>NC_081828.1:34707321-35010357 GCF_030867095.1 Alligator mississippiensis
GCTAGTTTGAAAGAATGGTATATTTTCCTCTATACTATTGTTGTGGAATTATGCATGTCTTATGTATACGTGTGTGGTTTGGTTTTATTTTTCTTAAACCAGATCTTCTCTTGGACTATTTTTTTTCCTTTTGATTTGTCATTGCTTGCTATTTGTGATGCTGTTTGCTAATATGTCATGCTAAAAATGTGTGTTTTCAGTTTTATACATCTCTATACCATTGTTGTAAACTACTTTTAAAAAAAAACAGTTGATAAAATCCTTGCCCTGTTGGGATATGGATTTTTTCCTTCCATCTTCTTTAACAGAATCTTACAAAACAAACTCTCATTTTCAGAGGCAGATGCAAATGTATGCCTGTGACGTAATGTTGGCATGAAGGGGGAAGCTTTTTAAAACAGAAGGGAGCAGGGGGAGGGGAACCCTTTCCAAGGAGCAGCTGGTACTTATGACAAACAAGTCTCCACCAGTCCTCAGGAAGATGCTGCAGACTGTGTTTCACTGCAGTGCAGCCAAGGAAGTTCAGTTCTTGGCCTCAGTTCTTTATGGTTTGTGTGTTTTGAATTTGATTCTCATTGCTGAAGATGTAGTTTAATTATTTAATTCAGTCACTTTCTTTCAAAAGTAGGGAATTAGAGATAATAATTCAGTTCCTCACCTATACTTAACAGCCCCATTGCTTTGTGTACATGAGTAGTTCAGTCCTAGAAAGCATAGTAACTTTTTGTTTAGCTGTCACTTTTGAATTGGCAGAGTGCCTTGCCTTGGGTACAAATAAATTCATATTCTCAGTATACTGATTTCTGTGGCTTGTTTTGTTAATAAAAAGGGTGTTTATTTTGTCTTAACTTTTAGGTTCTGGTAAAGTTGTAATTTAAACCCAGCCTGGACAAAGTACAATATGCACACAGAGGCAATTCTATTGCATCTTCTTCTTCTGATTCAGTAACTCATTTGGTGCATTTTGTAGTGACTTAGTTTTCTCAAATCACTTCATTTGAAATTGCTTAAAGTGTGTGGGGGGGGTTGGTTTGTTTGGGTTTTTTGGGTTTGTATTTTTTTTAAAGGAAAAACAGTTAAGCATGGTGCTTTTTAGTTGTTAAAATGTGGCAGAATGAAACATTTTTTGATACAGGAAATTTATTTTACAGCAAAAAGTTGTCTTTATATGATAATTCATGTAAACTGTGTTGGAAATCTATCCAATTTAAGCATTAATCTTTTAATGGCATTTGAATTCCACTTAATTGTTTAAATTCATTGGTTTCAATGGAGAGCCATAAACCTTAAAATGGTCTAGTCCCATCATTGCCACTCAAATCTTGGAATGGTTTAAAAAAAAAAAAAAAGTCATGTCACAAATTGGACAATGAACTAGAAAATCTGCTTGGAGCATTGGAAGGGGCTGAGCTAGATATTCCATCTTTTAACTAATTTGAGAAAATGGAATTGCTATAGAAAAAAAGAGTAAATATACCTAATCATATGTGGTATGTCAGCCCATTTTGAAATGGGTTTTATTTAAATTTTTATAATTAAACATATTACCTGGTTATAACTCTCACTCAATTTAATGCAGCTTCCATGTGTGAGAAACACCTTTTTAAAATGATCATTAACTCAATTACATTGGCACAAGACTAATATCCAGACAACAGATATCTGTTTTATGGACAGAATATACGTGTCCTAAATTTTAGAGCTTTTATTTATATATGCTGCTGATTAAGATGCAGCAAATCAAGTAATACAGGTACTAGTTCCTGTTTGTTTTTCAGCTACATTCAGATGCTGCAGTTGCATTAGTCTAAACACTGGATAATTTGCCTCATTTATTAGGGTTTTTTCTGCTTTCAGAGTTTGATTACAAGCATCTGCCTTACAAAAGACCTAAGGTTAACGTCCAATGAGCGGGTGTATTTATCTATGTATCAGTTTTGCAAAACTCTTCTGGTCCTGCATGAATAGTGTGGTTTTAGGATTGTGGTAGTTGTGTGTGAAGTTCCCTTTTTTGGGAAGGGATACAAGGGGAAGGAAGGTTTATAGATTATAAATATCTGGAAATTTATATCTTTGCTTATTCTTAGTCACCATAATAAAAAGAGATGGGCAAGACCTTGTGTATTGAGATACACATCCTCCAGAACTGCTATTTTTTGTGCACAGGCAGTTGTTTATAGCTAGATTTTTGCCTTTAGAATTTGTCACTCTCTGAAACGCTAAAATGCATTTGGTGGTTCCCTATTGAATTATCAGAGCTGAGATGAGTTGCAAGAGGCTGTCCAGATAACTATCCTGCAAGGCAAAACTCATTTTTCCCTCCTCCTAGTTTAGTGTCCAAGCTCTGCTGGCTGACATGTCAAGAGAAGGTGGTAGGGATCTCCATTACCTCTTCACTAAATACTCTGCACAATGCTGTAGAAGACTACCCTTGCCCTAAGGAGTCCTGCATGCACACACTTGCATAGTCAGTAAGTCTTAATATGGAAATCTTAACTATTGTATCTTTTTTGCTCTCTACAACTTACCTTTTTATTTTCTAGCATTTCTCACTGTCTTCTAGAAAATTCAGATTGGATTGGGTTATTGATAGTCATCTTGTGGAGGATCACTGTCTGGATAGGAATTATTTTATATTATTTTATTTTGGAACTTCCATGTTTAATTATCAAACTGTCACGTGTGTGGCAAAACCTTGCCATGGTGTCTAGTATCTTTAGTCCTCAACAGTTATACCTTCATCCATGTTCTCATCAAATTAGTAGAGTTCACCATCATTTATAATGTTCAGTGTTTTATGTATCTTGTTTTCCTTTCCCATTTCATTCTGCAAGTAGCATGTAATATGAATATGAGATTCATTGCGAAGGAGATAATGCTGAAGGATGTTGGTATATAGGTTCTCTTGTCCTGGAATATTATTTCCTACCTTTTGATCTTTTGAATGGAGTGTAATTTTCAAAATAACTGAATGGATGATGATACATAAGCTTTTACTATTGCATCCCACTCATGTGCAATACAGAAAGAGAATATGCATTAAATTTTTTATTGGCCTGATGTGAGTTGTAATGAATTTTAGTGGAATTGGGAGACTTGTATTGGAGAGCTTCGTAATAGACATTTGTATCCTAAGTGGTAAGAATTCCATAATTCTGTGTTCCTGGCATTCTAAATCTACTGAATATTTTCAAACTTGTCCGAATATGGAGGAGTTCAATAAGCATTCAACCTAGCTACTATAAATTTACCTTCTCTTGGGGTTGAAAAATATCCCATTGGCAGGGAGATGAGACAAGATGACCTTTTGTTCTTAATCTCCAAATTTTAGGATAGATTTTTTTAAGGCGAATAACGAATTGCTCCAGACTTATAACAACAGTGTTAAAATAAGTTCAGAATAAGTTATTTAAAGAATGGGAAGCAGCTTAGTAGTATTATAAAGTCTGTGTTGTCAGCAGAATGGGGAAAAATTCCCTCTGTTTCAGTGTGTTGACCATCTTTTTCATTCTATGCTATGCGAGTTCTTGATTATTGACCAACATGTAAAGGGGACTTCTGTCATCACTTCTAATCGGTATCTGTCTAGTCAATAAAAAGATACTAACAGAGTAATTTACAAATGTTACTTCAGCTGCTACATTTTTCCCAAAGAGAAAGGGGCACTTTAAAATGACTCCAAGTATGGGCATGGTGCAATATCCACCACTGAGAAACATGACAGAAATGATAAACACTTTTGATAGGGAATTAGCAAGTGGTCTGAACTTTTTGACACGTGAAAAAGAGTAAGTGAAGGCCTGAAAAAGAGCACTTGTGGACCTTTATTAAATAAATGAATAAAAGCCTGCTTTCAAGCCTCAACAACTGATGACAAAAGCTTCCCTGAAACAGCACTCCTGAGACGTTATAATATCCTTATATCAGATAACTGACAACTGAAGACGGGACACGTCGCTGAGATCCTGAAGCCAGAAACCTAAAAATAGTAGTTCTATACTCATGGACTTTGGCATTAACTAATCATGGCAAAACCACTACCTGCTACACAAGTGGAGGCTCTGATTTGCCAATATCTACTTGAAGTCTTCTGTTCCAGAGAAGAAGCCTATTAATATGTTGCCTGTTAATATGCTGTTGAGAGCTCAGTGGTTTATCACTATATTGTACCTTCATCTGGTGACGCATCTGTATGATGGAACACCAGCACGCAGATCGTCAGAGGAGTTGGGGTGATAGTTTTATTTTAACGGTAGCAAGTGGAAATCTCTGAGCCAACCTCTTACTTTATAGATTTGACCCTAAAATCAGAGGTGTAACAGCTATGGTCTGTGCCCTGGGCAGCAAAAGCAGCAGGGGCTGGGCTAACAGCAGCAGCTGCCATTCTTGTACTCCTGCTAGTTGGGCTTCCAAGGCTAAATGATTACTGTAGTTGTAATACTAAAACCTGAATGAAGAGCACATCATGGTCTAAGAAGCTGAAGGTAGCTATGAAGGAGTAACTTTAAAGTATGTTTTGTATCTTGTTAGGTTGTTCTTAGGTCACTTTCATGGTGCGATGCTCCACATCAAGAAATATGTACCATGTTAAATGTTGAATTCTGTATAGTTCAGTACTTCTTTTCACAGTCTGAACTATTTTATAATTCAGTATATTACTTTTACAGGCCAGTAAGTAGAATCTAAAACACAGAAGCAAATAAAACACTGTATGTAATATGCTTTTCTCATTTATCTTGTTTGTCAAATAGAGCACTTGTTTTATATGAGCAAACAGAATATTAGATCTCTGGGATTTTGGTCCTGATTGGATCAAGTTGCATGAGGATTCTCTTTTTAAAGTTTAAATTTGGTATTTTATAAATTGCAATAGGTATAAAAACAACTTAATCTTGTATAGGGCTTCCCATACTTTTAAATGTAATGCAGATTTTCTTTTAAAAAGCTAACTTTGTTTTCCATTGCAGGCTTGGAATAATGAGCTCATTGCTGAAAAAGGCTAATAATGAGCTTTAGTAGAAATATGCAACTTGCATAAATATTATGCACAAAATTTGGTAAAAATACATTTTCCTCCTCTTCCCGTGCCCCGACTCTCACACCAAGAGTACTTTTGGTATTTTTTTGCTATACCTATCTGTAGATATTAGGTAAAATGTTTCAAATGTAGAGTTCAACTGATTTACAAATTTGGGGGGAAATGTGAGACACAGTTTGGACAAGTGCAGTGGAGTCAATAATATTAAGTCTTGCATAGTCCTCTGCCTAAACACACAATTAGTAAATGCAGTGTGAAATGCCATACACACAGACTAAAGATGAAAGCTGTGAAATTTGAGGCAGTCAGTGCTACTGGGTCATGACAGTCTTGTTTACGGTAAAATCAACCCTATAGCAATATCTAATAATACCATGATCACATTGTTGAATACAAACTGAAATGGGTCCTGATTGTAACAGCAACCACTGTCACTGCTGAAATTTTTACAAAGGCAATGCTAATTTCTGTGAATTTGTTATTAAGGTAATAAAGTTTAGTAATATGAATAATTCAATATTGTGGGCTTTCATTAAAGTTTTGCTTGTAGAAAAAAATATTTAAAAACCTGTTTGCATTTCACTGCTGTTTCTTTATTATCTAACAGCCTTGCAGTTTTATAAAAAGTTCATGCAGGATGGTTTTAGTTAAGGTATATGCAGTAATGTCAATAAGCAATAAATAGCATGCTATACACAGGGTATTGGTCTTGATCCTTCATAATAAAGGAAGAGAATGCAGTTTTACCTTGTATAATTGTTTTTCTAAAATGATAGTGTGATAGAGTGTGTGTGTGTGGGGGAGTTGGGGGGCTAGGCGGGTATTTTGGTTTTTGAAGAAGAGAGCAAAGGGGAACTGATGCAAAGGGGAACTGATGTATGCTGTATTTAGAAAGGTGTACATTACACCATTACTAGAAATTGCATGTTAGATCTTATTAATTGTGTGTTAGGGAAACACGCAGCAAAAGCTTTTTGCTTTACTGGTTGTTTTTTAATATGCAAAAGTATGTAGGATACAACTGAGGCTAATTTAAAAATCTTTATTTCCTTATTGTGAACAATTGCAATTATATTAGAAAGGATAAATATATTACAGATATAATACCACTTTTATATGTGGTTACATGCATAATTCTAGTGGCGCTCAGGATGATTATTGTCCACACAAAATGTTACGATAACAGACGATGACAGTAGGTAGAGGCTGAATCGCTAGATTAGTAATTTCTTTAGAAAGTGACATGTACTGTAACTATAAATCCCATGTAAATCTGAATTAACTGGATTTCAGTTGGGTGACTGCTGCCTTTTTCCTTCCTAGCAATTATTACCCTAACATAACATCATACACCTAATTGAGATCTGTTCTCCTTTTGAGACCATCAGACTTGCCAGACATCTCACTTTTGTTTCTGTGCTACCTTCAGGCCTTTTTTCTTCTTAAAGCTAAGTGTTTAAAAAAAAAAAAGTGACAATTATCTTGCTTCTTCCTATTCACACCTTTTTAGCCCCGCTATTCCAACCAAGTCTACAATGAGTCCAGGTTTGGTAACTAATTTTTTTCTTTTTAAATTTTTTTTTTGCATAAGTGAACTGGCAGTGTGCAAGTCACATGAATAGAGCTTCCAAAACATGCCCAGGAATGGAGGGCGCAGACAGAAGTGTAGCTTCCTACTGTAACTTATGGTACTTTGCAGGAAACCCCATGAGTTACAGCTATCCCCAGGGCCCAACAGATGTTTGCTGTTGGGTCCTGGGGACTGCGAGATAAGCTACAGTTTAGAGTGGCTTTGTCTCCATAGCTTATCTTCCCTAGCAGTGCCCCTGCCTGCTCTCAGCCCCAGTGCTGTTTATAAACCCCAATCTCTAAAATTGACTATTCAAAGCAGCTTTTTTGGGCAGCACCTCCTCCCTCAATCATAAAAAAAGAAATTACACATCTGCTTGCTGGTGGGGAGTATATCCTTACTTTTGATGTTGGTGGGATTAAAAGGGCCTCCTTGAAGAGGTGTGGCTCGTGTCTGGTAAGAGCACAGCCGGGGGCCAGTGCTGGTGCCCAGACATGGTGCGTGCTTGCTTTCCCCTGCACGGGGCGCGTGGCCGGGGCTGGCCCTGAAGTGGGCGGAAGGTGCATCCTGCCCCGTGCCCCGACTCGTTCCCAGGCAGGGGCAACTCACCAGAAGTTCCCAGTCGGCAGGGGGGGGGGCGGGGCGGGGCTGAGGCTGCCCCAAGCACAGAACGCGGCGAGGCCCCGCCCCCGGCGACCCCGGAGGGGCGGGGCATGGAGAATCCCACGCGAGTGCGCAAGCGCCACAGCCGTCGGGCTTCAGTCGGTGTCCCACGCTGCCCCGTGGCTCCGCCCACTCCCCAGCGGCGCAGCCGCAGACGGCCAGCAATGACGCGGGAGCCTATCAAGCCTCGCGAGAGGCCGGCGGGGGTTATTTTCCTCCGCGGTGGGTGCGCGCGGGCAGGTGCGTGGGGCGGCGGGAAGGGGGAGGGGGAGGGGTGTGAAGTGCGCGGCCCGCGTTGGGCTGCTCGCAGCCGGGCGGGGCCTTCTTAGGCCATGACCTTGATGCTGAGCAGGCGGGCCCCCCGCAGATCCGAGTCAGGCGTGCTGAGGGAGAGTCTCTCGCTCGTTGTCATCTGCCGCCGCTCTCCTGAGCGCTGCGTCCCACGGGTGCGGGGGCCTCTCTCCTCTCCCCTACTCCCGGCCCGGCCCTCCCCTCCCCTCCCCTCCCCGCTGCCCTCGGGTAGTTTCTAGCTCCTCCTGGTGAAGTTGTGCCTGTTTCTGCTTCAGTCTTCAGCCGAGCTGCGCAGCCGTAGTGCCCTGGCCTCTTAGCAAAGCTGCTGGTTTATTTTTAAGTGGAGAAAAATGTGCGTGGTGTTAATGTGATGATGCGCTGCCCCACCTGCATCGTTTCAATTGCTCTTCACTGCTCTAGATCAGCCCTGAACAGCTTCTCACACTGCAGCTAAGCGTGAGATGGATACTTTTTCTCGTGCTTCAGGAATATGCCATTAACTTTGTATCTTGGCAGATTTGAGAGGTACAGAGTCATAGCAGAGTGGGGCTGGAAGGGACCTTAGAAGGTCATCCAGTCCATCCCTCTGCTCAAGGCAGGGTCATCCCTAACTAAACCATCCTAGAAGAGTACGGGCACCTATACACATGCAGCGAGGTCGGAGAAGATGCACGTGTATCAGCATCCCCATGCTGAAAAATGACGGCAGAGATGCTTTACCTAAAGCTCATTTGACAAGCTTTAGTTAAAGCGCCTTTGCTGCCATTTTTCAGGCCGGGGACACTGAAACGTGAAGCCTCCAGGTGCTTTAATTAGAGCAACTCTCAGAGCCATTTAATTAAAGTGCACCCTGTACTCCTGGAGCATATCTGTAAACATCCTGTGAGTCTAACCTGCTCTGGAAAAGCTTCCACAGGTAGAAGTACTGCAGCCTCTGGTCTGTTGACTTTTTTTTTTTAATACACTCACTCTTCCATGCCTGTGTTCTCATTTCTGTGTAATAATTTTTGATGCAAAATGTGGGGGTTTTTTGGTTATGATTGTTTCGGTAGTGCTAACTATGACTTTGTATTCTAGATGTGCAATTTTTCCCAGCAAATTTGATCTAAAAATAAAAGTTGCTATGGGTTTGTCAGCGTCATCTCCATCCCTTGCAGTTCAGTCACCCAATGTATCTGAACATCAAACAGCATCTCCACCTTCAGAATGTCCAATGCATCAGAAAAAAATGGAAGGTAACTATGCACACGACTGAAGTGAACCCGAACTGAACCTTGCAAATGTGTTCCAAAAGGTGTTTGTCAAGGATGGGAGGTTCCTTATCAGCAGATAAGTAGTGGTCATATGGAAAACTGCCTCTTTCAAGATGCAACTTGCAAATAGTCGCGTTCATAAAGGTAAAAAGGGCTGAGCTTGTCACTGAAAGTCTTCATAGTCCAAGCCATTTCATGCTAGTGCCATGATTCGGAATTCTCTCTTCAACAACAGTGCAATATGATATACATCAAAAGTTCTATTTCTTATGTTGCCAAACTTGCAGTTTTATAATGTTATGCCATATATTACTGTGTTAGACTGCACAGTTAAATGAAAATAGGAGTAGAAAAATGTTACATATGTGCAGATCAGTTGCACGTCAAACCTTAGTTTTTTGCATTTCTAGACTTTGGTGACTAAGTGAAATATAAAATTTGTATTAATATAGATGCAAAAAACGAAGGCAGATTTTTTAAGTGCATTTGAGGAGAGAGTGGTGTTTTACTAAGATGAAAACTAAGGATGTTGTCATTGTAAGAATTATCAAGTAATATATGAAAAGATATACATTTTTTAATTACTGATTTAAATTCAAGACACTTGTTGGAGCTACAAGCATATGGAAAAACTTACTGATTTGTTTCTAAGTGGATGGAAGTAAATGTATACAGTGAGGGCTCAGGGCTGAGAGAGTTGACTGCATATCTACCATGTATCGTGCTTTGACTCTTCCCATAAAGTTACATTTTATAAATTGTATTTTGTTGTAGTGCATCATTTAATATCTTCTCTATTTCAGGTTGTGCAGTGCACGTAAAATCATCTGACCAGGGAGCTGAAAACCAAAACGTTGTTCCTGCACATCAAGAACACGCGTATGAATATGTGGCGTGTCCTGTTAAATCTAGTTCATCTCAAACAACAGATGATATAGACCCCAGAAATATGGTAACTTTGGTTTAGTCTTTTTAAGATCTCTTTTCTTCTGAAGTCTGACCATGAAAATGATGATGTGAGCATTGTGGGAGTTGGAACAATGAGTTCTCTTTCTGAAGACGTCTCTGAAGCAGGCGATCTTAAGCCTTTTTCGACTTAAAGAAAAAATGCACTGTGGAGCTTTGGGTTACAACAGGGGAAAAAAGGCTTGTGGCAATCTTTAGTCAAGCATGAACAAGAAATACCACCTCCAAAAGCAAGCCAACTATTCCTGTAGGACCTTTGACATGCTTTTCAATTTCTCTGTAGTAACTACTTACCTATACGTTGACCCTTCCAGATACTGATATGATATTAAAATGTTTGTATTATATTATTATATTAAAATAAGTGATTATTTTTGTTGTTTAGATGCCACCTCCTAATCAGGTGCCATCCCCAGATCAACCATTTCCACTGTCAACTGTCAGAGAAGAGTCTACCATTCCTAGAGCATACTCTGAAAAAAAATGGGTTTATCCTTCAGAGCAAATGTTTTGGAATGCTATGCTTAAGAAAGGGTAAGTAACTGGGACTTCCCCTAATAGTATCCAGGGTATCCTGAAGACTCTAGAATGATTCACCAAAGTTCACTGATATTGTAGCAGTTTATTAAGGGACTAGTTGGCTTCAACTAGTAAGCAGTTGACTTACTTGGAGAGACAAATGGCTTTTTAAAAATCTGTCCTCTTAATAAACTGGTTTCAAAGATCATGTTTACTTTAGAGGTAAAGTTACCTTACCATTTCAAACACCAATCTACTGGATTGATCTTTGTAATATAGGGACCCCAAGGCAGACAAGTTCTGCATGGTTGCCTGGAACTCGATTAGACCTATACTAACCGTTTAAAAATAAAACTGTTAAAAATGTTTGTTCTTGCAAGAAGCTTAGCACTGCTAAGCTGCCAGTTGTACTAATAACAACATGAAAACTAAAATGGTTTTAGCAACAGTAGGATTTCTGTTTAAAAAAAAAAAAAAGGGCAAAAAAGAACAGCCCACATCCTAATATAGACAAGCCCTAAATGCATAGCATGTTTCTTATGGCCTAAAAATATTTAAGAACTAATGAATATTGTCTGATTTGCCACTTAATATTTATTTGTATGAAAGATTTTCATATTTGGGCTGTCATTCTTAAATTGATTTATTTTCAAAGCAATTGATGTTAAAATATAATAGTTGCTGTAGTATTACATTTCAAAACTAGTTAAAATGTAATCAATTTGTAATATTCATCTTGATATGGCAACCCTGATCCTATGAACCCTTGCACACATGTTTACTAGGGCTGTGTGAAGCTTTGGTCACTGATCCTATTCAGAGGAGATTCGGCCCGATTCAGCAGCCGAATCGAATCAGGGGACCCGTTAATCACTCCGAATCAATTCGGAGAGATTCAATGATTCGGCCATAGACACAGTTTTATATGTTTTCCCTACGTACCCCGAGGTACCAGGCACGGCTCGTGAATACTGAGTTGGTGGGGTGGCTGGAGCATCCCGGGGGGGGTGTCCTGGGTCTGCTGCAGAGCGCACAGGGGACCCCCTCATGCCCCGGCTCAGGGACTGGTGCCTCCTGGGTCTGGAGGGACACCTAGGGTCCCCCTGCAGCCAATTGCTGAACTGTAGAGGGTGTCCCCCACGCACTTGGCAGTGGACCCAAAGGTGGACCAGAACTATTTCCAGGCCACTTCTGGGTCTACCGCTGAGCACACATGAGACCTCCCCTGCATTCCCATGGAACGCTCCATCCGCTCCACCATTTCAGCGTTCATGAGCTGCGCCTGGTACCTCTAGATAAGTAGAAAAAGTGTATAAAGCTGTTTTTATGGCCAAATAGCTGATTCTCTGAATCATAATCGAATCGTCAGATTCAGCTGAATCAAATTGGGACAGAGATCCAAATCAGCAAATTGAATCACTGTCCCCTGAATTGGGCCGAATCCAAATTGAATACTGCCTGCTTTGCACACCCCTAATATTTACTCGCGTTTAAAAATGGGGGTATAAATGTTAGCAGGATCTGGGAATTGGAGGAATTTCTACATGTACCTTTAAGGTACTAGATATAGGATTTTCTGTGCATTAAAAGTGAATCTGGGCTGCTCCCTACACACATTTCAAAAATTCCTTTGTGAAAGGTAAAATAACTGTACATCTGTCAGCAAATTGTAATACTCTGATTTGGCACAAGCATTTTGACTAACTTAACTGACGTCTGTGGGTTTCTACTGTGGTAACGTTTGGTAATTATGGCTGCTTCTACACATGCTTGGGATTGGGGGGGTCTTTTTAATTAGAGCAGGTCCCGGACAGCTACTTTAATTAAAGAGCGGCTCACCGTCACTTGGGTTAAGCCCCTGCACATTTCAAAATGTCCGTTGGATGCATTATCTAAAGCTCATTTGCCAAGGTTTAGATAAAGTGCCTCCACGGCCATTTTGAAATGCTTGGGGCCTTACATGTGATGGTGAGGCAATGTTGGAGCATTCTAAGTAGACTGTGGAGCAGACTTGATTAATTGAGTCTGGATGTGATTAATTGAGTCTGCTCTGACACATTCTAATTAGAATGTGATGTGAACAAGCACATCTTTAAGGACCCTGTAGTTTTACACAAAGTTAATATGGTTGTCAAGAAGCCTAAGTAGGGAGCAGGGAACTAGGAATTAGCTGAGTTCTAATTCTGGCTCTGATACAAACTTGCTATGTGATCCCAAATCTCCTGAATTTTATGCTTGTCAAAATCACTGATGGAGGAAAGTGATAAAGTTAAACTCCGCTGTTTGAAAAAATTTCCAAAATGGTATTCTTTTTTTTAGGTGGAGGTGGAAAAAAGATGACATCTCTCCTGAAGATATGACTAATATTATTAAGATTCACAATCAAAATAATGAGCAAGCTTGGAAAGAGATTTTAAAGTGGGAAGCTCTTCATGTCGTGTAAGTATGTTTGAGATCAAAAATAAAAAGCCTTTGTTTTAAGCTAATACTATGCTGAGTCTTTAAACGTTGGAATGATTTCCAGTTTTCCTAAAAAATGGCCTAAAACTTGCAGTAGTGTGTAGCAATATCTTTTATTAAATTGGATTTGTCATGGTATGGATGTTTTGTATTGTTTGCTTATATGGAAATATTTGGGAAGTTTGTCCAGGTACATTTGGCAGACTTGGTTAAATTGGACCTGAATGAGTTATTACACTGCCAGACTTGGTCAGAATTTCTGTAGTATAGGACCTTGAGATCTATTTATTTTGGACATGCTGTCTTTTTTTTTAGAATGCTCTTTGGTACTAAAATCCCTTTGCTAGGAACAAAGATTTTAGATGATCCAGCAGCTTGAGTGTTGAGACTCAGCTGACTTCAAAGTGGAAATTACATATAAATACTTACATTAATAATCTTATGGCTTCCTTCCTAGTGGGAGATATTGATAAACTTTTAAAGCATGCTAAAATACAACCTTTGCTTTTTCTGAGAGAGCTTATCACTGGCTTGTAAATCTGTTTGTTTTTTTTTTTACATATTTTTTTTTTTTTTTAAAGTTGGTTTCTTATAGTGTTGGAAGAATTACATTTTTTCCTAAGCTCTATTTTTAACATATTTGTATATTAGTAAAGTTCTTAATACTGTTTTATCTTGTTTAAATTGTAACTTACCAGTCTTAACATAAAAGTACCATTTTAATCGTGTTTGCTAAAATATATTTAGGGAATGTCCATGTGGACCAACATTGATTCGATTTGGTGGTAAAGCTAAGGAGTATTCACCAAGAGCCAGAATACGTTCATGGATGGGGTACGTGTAAAGGCCATAAATATGTTTTTATGCATGCTGAAATACCATACCTGAAAATGGACAGAAGCAATCATGTTTTTATATGTATTGTCATAAATTGTGGTGTCTGATTTTCTTTGCTACATGTTTATAAAGTTCATAATCTTGATTTCATTTAACAAGTTAACTACATTGTCTGTCTTTCATTTTAGATATGAACTTCCTTTTGACAGACATGATTGGATAGTTGATCGTTGTGGAAAAGAAGTCAGATACGTTATTGATTATTATGATGGTGGAGAAGTAGATAAGGACTATCAGTTCACCATCTTGGATGTCCGTCCTGCATTTGATTCCATCTCTGCTATGTGGGACAGGATGAAGGTAGCTTGGTGGCGCTGGACTTCATAACTAGCTACATACTATGTAATCAACACCTAAAACTGTATTTGCTTAAACTGAAGAGGAGAAGAGAGTGGAACTTTAAATAAAGTTCTTAGTGGCTATACTTACCTTAATTTGCCAACATTATCCTTCCTCATTGGGAGGCAGGGGGATGACATGTCTTTTTCTTATGAACTGGTACTTCATGCTGTCTTTAAGTAAAGAATAAGGTATGTGTCTTTTTTCATCTGGTCAAATTTTGGTGCTCCTAGTTTCCTTAGAAAAGAACAGAAGAATTATCACAAAGAATTTTCTGCAAATGCTCAAGGTTTTCAAAGCTATTTATGAAGTCATTTTGGAAAGTGAGGTGGAAAATCCTAATGTGTGCTTTATGGTTGATTTAAAGCTATAAGGCAAAATTAATTAATCAAGCCCTACGCAAGCACATTGAGGCCTTGACCCTGATTGGGGTCTCTGGGCACTACTGCAAGGTGTTTTGTAAATGCTTTTAGCTGGTTATTATAAACAGAACTCAGATTCTCCTCATGGTGGGTGAAATAAAACAATCTAGCTAAATGATTACAGCAAGCAATTACTCTTGTTTTATTTAAGGTTCTGTGTTGTCATATGCTGGCATTTTATTTCTTCAAATCTACATTTTCTCAGTTTTGCTCATATCTACTCTATTTAATTAAAAAAAACCCTATAGCATTTAAGTATTTTGTATTCTAAAAAGGAGGTTAATAGATATTTCTTTCAGGATGTTTAAAAGTACTTGTCTTCTTTAGCTACAGTCAAGGGCAGAATTAAGCTTTTTGTAGAGAGAATGTGATGCCTTCATTTAAAGAGAAAAAATAATCTGACATGTTCAGCTTGCACTACAACATTCAATTCTCACATCTTGCATTTTGAAGTGTTTTGCAGGTGTGGTAGATAATCCCTATATATACTGTTAAAAATTTAGCCTGATGAAAAGCAAATGATAAGCTTCTAACTTGATTGACTTATTTCTATGTGTTAGGAAATAATTATTGCATATGTTTTAAATATCTGGACAAGCTTGCATGTTGTCCAAAAGGCAGCAGGATTTGTAATAGTTTTGTAATTCAGTGCTCCCAAAACTTAAGGGTTATAGGCATCAGGAGCTAGCTATAAGCTTTAAGTATTTTTTGGCATGCCCTGCTCTTGTGAGTGATTGATCCCTGCATAGCACTCATGTCATTTGGTTTCCTCACTAACCCCATTATAACCTGCTTAGTAAGAATTTTCTTCACTAAATCCTTAAAAAAAAAAGTCCAGTATGAACAGATGAACACTAATTTTAACTTGGCTGAAGGAGTCTGTAATCAAATTTATACAGGAAGCTGCTTTTGGGATCATCAACCCATCTTGCCTGGAATGATTTTAGATGGGGCTGATCCTGTCTTGAGCAGGAGGGTTGGACTAGATGGCCTCCTGAAGTCTCTTGTAGGCATTCTTTTCTATGATTCTACCTTAGGAGCAACTGACTCGACGAAGCTTCAAGTTTGAAGGTAGTAACATAAGAGTTCACTTCAGAGATTTCCAAACTGTATTGAATATTATAAGTAAATTGTGGCCTGATATCTTTTGAAAAGGAGCTACTTCTTTCTTTACTCATTCCTGTTCAGAATAACTGTATTCCACACCAATCTGAACTGGAATCCATTTTGAACAAAAATAAGCTCAGTGAATCACTAGTGTGCGACACAGTTAATAGGAGGATAAGTATGGCATCCTGTGTCTGATGTTTGAAAGGTTACTGGCCCCATACAGTATAACCTCATGAATCTGGCATGCTTGGGACCGAACACTTGCTGGATAGCTGAAAATGCCGGATTTTTGAAATCTGAGCAGCGGCCAGTCATGGAGTGACTGGCAGAGTTGGGGAGGGGGGTAGTAGCAGGCAGTCTCAGAGCCTCTGTGTGCGGTGCAGGGTGGTTAATAATAGTGGCAGCAGCCACATGCAAGCTTTCCCGTCCACGTCTGGGGGGGGGGGGGGAGCGGGGACTAGTTCTTGAGTAGCAACTCCAGTGCTGGATTTCTGAGATCTGGATTCATGAGGTTTTACTGTATTATTAGTCAGAAATACCTGGTGTTTATGTGGTGTTCCTTGCAAAATCAGTGTTGATAATTTGGGATACATACACTCCTTATTTCTTATGCAAAATCACAGAAAAATTAACAGTGCTTAAATTATGTATCAGGAATTTCAAAAGAACTAGTTTACCCCCACTGACTGTAATTTTGATGGGTGGCTCATTACTAAAATAGTCTTTGGTAAAGAACCCAAACAAGATGCACACTTGCTTTGAGTTATTTGTCTTCTAGTATGCCCCGTCTTATATGCATAGGATCAGGTTTGTTCTTTGCTGTGTTGCTGCTGCTTACAAAATGTTATTTGAATTTTCCCTTTTGTTTTAATAAATAGACCTGTTTTTTGTTTTGTTTACTTGGCTATTATAATATTTTTCTAGTTTTTTGAGCCAAACTGGTAGTGTCAGTGATGAGCTTTCTCTGGTTTAACACAGTGAAATGATCCCTCATTTGCACAATTTATCAGGTTAGTTATTTTGCATGTAAATGAAAAGCTATATCTTTTGAATAGTACACTCTACATATTCATTGAGAGAAACTGGGAAGAAATGAGGAGTCTACTCAGTATTAGCCAGCTGTTTTAATAGATGTTGAAGAAGTCATGTGTCGAGGTATCTCAGTCTTGGATTTATTTTCTTACTGAAGTGCCAGGAGATGTGAAGGAAGTGCAGATATCTGAAATCTTGCTACAATCCACAGCAAACCAATTTCCAGAGCCCTTAGATTTTTAGGTCAGACCCTCAGTCTATGCTTTAAAGAAAAAAAAAATCCACGTTCTGCTAGAATTAAATCCTTTTGAACAAAAATTAGATGCTTAGAAATGTTTAGTCAATTTAACAAACAAAAGGAATTGTTATGTGCCGATAATAAGGTGTTTGTCCCTACAATTGAGTTCCAAATTTTGTAGGCTTCATATATCTAAAACGTCACCCCTCCCTGGAATTTAAAGCAATGGGCAGATACCTTTATACATTTGAGATTCACAGCCTGTAATCCTCCTTAGGTCTTAGAAAACATGGCTCAGTCCTTTCAGTTTTCTAAAATGTAGCCTGGTGCTAGTGGGGTGCACCTGCTGCCCATCTTATATAATATCCAGGTAATAGAGAATTTGCTTTCCTCCGTCTGACTTAAAATCCACAGGCACTTATACATGTGATGCCATTAGCATGTACACGTGACAGAAACATCACTTTGTGTGGCTTAAGGGCATCAGAGTGTAAGACTTGGGGGTTTAAAATGACTTGCATTATTGCAAACAAAACTACATCTGGATGTAATTTAGTTTGCAGTTTTGGAAACTGCAACGATGCAGCTGTCAGCTCACACCCTCAGCTGCAGGAGAGGCAGGCAGGCTTCACAGAAAAAAAGGATCAGGCTCCTCGCTGCTTTTGTCTTCAGGAAACAGTGAGGGGCCCAATCCTTTTATTTATTTATCTTTTTAAATGGAGTCTGCCCACCTCTCCCGCAGCTGCAGGAACAAGTTGCCAGGGAGTCGTGTGGCCCTTGAGTTGTGGGGAGCTGTGGTCCTTCCTTCCGCAGCAGCGGTGCCCCGCAGGCAGGCTACTAGTGGGCTGGGGCTCAGGGTCAGGGAAGAGTTAGATCAGTCCAGGTGCTGTCTCTAAGCTGGGGCAGCCCCCAGCCCACTAGCAGCCCATCCAAGGGGTGCCACCACTGCAGGGAAGGACCCAGGGCCCCCTGCAGCTCAGGGGCCACTCAGCCCACCAGTAGCTCACCCCCTGCCTGTGGGAGAGGCAGGCAGGCTTCGCAGAAAAAAAAAAGGATCGGGCCCCTTGCCACTTTTGCCTTCAGCAGGCACCTGCTGATGGCAGAAGTGGCAAGGGCCCCAGTCCTCTTTTGGCGGAGCCTGCCTGTGGCTAGGGGGCAAACTGCCAGCAGGCCAAGCAGCCCCTGAGCTGCAAGGAGGCCCTGGTCCTTCCCTTCGCAGCGGCGGCACCCCCTGGGGCCGCCCGGGTGGACTGCTAGTGGGTTGGGTGCTGCCCCAGCTTGAAGGCAGCACCCGGCCTGATCTAATGGCAGGTTTCAATTAAAAACCCACCATATCAATTTAGGGGGCATAGAATAAAACCCTGTGGGCTAAACCCTCATCACGTGTACAAGCACCCCACATTTCCCACTTCACAGACTGACAGTTGAGGCAACAGAAACTTAGAATGATGGGAGCAATTTGGGTACCTGAGCTGTGCTTTGTCAGTAACACTTTGATTCAGTAAGGAAACTTTTTAAAAAAGATGGAAATGTTTTTGCCGAGCAACTGGATCCACACTTTGAGGGTCTGGAGAAGTTAACATCATAGTGTTTTGTAGGACAAATTGTGCTGCACAAATGTTTTGCTATTTTGGAGAAGGTAAAAGTGTGAAGGAATAATTAAAAAAAATACCAAATATTTCTTTTACTTCATCTGTTAGGATTTTTTCAAGTATGTACAGGATATTTTCAGGGCATTCTTAGGTTATGTTTACACTGCACAATTCATCTGGGCTGTTACCTGGGCATTGGCCTCCATCTCCCTTCCATCATCCATACAGCAAAGCCCGTGGCTTATGCTTAGAGGTGCTTTAAACCTGGACTGCAGTGGACTGCAGTGTACTGCTTAACCTCTCAACATGCTAATGCAGTGGTACTCATCCTTTTTAGACTTGAGGTAGGCCTTGGAAAATTCCAGCTCTTAGCCAAAAACGAACAAAAACTATGGAAAAAGAGAGCAACTTTTATGTTGCAAACAAACCTGCACAACAGGTCAGAAAGTTTTTACCACTATGGATTTCTATTTGAAATTTACAGATTTGTCTTTTAAATTGGATTTGCACATGTAACAGTGCTGACATCACATGTCACCCTTGAAAGGATCTTAAGACACTGCATAGTGCTGTGACACCAGGCTGAGAATCACTGATTATAGTTTGATTAGCCTGACCCTTCAAGTGGTGTTGAAAATCATTGAGTGACCCAAAAATGCATCAGTATTCTGAGATGATAACTGATGGAAGTCCCTTTGTTTTCCATCTGGAGTTATGCAGAAAGGAAGCAGTTCTGTCAGACTATTATGCAGGTATGCATTTGAAGTACCAAGGAATAGTTAAACTTTACAATCTTGACTTTTCTTTTTTAAGGAGATTTTTGGTTAGCTCTAATCTGCTTATATATTTCTATAATAATGATTCCAGCAAATAAAAGATTTCCAGTTAATAAAAAGCTTCTTCTAGGACTATGAAACATCTCAGTCCTGTAACATTAAGAAAGGTGTACAGTGAGGATGCATTGTATTTCAGCAACCATTCAAGATGTATGCAGAGGCTATAACAAGGAAGCCTCTGTGCCGTATTTGTAATCTAAATTCTGTCAACAACATAAAATATGCTATAAATCTCATTTAATAGCTTTCACAGGACCAGAACTTCACAATATGCTTAATGCCTTCAACAATACCAGTAGGAATTATGCAGTGACAATAAATCTTAAGAAAGCTAACACTGTGACACTAAGCTAACTCAATACAGTACAAGGACAGCAACATTTGTTCCACCACTTGGCCATTACAGAACAAAGTACGAGGGTGTATGCTTAAAGACTTGGATAACGCTGGATGGAATGTAAAAAAGGAAGACTGCTATGGTGAAACTTTCATTCTCCATCTTGCACAAGTTTCTGCGTGGTAGAAAGGTCCTAAAATGTTATCTATGCCTGACCCTCCTATAAGTTTATGAAAGCTGAACTCTTTTAAAGCACTGCTGAGAGACAACCCAGAGCACTGGAATTTGGCATTAGAGGACACTTGAAAATTTTTTTTAGATCCCCAAAATCACAAAGGAAGAGATGCTGAGAAGAATGACCTTAGGCCAGGGGCGGGCAATTATTTTGGGCGGAGGGCCACTTACTGAGTTTTGGCAAGCCATCAACGGCCGCATGATAGGCAGCCAGGGGCAGATAAATATTAACTTTCTAAATTTTTTAGGGGTCCCGCAGGCCAGATGGAACAGCCTGGCGGGCCGCATCCACCCCCTGGGCCACATTTTGCCCACCCCTGCCCTAGGCTGTAAACAGACTTATTTGAAGCAATCCTGATTGTCTCTACACAGACAACCCTTCCCAGCTCCACTGCTGCTCCTCTTGCCGGTAGGTGGCCAGAGATAACAGAAGCCTAGCAGACTTGTCCCTAAAATATCTTGCAGTTAACTTGAATGACCTATAGTTGACATTGCTTTGTGCTTCTGCAAGTTCTGGGGATAAGTGTTAGCACATTCCTTCTCACAGGTACTCAAGAGGACAGTGGACTTATACTAGGGAGACCATAGGCTTTCAGGAGAAATGGGACCCTGAGGTGCTGTGAGAACTTGTCAGGTTTGCTGCTGCTGCAGGGTGAAAGTGTCCTGCATGCCCTGGTTTTCAGGAAACACCTTGGATGGAGCCGAAGTGAGAAGCAATTACAGCAGAAAGGCTTCCTTTAGTACATTATGCAGACGGACATAATGCTTCTGTTGCAGCTCTTCCAAGCTTGGCTCCGCTGTGCCTCCTGGAAACCCAAGATGTCTGGACTGTTCTACCCATGAGTGACTGGTGCCTCCTGCATCTGGTGGGGTGGGGCACCCGTAGAAGCCACCAATGGCAGCAGCCCTGTTGGGGGGCATCAGCCTTACCAACAGCATCAGTTTTGGCCATTGGGGGTGGTACCAGCCCTGTCAGGGGGCACGTGCACTCCCACGCATCCCCTACCAGTGGCTCACGGTTCTACCTAGCGGCAGTTACATCTGTCTCCAGGCTGCCATGGGATAAAATTGCCCTATGTACCTAAGTTTTCAGGAGCAACCAGGAAGAGCTACAGCAGAAAGCAGCGTGCTTGCCAGCTTGGCATCTGATCCCTGCCAGCCAAGTGTCCCCATACTCTGTACCATACAGGCTAAATTCAGGGTGGATTGTCCTGGGGTAACTGCGAGCAGAACTTGACCCAGTAGTTCCTGATTCCCACCAGGGACCTAGAGCTGCTTGGGGAGAGCCCACTGCTGCACTGGGAGCAAACATATACTTGACAAGGCATGGAGCACACTCCAAGCCAGGATGTTCCCTGAGAGGGTGAATATAATATAATGATGTAATCAAGTAATGGAATTAATAATATATTTATACTTATAATATTTTTAATAGATTAGTTGGGGTGCTGCTAAATTCTGAATAGTTTTGGAGGGGTACCTTGAGCCTAAAAGGGTTGAAAACCACTAGTTTACATCCTTGAGCACGGCTATTTGAAGTTCTAGATAAAAGAACATCTGTCTTCAGATATATAGTCCAAAATCACCAAATAATTCTATGTTAGCACTTTTAATATCAGGTAAATACAAGGGAAACCAGGAAATGGAGGAAGAAGGTCAAATAGGTTGAATGCGAGATAGAACGGTATCCAAAAGACTATGGATGTTTTACAGCTTCGTGATGATTAAAGGATGGAACATGGTGATCAACAAGTCTCCACATTAGAGAGACTATTTGAAGGAGAAGACTGGTATTAGTGAGGAAGTCCCTGTGGGGAGTGTGGTAAGAGGCCTTGGCCACCTCTCAGGGTGTTTGATGGCAAATTTTCACCAGATGGAATTGATTATGAAAGGACTCTTAAATAGTTCCTAGGTGAGTCGTTAAATTTACTGACTAATTAATTCCATTTCTTGTCTTTTTGTGTGTCCAGGACAGAAGCTGGAAATCTGGAATTCTACAACTATTGATATAGTCAAGCTGATCATTATTGGTTATTGTTGTTTTTCCACCTTTACCCTCATTTCCTTGTAATCTTCCTGGGACAAGGACTATTTTTTTACTATGTGGCCATCAGTGCCTAGCATAGTGGGGCCCTGCTTTCAGATTAGGGCCTTTAGGAACCAGCACAATACAAATAATCAAGTGAGGTACCAATGTAGTATATAGGAATCACCTTGCACACTACTACAATTCAGTATCTCTTATTTTAGTTCATATGTGTTTTATTCCCCTTGACCTGCTAAATAGCATCAGATACTTTCTAAAATAGAAGCTCTTGATCCTTTGTCTCCATATACTGCAAGGAGAGAGAGAATTAAAATTAGTAAGGGCCTTCAGGTATTTGGTTACAGAAATAAGAGCAGAAAATACTGGGTTGTATTCTCAGAACTATAATACTAGCTGTGCTTGTGTGTTTATCTCCTTCCCTTCCCTATCTTTCTTTACATCCACATACACTTTTTTAAACTAAAACACTAGCAGGTTTCAAGAGATTTCTAGCAAACAACTTCACCGTGTAGTTCTGCCTCCATTCAAAGGAAATATTATGGGCTATTTGCTATTCAGTGTTATTCTATACAAGATAAATTGCAGTCAGAAAAGTCTTGTCAAGTAGTTTCCATTTTAAATACCAGATTTTTTACAGTGAATTGACTAAATACTAGTATTCTTGGCAATGTTAAAATAAAGCACTAGGTTTAGGGCTTGGGTTGGATATCAAATCACTTTCTGTACTCAGTTCCTTTAAAAGTATGCCATGAAAAGTATTTGATCCTCAACTGTTAGGAATGATCCCAGGTACTCTTATAAAAGTGACAGCTGAATCCGTTCAGATTTACTAACAATCCATCAGACTGTACAAAAATGGAGGGACAAATTAGAATACCTGAGCTTTCTCAAATATAAGCCATATGGGGTGTAGGAGCATGCGGGTGTGTGTGTGGATACATGGGGTGTGGGTGGGTATGGGGCTTGTGGGAGGCTGTGTGTGGGGGAGGGTAGCTGGGGTATGTGAGGGCATGTGGGTGTGGGAGTCTGCATGTATGGCAGTGCAAGGAGGGCTGTGGGTGCATGTATATGGTGGGGTGTGTGGGACTCACCCTATGAACACACACACACACACACACACACACACACACACACAAGTCCCTCCCTACACCCCCCAACCCCAGGGTACTGACATGGCCCCATGCTTCAGTGGATGCAGCCGGGAGCCAGGTGGTGCTGGAGCAGTGCGCAGGCAGGGAAGTGGCTAGGGCTGGGCTGGGCTGGGCTGGGCTGCTCAGTCCTGCTGGTTTCCCCTGGGTCCTACTGCCCCCATCTCCTGTCATCTTTGAGAGGCAGCCAGGAGCAAATAAATATTAATTTACTACATTTTTAGGGGCTCTGTGGGCCAGACAGAATGGCCTGGTGGGCCGTATTTTGCCCACTTCTGAGGTAGAATCGTAGGGTTAGAAGGGACCTCAAGGATTGTCAAGGGTACCCCCTAATGTACTTGCTTTTCGATCTGTAACTCAATAGAGAAACTTACTAGTGATTGCTGTTATGACATCTAATTTGAAGATGCAAAATAGGCCCTTCCAAACTTGTTGAGCTTCAGCATGGAAATCTCAAGTGATATATTCCTAGCACGCATGAATTGGGTGACTTGTGGTTTCTTATTTCAGCTAAGGCTACAAATACCGTATGTGTTTACCATATGTTTTCCAGCTTTGTCCCAGTAACAAATGACATAAGATCTTTATACAAATTTTTTGCATCAGATCAATGGATAACCTGTTTAAGTCACTTTAGTCATATTTTCATAATATTTCAGAATGTCAATATAGCAAGGGTGTTCTTATTAACACATAAAGTCCCACAATTTAAATAGATCCAGCAAATACTTACACATGTAAGTAACTTTACAGAAGTGAATAGATTTATTGATCTCAAAGAGTCAATGTGTGCATGTAAAGCTTTTCATGTATGAGTTTATCAGAAAGAAAAAATAATTATTGTGATGGATGGTACTACTGTTTTGGATCCACTTGTTTGTCCACAGAATGCCCAGTAAAGGACATTTATTGTTGTGCAGAATAAAAAGCTGATGTCCTTCTTATTGTTAAACTATGTATTGCACAAGAAGATATTCTTCTTTCTCTTGAAGTGAGAAGATCCAGCACACAGGGCTCGCAATGGGTCTTGAAGTTTGGTAGCAGGAAGTTTGGCAGCAGTGTTAATTGCCTTTATATTTTTTATATATAAATGCTAGTGAGTAATGGTGCAGCCTATAATTTGCTAGGGTGGATAATCACAGTGAAAGGAGAGCATATGTCTGACTGTACTTCTTTAAGAACTGTGGGGATATTAGCGTCTTGACAAAGTTTTAGGTATTTATAGATTGAAGCGTGTATTGTGTTTGCTGTGTCAGGTAAAGTGGAAGATATTGGCATCATTGGAGTTAAATCAAATTATGACAGGATGCCAAAGCTATTTAAAACAGACTGACTCAGAAGAGCTGAGAAATGTTGAACTTATTTCCCATGTGTTGCTAGGAAAGCATCCATTTGGAGAAGTGAGTGCAGCTAATGTTATTCTATCAAACATCACAATATTTGAAGATTTTTTTAAAAAGGGGAACACAGATCTTGACTTCCAATTTAATAATAATAGAATATGAAGGCCAGGCTGTAACTGAAGAAGTTCATTTCAAATTTAAATATTTAGCATTTTCACTGGTCTGTGAATACAAGAAAAATTATTACATTAAGATGGAATTTAGATCTTTGACATGAAGCTGATATTTTCATAGGGTGAAAAATATCAAGCTGACATTATACTGTCTCATTTGATGACTTCCAAATGTCAGAGTGCAGTAACTTATTCATGGGGACCTCAATGTCTTGTGATAGTGTCAATTTAAAAGACATTTACATTGACTTCTTTTTTTTTTAATTTAAACATGTAAAATGGAATATGCAAAGTGTATGAGGAAACTGCGGGGAGGCGGGGAGGGAAGACTAGTGGCAAGAAAGTTCTTAATAATAGAATGAGGCCCTTTTAAGGCTAATTTCCACGGATGCCTTCCTGACAGCTTCAGGTACTACCTAGCAGCACTTTTGACAGCTCTAGTCTTGGTGTTTTTCACATTACTTCACTCACTCCAGCTGAGCCGCCCAATATTTCTCATTATTTTAACGGAATTTAAAGAATTAAAATAGCATTCAGTATGCTTTTTAAATAATAAATTTGTAATAAAAATAAGCTGCACTGGTAAGTCCATTTTTGTGCAGTCTTTATTATAATCTGCTAGAACTGGAGTGTGGCAATTTTTAAATCCTGAATATATTGAACAGTATGTCATAGCTCTTCATACTACATTGGTGATGATTATAAACAGAACTCCAGGCATACAGAGATAGCTTGGAAGGATTTCTCGAGGTTTTGATCAAGAGAGGAAGAAAGGTCTTATGCTTGGTCTTATGCTTGTCACTGGATTAAGCTGCAGGAGACTGATTCTTGGCTCTACAACAGACTTCCTGAGTGATCTTGACCAAACTACCTAGCGGTATGGAGAGATGGACATATAAAGTGCCTCAAACTCAGCTTTTTTTTTTTTAGGGGGTTTAATTTGTAGCACTTCGGTAGTGTACAGATGTACAATTGCCTCCCAGCTAAAGCATCATTGTGAAGCCCGTCAGAATAATAATTCATCCAGAGTCGTTCTTGTATGGCTTGGGCCAATTTGTAGACCTAGAACATTGCATGTCATCTGTCCACATTATTTTTATAGCACTATAAAGTTGCTTAAAGCACTATACATGTTATTTCTGTCTATGCCCTTGATCTCTCTGCACCTCTGTTCATCATCTGAGAGATGAACATAACAAACCTTGCACCCTTGGCCATTTAAATTGTATGGTCCTCCAGGAAGGGACTATCTCCTGCTGTGTACATATACAGAACCTTGGTTTTGTTCAGTAGGTACTAATGCAATACAGTTTTATTGATGTTTTCAGTATATATTGTGATTAAAAGCAATATTTTAAAAGGAAATAAGGCTATGAAACCTGACTTTGCACTTGCCTAGGTGGTTCAGTAGTAACTATTACAGAAGTGCTCTTTCACATGGGCAGCAATTAGAAAAGCACTCACTAACACCGATAAAATGCCTGTCAACGTCCCTTTTTTTAACTCCAGGTTTTTATGGGTTTATAATTCTACTTCAAGCATTCAGTGTGGGTTGGAAATTGGCATGCAAACTTTTAAACCTGGGAACAGTTTTATTTTTAATCACCTGCATACAGCAGTGCACAAATATCTTAACTGCTTTGGAGGAATTTTTTTTTTTAATCTCTCAGAAAAATACTAGCTTTAGATTTGAATTTGGAGGAGATTGTGGTAATTGTTTGGAATAAAAAACTACAAGTCACTAATGGGTCAGCTAAACTGGTTGTTTTGGGCATTCATGATAGAATAGTGATCATTGCCCAATCCTTTTAAATCTGGAGACAGATATCTTAATACATTATTTATTGTGTATTGGTCTTAGTCCAGTTCCTAATGGATGGTTGTCTTAGTTCCAGAACAGCACCACTGAGTGGTATTTTTGGCACAGAATGGTATATTTGGCACTGAGACCAGCCTGCAAGTTGGTTGTTATATTATGAAGGCTGAGCTACCTCAGTGGTGGTCTTTCTTTGAGGCTTGCTGGCAGGAGATTAGGGAGAAGTTACTCAGCTGCTATTTCTACTCATGGACCTAAATCCATGAGGCTGTTCCATGGACCCGAGTCAGTGAGCCTGTGGAAGTCCTGGCATGCCAAGGACTGAAGTCACGGGCTTCTGTGACCCAAGTCAGGGGTGTTGGTTGCAGCCGTGTTGGTCTAAGCACGCAGGCAGGCAGGGTTCTTTGGGTAGATTTGGTCTCTTATCAGACCAACTAAATAGTTGGAAAAAACGTTCTTTGCAAGTTTTTGGGTGCAAATGCCCTTCTTCAGGCATGTGTGCCCGAACGTGTCTTGGGTAGATATCACATCCACCCAAAGAACCTTGTGTACCTATGACCTATGTCAGTGGTTCTCAGCTTTTTTAGACTCAAGCAACCCATTGCTAGACTTGACACCTCCCAGAAAATGTCAGCTCTTCATTTTCACTCCTTTTTGGCCACAGAAAAATAATGAGTGATTCTGATGTGGCAAAGAACTTGGAAAGACCCAAACAGGTCACCATGTTCCTAACACTGGATTCTTCTTTGAAATCTCTGGGTTCACCTTATGAACCATGCTTGCATGCTTAACAGGACTAACACTGTGCGGCACCCTGTGGCACCCCTGAAAGGCTCTCTCGGCTCTCCAGGGTGGTGCGGCACCAGGCTGAGAATCACTGATCCATGGTGGGGGCGGGGCAGCTAGGGCAGCTCCACTCCTCTGCACTCTTGCCTAGGTCAGAGGTCTCAGGACTCTGCAAGGGGCATAAGAAACCTGAGGCAGCTACCAGGGCCTTCAAGGAGCCCTGCTCAGGGGTGGCTTGCTTGCCTGTCATGAGGAAGACCCTAGAAAAGGTAGGCTAAAAAAGCTACACCCAAACCCAATTTGTCCAGCCAAAATGAAATAAAGTGACTCATGTTGGAAACTTGTGACAAAACTAGGCTTGCTAGCCACAAGTGGATTTATCAGGCAGCTGCCTAGACCTCTTATGCCTACACCATGATCCAGATGATCAGGATCGTATAGAGACAGAGAGGCTATATCTATCTATCTATAGATATATAGAGAGTGTGTGTGTGTGTGTGTGTAGTTTTGTCTAGAATATATAGACTATATCCTAGGTCTATAGGACCAGAGGTTACCTATATAGACCAGAAGTTCTCAAACTGTGGTCTGCGAACCCCGTTTAGGGGGTCTGCAGAAAAGTTGTGGAACAATTGAGAATATCTGTACTTGTAATGTAAGACTAGTGATAGTAAGATATGAGTTGTGTGCTTTGATTTGTAGAACAAAAAACATTTATTAAGTGGTCTGCGGAGACCCTCAGCAATTTTCAAGTGGTCTGCGAAAAGAAAAGTTTGAGAGCCACTGTTATAAAGTTTAGTCTAGTGTGTCTATAGAGTGTATATAGAGAGAGAGTATATTATCTATATAGTCTAATTACATCTATATACTAGACTCTACATACACACACACGACTAAACTATATGGTACATGTACGTGTATATAGAGCTATGTATACAGCTGTATACACACACAGTGTATGTACAGCACGTAACCACGGAAAGCGCCGTAGGCTGGTGTCGGAGCAGGGGCGCTCGGTGTGGGTGCGGGCGGATCGGCCCCGCCCCGCCCCGCCCCGCCCCAGCCCCGCCCGCTGCAGTCCGGGCCGGCGCCGAGCCGCGCGCGTGTGTCTCGCGGCGCTGCGGGCAGGGGGCGCGGGGCGAGGTCGAGCGGCACTGGCAGCATGTCGGCGCTGGCGCTGGAGGAGCTCTCGGCGCTCGCCGCCATTTACTGCGAGCCGGACGAGTGCGAGGTGCTGGCGGTGTCAGGTGACTCCCCGCCCCTGCCCGGGGCCAAGCGGTACAGGGGGACCCCCCCCCCCCGAGTCCTGGCTCGCAGAGCGCTCTGCCCGCTAGGCGGCGCAGGCCCGGGCCCTCACGAAGGCACCTGGGGGGAGGGAGCCCGCGAGCCGCCCCCTGTGTGTCTGCTCCGTGGGAAGAAGGAGCCGTTTGTCTTGAGCCCTGCCCTGCGCCTCAGTCAGTCACTGGATGTGGGCCTGCACCGAAGGATCCTGCAGTAAAGATCCCCAGAAAAGCAGCAAGCCTTCCCCTAAGACTCCCAAGCATCGCCCTTGCACCCATTGGCGACGCGTAGAGGGTGCGCGCAGGTGCACGTGCACCCCCTGCGCATGGCAGCGCACCCCCTCAGACAAGGCGCTGCCGATACTGCCAGCAGTGTCTGCGGGCAGTCTGCGATCGCTGCCGGCCGCACCAGCCGCTGGTTGGTGTTCGCCACCCCACACCCACCACCAACAGCTCCTCTTGCTGCCACCACGGTCCCGCAGCCGCCAGCACCTGCAGGAGCTCACTGCGCCAGCCCGGCCTCCAGGGGCACGCAGCGTTCATGCTCACACCCCCCATCTGTCGCCAAGCAGCTACCAGCCGTCCCAGCTCCATGTCAGCCACTGAACTGTGCTCATGCCTCTGACGCGTGTGCTTCCACTCTGCTGCCGGGGCTTTTGGTTGTAGCCGTGTTGGTTTAAGGACCTGAATGCTTGCCTAAAATCTTTTTTCCAGCTATTCGGTTGGTCTAATAAAAGATATCGCTGAAGCAACCTTGCCTGCGCTCCGCTGCCAAGCGCCTGTTGGCTTTTCAGGCCTGTAACTTAATGCGGTGCTGGCTGTCGGGATTTGCTTCCTGTAGCAAGTAGTGGTAGTTTGGGCTGTCATTCCATGCTTCCCCACTGCAAAAGAGCCTGGCAAGTGACCCATTTAATCATTTGTGGTTCAGACAGGGGTCTTTTGAATGTTAGTTTTCTACAGTGTATCTTTATGATTCAGAGCTTTGCTACAGCAGTCGCCATGAGTTTTACTCTCCCCAGGGTCCTTGGGTTCTTCGTGTTAGTACTGGGAGGCCTGGATCATAACAATGAATCACATCAGCCTTTAGAAAAGCATAGCTACATAAGCAGATATAGCAGGGCTACAATCCTTTAGTGCAAGGGTAGGCAACCCCTGGCATGGGTGCCAAAGCATGGTGCGAGAAGGCATTTTGTTTGACACAGGTGCTTCAGGGCAGATGGCAGGGAAGGGGCCAGGGGTGCCATGCCAGCAACAAGGACTGGGCCCCTTATGGCTTCCCCACCATGTGCCCCGGCACGCCAACATCGTACAAGTCAAGGTTGTAGGTGTTTTTAGCACTGCCCAAAAACATTGCTGACCCCTGCTTCAGTATTTAGTTGATGTAGCTGTTCCTGTGCATCTGGGGCCTAAATGGCAGTCGCTCCTGTCTTGTGCCTGAAGAAGGCTCTGATTCATGGATCAGAGATGGCGTTGTGCCGTGGTTGTTTCTCATCTTCTGGAGCTGTGCAGGGCCTGCTTTGTATAATTTTGACAGCATTCCAGACACTGCTTTCCAGGTTTATTGGATGCTGAGAATAATACACCAGTCAGGCCCTGCACACTGGAGGCTAGGACTAGGGTATTTATAGGGTCCTTACACCAATTCTTCTGTAGCAGCTGGGACTGCCTTCATGTGCTGGGTCCAGCTGTGGACCAACCTCACATGCCAACCCAATCTGGCATGTGGGGCTATGTCATCTGGCCAGGGGGCTCCCCATGGGTTGGGAACTTTGGCAGTGGGGGGCCGGTGGCATTGTTCATTGCTATGGCTCTTCAGTCACCAAATTTCTAGATCTGTGGGGATTTGTTTTTCTTGCATATTATGTGCCACCAATTTTAACCAGCTGGATTGGGGGGTAGGGTGCAGATTATATGCAAAAAAATATGGTATCTAAATTACCTTGATATTCTGTGTCTTTTAGGGCAAAGCAACTTTTAGGATTTGTTAGTCTTTTATTTCTGTTGTTGTTCTTTGCTGGAATCCAGAAAACCTTCTGGGTGAGAACACTGGTTGCTGATTTATTTTGTGTGGGAATTTCCTCTGCATTTCAAAGAAGTGTAAAATCCCTGAGTTTGCATAAACTGAAGTATTTTGGTATCTATTTGCTTGTGCTTTTAACTTCCTTAAACAGTGTAACTTGTCGTTATACACACTGCACAGAAAGATTTTCCATTAAGGCTGTTCCGTTAAATGAAAAGATCCCTGAAAAGTTTAGGGTGATTTTTGTGTAGAGCCACAGGATCAGGAAAGAGGAAAGCTTTTGCACAGGTCTTAGTATACTATAAGCTTTAGTGTCCCAAGGTTTAACAATACAACACTTAAGATGCAAATGATGGGGTTTTTTAAATTGAAAATGATGTGTCGATGAATTTAAATAAGCTAATTACAGTATGTATATCTTACTTTGCATGCCTATTTGGAAAGATTAGTATTATAGATTGAATTCCATAATTTATTTGTTACTCACTCACTCCTTTCCAGTTTGCTCAGAAATCTTCTAATAACAATATACTTATAAATTCAAAGCTTATATTTTTGTAGGTACCTCTTTCAGTATTTGAAAAGTGACTGTATGTATGGCATAGAATTCCTTTGGATGTGAGTTGAAAGGACTTGTCTATTTGACATGGAAAGAAAAAGGAAAAATCTGAAGTATGATTTCAGATACTTTCTTTTCTGTGAAATCAGTATGTGAGCATATGGGAGCTGTTTCTGTAGCGTCCAGTGAGAAGTCAAGGTTGTTCATTATCTTTTTTCTGTAGTATGCAGCCCCTACCTGTAAAACGGCCATCATTGTATTTTGACAAACTGTAAATATATTTTGGATTATATATTTTAAATTTTCTATGCATAAAGAGTTTTGTATCAGTTCTCTGATATAAGTGAGCATGGCTAGTTTTGAATGCCCTTTTTCTTGACATCTCAGGATGATGCACCTTGAGATTTGCTACTGCACTGCTTCTTTCAGATTAGTTCACCATCATAGCAATGTGCTTCACTCAGTGAAAGGTGTGAGCTTGTTGCAGGCTTATACGTATGATCACTGCAGCATGACATTCTTGCCAGAGGGATATGGTTGGCTTGTCTGTTTATCCATCAGTTACTTCTGAGTCAGTGGCATCTGTGATGACAAATTAGTGACAGCACACTAGTAGGATTACCAGAAAGGTGATATTTTTTTCTATTGCTGTAATTAAGCTGGTAATAAATTATTCTTCAATTGACTTTTTAGTCTATGAATTTTAAAATGCACTTACAACTTTGTTTAAAGTAAAGTGGTGCATGGGAAGAATATAAAATACTTAGTACTGTTAGGGCAAATAGGCGATCACTTCTCCTGTGAGTCTACCTGCTGTGGTTGTGTTTGTGGAAGTAGAAGTTAAAAGGAGGAAGTTGTGCAAACAGAGCTGAAGGTATATGCAGCGTGTTGCAGCATGCAGAAAGGAGGGGCACAAGGGAGCTGGCAGTGAGGTTGGAAGATTTACTGCTTGGTGGATCCTTCTGTTGCCTTTCCAAAGTGGAGATCATAGAGGGGCTTGATAGCAGATTTGTGGCTTTGGCTAAGGATTTTACCTTCCTCTTGCTTCTGCCCACTTCCATGTCTGCCTACTTAGTTAATGATGAAGACCAAAGCTTTATTGCCACTCTGATATTTGGAATATTTTATTTGGAAGGCAGTGTGGGAATGACTTGTGTGGCTCAAAGGATTGGAAATGAGGTGTAGGGTCCTTCTTTACTAGTTTGAATCTGGCAAATGATGGTGATGAGCAATGGGATGATAGTTTGACTGCTGTCTTATAGTGTGTGAGAGACCCCCACAAAGGCTTTGCTTCAGTTTCTAGCAATCAGGTGTTCCTGTGATAGAAAATAAACTTCCTAATTGCTTAGATGGAAGTTGCATGTGATACTTGGATTGTAATCTGTTCAGGCAGGGCCTGTTTCATCAATGGATGCATACATGAACAGAGTTTAGGAGAGTGGGGCTGGAGTTTCTAGATGCTTCTGCAAAACACACAATATAATAATAATAAGAAGAAGAAAAAGAAGCAGTTTCAGCAAATAAACCAAAGATGTATGGGAATGAAAACTGAATTTCTGTCTTATTCTGCTAAGTGAGCTCCCTGGTTCAGACTTGAGACTCCTTGCCAGTTTTGTGAGGCAACAACGGAATAGCTCCTAGCTGTAGATGAACCTGGGTATTGTCTATGCTAGGAGTGGATACTTCAGAGGCTTAAACTCATGAGAGGTGCCAATTTATGTGAACACAAACCTTGATTTTACAAAAATCTTGGTGTATTCAGAGGAGTCAAAGGAAGCAAGAGGCCAGGTCCTGTTGAAAGTGAATGGCACTTTGAATATCTTGGTCCAAGCACAGAAGAGTCAAATTAACTCTGGGCATCAGCAGATGCAACTCCATTTAATTCAATAAAGTTGTATTTGCAAGCGCTGGTGTGCATTTCAGGGTGCCAGTGACTGTACCTGGAGACTTTTCTGATTTTAATCTTAGTGTTCAATCATACAATCTGAAGGGTTTATTTTATTTCATGATTACTGTGTTCATGAGGGTTCTTTGTCCAAACCAGGAGGGAAGTTTTGCAACAAACCTCTTGCTGAGTTCTTAAAAGAACTCTCAGGTTCTTTCACTTACAAAGCACGGGTCAAGTATTATAGAGGGCACTGGGTTGGTTATCACTTTCAGCAATAAAAATAAGGCATAATTCAACTATCTGTCATGTAAAAGGAAAGTAAAACATGGATGGGGAAGAAGATGACAAATCACTTCACAAGAATTGTTGCTCTACCTTTCAAATTTGTCTTCTGCTCCTATTGAATGAACCAGTCTGACATTTTAGCAACTTTTTTTAAAGAAATGAGGTGAAATGTTTGGAACATATCAAAGAAGTTAGAGTAGATCTGAAGAAGAGCTCCTTTAATCTAACACTTTTTCCTCTTATTGCAGTGTAGCAAAAGTTGGTGAAGTCTTTGGCCCATCTTCACTTAATGATTTTTTGTGTTGTTTTTCTTTGTATCACATCTTAATCAGAAAAAGGATTTTACAAGAGAAACTATTCCATGTGCAGTTTCCAAATTCACTGCTTTTGATCAAGATTTATCACATGAAACAGTCAGTGTTATTCTTACATGAGCTATCTAGACCAATTATAGGACCTTGTTCCAGCTCTCCCAGAACAAGGTGGCTTTTAGCCTATGTTTCTTATTAGGAGGTGTTCCTTTCTAGATCATCGAGTATAATTCTGTTATGGAAAGTAACTGTATTCCCAGATAAAAAGTTCAGTTTGAATTTAAAAATTTAGAATTGAACTTAAGAATATACTGCATATTAATGATATGTAACACTCAGAAGAAGCATGCAATTGTTTCAGAATATTGTGTTGTATTCATAGAAACATCAACTAAAAGTTGAATTTGATTAAACTTTATTTAACACATTAAGATATGACATACAGATTTAAGATAGCCAAACAATTTTAACTCGCCTCTACCGACACCCACTAATATGAATACGCGGAACGTATTTTAGTGTCTATGATCACAGATCATATTAAGCTCATTTGAAAAACGCATTTCCTGGGGTGTCACTAAAGGACAGAAATAGGGTTATCCTAGTGTCTGTCTATTTCTACTGAAGGCTGTGGTTTTGCATAAGTTTAACCATTTGAATTTGGGCTGCAGAACATTTATTACTTCTAATAATCCACAAGCCAATATAGATTTGTGAATTCAAGCAGAAGGCAGGGCAGGGAGTCACCTTGAAGACTAACTCATTCAGAAAGGGATAAACTTTTGTAGGCCACAGCCTACCTGGTCAGGTGCTATCATAGTATTCCTCAGACCTATCTGAAGTAGGCTGTAGCCTGTGGAAGCTTATCCCTTTCTGAACAAGTTAGTCTTTAAGGTGCCACCCTGACCTGCCATCTGCTGAACTTCAGAATAACATGGCTAATCTATCTGTACACATGAATTCAAGAAAAGTTTGAAAACACACCATATGTAAATTAAGTAGATTAATTTTGGAAATTTCTAGAAGCCTGAAACCCCACAATGATATTTGAGAATCGCCTTTCAGTGTAAAAGTCCACTTTAAGGGTTAATTTTCAAAAATACAGCTGCCTACCTTGGCATGAGGTTGATGCTAAAACTGCCATAGATTTCAGGAAGAGCAGAGTTAGTACTCTTAGAGCTGAGTGCTTTTGAAAAATCTTTATTTCCATTGTCCTCACTGTTGCTACTCAGGTACAGTTTTTTTTACTCGGGGGAGGAAGAAAGAGCATCCTTTGTTACCGACTTGCCTAGGTGTGAATAACATTTTAAAAACGTTATTTATTTCCTTCTGGGATGTAATGTAAGTGTTGTGTTTTAGGATCTCTGGTAGATAAGGGTTGATACAAGTTATCATTTGCAAGAGAATTCAGAATTACTCTGTTCTTGCAATTGATGCTTTTATGAAAGACCTTACTAATGTAGTATTTAAGTCTGGAATGCAACTCATTATTATTTTTTGATTCCTTCCAGAGACGCATGGAATCACATTTAGAATTCAAACCAGGGTGAAAAGACTTCCGGATACAGACATACTGTTAAAGCTGTTGTTTCATTTACCAGTTAGTTACCCATCAACTCCACCAAATATCTCCGTTGACTCGGAACAGCTTACCAGGGCCCAATGTATGGATGTGAAAGAAAAATTGCTTGAACAAGCAAAGAGGCATCTTTCGGAACCCATGGTACATGAGCTGGTTCTCTGGATACAACAGAATTTTAATCATGTCATAGGGCAATTGGAAACTTCAGTTTGCAATGAAAAAAGTATTTTGTCAACAGGTACAAGTACAGAGGATGGTATTTGGACTGTCCTTTTGCATTTAGACCACATGAGAGCTAAGGCAAAATATGTCAAAACTGTGGAAAAATGGACTTCAGATCTAAGACTGACTGGAAGACTGATGTTTATGGGCAGAGTGATACTGATTCTTCTGCAAGGAGACAGAAACAGCATTAAGGTGCACTAGTCCTTTTGATTTATTGTTGAATACTGTGGGTCTGAATACCTTGTGCGTGTGTTTTTCTAACATTAACAGTTTTGGAAGCAGATTGGTCATCAGGGATATCTGTATGACCTGCAATCTCCCTATGTTAGTAAGCTTCAGTTTTCTTTCAAAGAAATTTAGTTCATGCTTCTTCATTGTGTTTCACTCTCCAAGCTGCTCTAATTAAAGCACCCCTACCCCTCCCACCTCTGGAGCATGTGTAAAAACACCCTAAGTGTCCAGCTACACCTTTGAGTGTTCTTTCCTGTTTGTGATTGAGTCCTTGCTTGCCACTTAGACCACCATGAGCTCACCCTGAATGCTCTTGGAGTTTGATCTTCTCTTCTCTACATGTACAAAACTCCCAGGGTTTATTGCTTGCAGTGGCATGTTTGGGCCTTTTTAAAGTAGCTTTCCAGCAGGGCACTTAAGAATATGCTCTACTTTAAGCCTAGTAAATAGTACCATTGATTTTGATCAGACACTAAATATTTTGGATCAACACTTTTTAAGTTGTTTGCTATGTTCTGAAATAGATTCTGTGGATCGTTTTAGATTTACTATAGATCCTTAAATGTTACCTAATGTCTTTGAGGTTTATTTAATATTCTGTTCTATTTTTGTTATTTAGGAATACTTGATTCTTCAGAAAACCTCTAAGGTAGATGTGGATTCAAGCGGAAAGAAATGCAAAGAGAAAATGATTAGTGTACTCTGTGAAACAAAAGTACAGACACAGCACAAAAGGTATAATTTAGTACTGTTATGGATAGAAAAGCAACTGAATCGATAATTATATTCTGACAAATGTAGGCACGTTCATGAGTTTTTCTTGTACAATGTAGGTATCAGGCATTTGAAGTCAAAGAATATTCAACGTTGGATGAACTGCAAAAAGAATTTGAAGCTGCAGGACTCAAGGAGCTTTTCTCTGAGTTTGTGACTGGTCTGTTAAAATAAGTGTGAAAGAAAACACTTTAACCTTTGACTAAAACAGTAGTTGAGTATATCAAGTGGATGTCGGGAGAAGATAAAATGAAGTTTCTGTTGGTGAACAACTCTAAGGCTGCTCTGCAAACCTGTCAGAAAAAAACATCTTGAAAGAAACAAAAGGCAATTCACATGTTATGGAAAAGAGTTTTTGACTTTATGCACTGACAAATTTTGCCAGGAAATGTTGAGCTTAAACATAAGTACTTATATGTCAACACGAAGGATGATAGGGAAAATCAACATTCTTCTTTTCTGGGACTCAGAACTATTCTATCATCAGTTAAACTCTGTTTTAATAATATCTGCTTGCTTTCTTCTGCTTTTGATTTGATCCTCATGAGGTTGTTTTTTCAACTTGGACAGGTAAAACAAAATCCATTAGTTTACTTTTAAATGGATTTAAAAAAAAGAACATGAGTTATACATGTATAATAAATAAATAAATATGGTCTATAAACATAAGTTAGAAATGTGTTTGTTTTTAACTGTTCCAAATACTGCCTACCTGTTGGCCCTCAGATCATTTCTACACCTCTCTTCCTTTTGTGTTTCTCCATTAAACATTTTATAAATTATTTAAATAGCAAACTTTAAGGTTCCATTTATAAAAATACCAGGATGGAAAAAATTAGGTGTAAGCTGGTTTGTAACTTCTTGCTGTTATGCTCTATTCTGGCAAGTATAGGAGCTCAGTGTCAGGCAGGTGGCCTCTGCTGGCAATGAGCCTAGAAATCATTAAACTTCTTGTAAAATTCTGTTTACAAATAGTTGTGTAGCTTTATAAGATTTGAAGTTCAGGTTCGATTAGGTTGCTAATCTGTTTAAACTTATGTGTAGATAGGGTCTGATCCTGAAAAGGTAAGTGTTGGCGCAGCCTCTGAAATTTATGTGGACATAAGGGTTCATACTTGCTTATTTATTAGCAGAAGATGAATCCTGACTTAGCTGAAATATTTGGAGATATGACTCTGGATAGTCACTGCAACAAGAAATCAGCATGCGTTATTTCATGTCTTTTCAAACTTTATAACTATTTGGACATCTTTTAATGATAGCTATAACTTTCAAAAGTTCAAGTCTGAATTTGGAACTAAAGAGGTAATTAATATAGAGATCAAAACAAAATAATTATTTATTCCTTGGATAGCAAATACTGATTTTGATGGAAACGACTGAATGTTGGGCTGTGTTCTTTTGTTACATGTGCTAGTTTTTATTGTTATGGTGGAAGGGGGAAGTGGAAGTCAGAAGAATTTACGTAAGTAGCATGACTTCTCAGCAATTAATGAGCCAGAATTTTAACCACTTTTGTCTTATAAGTTAGTCTAGAAATTCAGGTTTACTTTCTAAATTAGACAAGAGCTGAACTGCTTTTTCTGTAAACATACTGTTAAACAGGAAACATTCTGGTCATGATTCTTATTTAGAATGAGGCCTCTCTTGCCAAAGTAGCATGAAGGGACCTCAGTGTAAATAAAAATCAAGTCCTTTATCCTTTTAGATCATCACTGGATGGTAATTCCCTTTTCCAGTTTCCCTAACTTCAGCATTTTTTTCACCGCATTTAACGGCTTGGGCCAGCATAATAAATATTTTTTTTCACAAGCCTATGTTTTACCTAATTCTGATCAATTCTTAACAATGACTTTTACAAACTCACGTGTAGTTTCAAATTGCTTTGCAATACTGATGCTTAGTTCTCATTTTCAGTGTGCTTTACCATCATTCTCTATTTTAGCTCTAATGTAGATAGGTAGAATTATTCAGCAGTATAGTTTTGGAAGGCCCGGATCTATCCAGTGCAGAATAATGGGATTTTGTTGTGTTTTAAGTCTGACACACATTTAAACAAACATTCTATAAAGTTTCCTCATCAGCTGCTAAGATTTCTCTTGCTCGATTTACAGATTCTGTCGAACCATCTTAAATTCTTGTTATCTCTGTTCTGTAGGTTGGTGGGGAAAGTGAGGTTTAAAGTGAATTTCCAAAGCCCTAGAAATAATCATTATTAGGGCGGACACAAAATATCCAGATTCCCAGTTCCACGCTCAGTGTTAGATCACACCTTTCTGTTTAGAAATATTCCAACACAAGAACAGTTTCTTAACTTTCATATATTTTTATATCAGATTAATAACGGGATGTGGCTAGATTGATTTGGATTTCCTCAAGCTTTAATGAGTTTGATTTTCATCACATGGTCCATGTTGTAGCAAATGGTAGATGTTCTAATCCATACCGGTTTATGTAACAAGGCCATAGTTGACACTCCTTTTAACAAGCCTCTCTGTATGTAACACTGCCAATATTTTATTTACAACAAAGTCTGGCTTAAACATGTTTTTCAAATAGTTTTTCCTTTTTTTTGGAAATTATTTCCTAACAGAAAAGAAACTCAACTTTATAGTGTGGTTAATGTAGGCATACAGTATGTTTCTGAACTGTTACCTGTGTGATATGGAATGGTACAATAAAACACAAATCGCCAAAAGTATTAACATTTTGGTATATTTTACACTACAATTTTCAGCATACAGAAGCTGGTCCCAGTTTAAAAGCATGTGTTATATAAATAATAAATTGGTGGAAGACCTGGCATGATATGATAATGAGAAAGTTTAAGTGAGCTTTTGTATGCTGGTGTTCTGTCCATGTCCATTAAAAGTTACTGTCTATACAATGTGAGAAAAGTTAAGTGTTAGCCATTTAATTGTCTTCAATGCAGTGAGAAGCATTAGCAATAACAGTTACCTGTCTGCAAATCCATATGCTGTAAAATGCACTTTACAAAAATCTTAGCTCCATAGGCTGGTCTGAAAACATGGTACAACAAAGTGAATAATCAGATGCTTCCAATATTATATCACACACAATTTGGAACAAAATAGTAAGATTAGATCAGAGCAAGAGGTGTAACTCCTATTAAAATCAATGTAATATTCTTTCTGGGAATTCAATCAGCTCCTTTGACTAGCAGTGAACTACCATAAACTTGCATGGGATCAGAAAAGTAGCTGAAGTTCCTTAGTACGCAGGATAACGGCAATCATTCTTGCAAGGCTGAGTACAGATTTCCCAGTGTCTGATTGTCTTACTGTTGAGAGTTAATGTAAATAGCTGCATAAAGAAAGCCATTTGCAGTGCCATTGATGACAAGTTGTATTATTTCTCCAAAAACCAGGAACTCTGATGTATAGTCTGCTTGTATTTACCATTTACTGACACTTTACCTTTAAATATAATTATTTGTACATAGAAAGACAGAAAGAACACTTCAGTAATGAAGCCAGTAAAAAAAGCAGCTTAGGATAAATGGAACACAGGCAAGTTGGAATTCCTTTCTGGTACCTGCTTTATCCTTTTGCCAAAAATGGTTGATTAAATGTTTCAAGAAGCTTGATTATCTGTCAGTTTCAGGAGTCGTAAAATGCATTTTATTCAAGGGCCTTCCATCATACGTTTAATTTGTTACTCACTATACTTAAATTTGACCAAATCAACAAATCCATTCAGTATAAGAAATGACTACAGTTGTTTCTGCTCACTTTGACAGCCTTTCAAAGAATTACAAATCTGATCAGTATGGCTTTGTTCAGACAGCTAAGAACATAAAAGTAGATGTCAGCATGATTCTATCAAAGCGAATGCGTTTGCCTACCTATCAATCAGTCACTTAGTAAGAGGACATCTTGTATTCAGACAAGTAAACAGTATTTGCAAAGGTTGTTCTTCTACGAGAAAGCTGGCGCTGTCTATTATTAACTCATGACTTGTTTGTACTTAGGGTATGTTGGTTTATGAAGAGATGGGAATCCTTTGGACCTAAGGGCCAAAAAGATTGAGTAGCAAATTCTAAGGTGTCACTTACCATTCATCTTCAAAGAAATAGGGAGAAACAGGAATGGAAAGAAAAAGAAAATTCAGCAAGAATTGGGAGGCACAAAAGAAACACCAGGAAATATTAAAACACGTTTATCATCTGCATGAAGAAAAAATCAAACTATAAAAATTGCATGTCTGTGATATAGGATTTTATCTGTCTCGTTTCCTCTTCCTTAATTCTCTCCCCAGTGTGTTCCTCATTTTTCCCCCTTAAGGTTAGTTCCTGCTTCTAATGTTTTTAGACCTTATTCCTTTTCATCTGTATGTGTTTGCCATCTTTTTTTTTTTTTTTTGTATCTGCTACGGTTAGCATAAAACCTGAGGGGAGTGCAAGAAGTAGGAAGCTATTTTTTTACCCATTGATCTACGAGCCAACTTGGATCAGGTTCAAAACTGGGTCTGTCATGGAGCTTGTAGTTGGGTCAGTTCTAATTATGGTAGGAACACATTTATGTAATTTATTTGCATTAATCTGCTAAAATTATTATGATACTGCATCATTAGTACCTTGTATATGTGAGACAGTTCTCAGACTAGTCTCAGTGTCTTCTGCTATAGGATGAGGTCACTGTGATACTGTATGATTATCATAGATTCATGTATGTTAGGATTGGAAGGGACCTCAATAGATCATTGAGTCTGACCCCCTGCATAAGCAGGAAAGAATGCTGGGTCTAGATGACCCCAGCTAGATGCTTATCTAACCTCCTCTTGAAGATCCCCAGGGTAGGGGAGAGAACCACCTCCCTTGGGAGCCCGTTCCAGACCCTTGCCACTCGAACTGTGAAGAAGTTCTTCCTAATGTCCAGTCTAAATCTGCTCTCTGCTAGCTTGTGGCCATTGTTTCTTGTAACCCCCGGGGGCGCCTTGGTGAATAAATCCTCACCAATTCCCTTCTGTGCCCCCGTGATGAACTTATAGGCAGCCACAAGGTCGCCTCTCAACCTTCTCTTGCGGAGGCTGAAAAGGTCCAGTTTCTCTAGTCTCTCCTCGTAGGGCTTGGACTGCAGGCCCTTAACCATACGAGTGGCCCTTCTCTGGACCCTCTCCAGGTTATCCGCATCCCTCTTGAATTGCGGCGCCCAGAATTGCATGCAGTACTCCAACTGCGGTCTGACCAGCGCCCTATAGAGGGGAAGTATCACCTCCCTGGACCTATTCGTCATGCATCTGCTGATGCACGATAAAGTGCCATTGGCTTTTCTGATGGCTTCGTCACACTGCCGACTCATGTTCATCTTGGAGTCCACTAGGACTCCAAGATCCTTTTCCACTTCCGTGCCACCCAGCAGGTCATTCCCTAGGCTGTAGGTGTGCTGGACATTTTTCCTCCCTAGGTGCAGCACTTTGCATTTCTCTTTGTTGAACTGCATTCTGTTGTTTTCTGGCCACTTGTCCAACCTTTCCAGATTTGTTTGCAGCTGTTCCCTGCCCTCTGGCGTGTCTACATCTCCCCATAGCTTTGTGTCATCTGCAAACTTGGACAGAGTACATTTGACTCCCTTGTCCAAGTCACTGATGAAGACATTAAAGAGTATTGGTCCAAGGACCGAACCCTGCGGGACCCCACTGCCCACACCCTTCCAGGTCGAAACCGACCCATCCACCACGACTCTCTGGGTGCGACCCTCCAGCCAATTCGCCACCCACCGGACTGTGTAGTCATCCAAGTCACAGCCTCTTAACTTGTTCACCGGTATGGGGTGGGATACCGTATCGAAGACCTTCCTGAAGTCTAAGTATACGACATCCACCCCTCCTTCTGTGTCCAGGCGTTTCGTAACCTGGTCATAAAAAGAAACTAGATTGGTCAGGCACGATCTGCCTGCCACGAACCCGTGCTGATTTCCCCTCAGCATAATTTGTCCTGCCGGGCTCTCACAGATGTGAGCCTTGATAATTTTTCAAAGACTTTGCCAAGGATGGAGGTGAGACTGACTGGCCTATAGTTGCCCGGGTCCTCCTTCCTCCCCTTCTTGAAAATGGGGACCACATTGGCCCTTTTCCAGTCCTCCGGGACTTGGCCCGTGCACCATGAGCGTTCAAATATTCCTGCCAGTGGCTCTGCAATGATGTTGGCCAGTGCCTTCAGCACCCTCGGATGGAGCTCGTCCGGGCCTGCCGACTTAAAGGCATCCAGTTCTTCCAAGTGACTCTGCACCATCTCAGGGTCTACGCATGGAAGTCTGGCACCTTGCTGCTGCCTTTCTACAACCCCAGCGAGAGACCTGTCGTGCCCCTCGCTTAGGAACACTGAGGCAAAGAACTCATTGAGTTCAGCCTTGTCCCCCCTGTCTGTCACCAATTGTTTCTGCCCATTTAGCAGGGGTCCTATTCCTCCCTGGGCCTTCCTTTTACTCCATATATATCTAAAAAAAAATTTCTTGTTGTCTTTTACTTGGGTTGCCATCCTCAGCTCCATGGTAGCTTTGGCCCGTCTAACTGCCTCCCTGCAAGCACGAGCAGAGGAGGTATATTCATCTTTGGTGATCTCTCCCTGTTTCCATTTTTTATGTGCCCCCCTTTTGTCCCTTAGGCTGCCCTGGATTTCTCTGGTCAGCCAGGGAAGCCTCCTGGCCCCTTTCCCTCTTTTGCCTCACTCGGGGATCATCTTGCTTTGTGCCTGAAGGATCATTTCCTTAAGGCACAGCCACCCTTCTTGGGCTCCCATCCTTTCAAAACTCCTACTCTGCAGTGCGTCCTTGACTAATTGCCTTAGTTCATTGAAATCAGCTGTCCTAACGTCTAGCACTTTCACCCTACTATATACCTTACCCACTCGACATCTTATTGTGTATTCTATTATTAGGTGATCACTGTCCCCCAGATGGCTTCCAATCTGGAGGTCCACTACCATGTCATCTCCCGTTGCCAATACTAGATCCAGTATGGCATTCCCCCTAGTGGGACCATGTACCTCCTGTGTCAGGTGGAGGTCCTGTACACAGGTTAGAAACCTGCGTGAGCGGTGGGACTTTGCTGTCTGCGTCTCCCAGCAGATGTCCGGGTAGTTTAGGTCCCCCATGACTACCGCCTCTTTAGCTTTTATGGTCTCCGAGAGTTGCCTCAGGAGTCCCGAATCTCTTTCTTCCCCTTGATGTGGGGGTCTGTAGCAGACCCCTACCACCAAATCCCTTTCTCCTTGCCCCCCATGTAGCCTAACCCACAGTCCTTCTATTTTCTCATCCTTGGATTCCGTCTTGATGAGGGTCGATGTATATTGCTCACTGACGTAGAGCGTAACCCCTCCCCCTTTCTTCCCCACCCTGTCCTTTCTGTACAATCTATAGCCCTCAATATGTACCGCCCAGTCATGGGATGAATCCCACCAGGTTTCCGTTAGCCCCACTAAGTGATAGATGTTTTGTGCAAGCAGGAGCGTTAGTTCATCCTGCTTGTTCCCCATGCTCCTAGCATTAGTATATAGGCACTTGAGCCCTGCGACTGGTGCTTTTGCTGCCCCCCCGCTCCGAGTCCCAAGGGGCCCTTTGATTCTTACCTTCTCATTCCTTACTTGTGCCGTCGTGCTGGCCTCCCCATGGCTGTCAGGTTCCCAATGCTCTCTTTCTTCAGGCTGGGCTGTCCTTGTGGGTGCCACATGGTTTGGTGGTCCACAGCTTCCCCCGCCCTCATCTTCCCCTCCCCCCAACGAGCCTAGTTTAAAGCCCGCTGGAGGAGATCCGCCAATTTAGAAGAAAACACACGCTTACCTTTGGGGGACAGGTGAAGCCCATCCCAGCTGAGCATGTCCCTCGTCGTGATGTGCAGGTCATTGTCCAGGAAGCCGAAGCCTGCCTCGAGACACCACTGCTGAAGCCGCCAGTTGGTCTCTTGTATGCAGTTCTCCTGCCGTCTTCCACGTCCGTTCACTGGTAGGATGGAAGAGAATACCACCTGTGCACCGAACTCCTTCAGCACGCCGCCCAGAGCACTGTAGTGTGTCAGTGAGCATCAAACCATATGTTATTCTCATGCAATTTGACCAACTGTACAATGCCAAAACTCCTGAAAATTGTGGGAGTGCAAAATAAGGTACTGAATAAAACATTGCATATAAAAGAAGCCAGGTTAACAGATTGAATTTAACAGTCAGCCTTATACAATACCTATAAAACCAAAGCTGTTAGGACTTTAGCTATTTAATAAGTCTAGTTAAATGAGGTAACTGAGACTCAGTTGGTTTCTTTCCCCCCTCCTTTTTGAACTGCCTCCACCATATGGTGTTATGAAACTTAAATCCAGTGAAGAAAGATAGATTAGAAAGAAAAATTAATTAATTTAGATGGCCAGGATCAGCTGACCTCAGGAGCAGGAATATAAGGAAAGACCTCAACTTTGCAAATAGCTTTTGGTTTCTTGATGTGGACAATACAAATCAATCATGCACCCTTTCAAATCAATTCTTGTCACTCTTTATCTCCAAGTTCTGTAGGTAAGTGGTTCTAAGCATGCTGGGTGCACCTGTATGCGCATTTTAATGTGCAGTAGACTATTTTGCTGCACATTACAATGTCATATACAAACTGTGACATGATGCTAATGGGCAGTACAATAGTCTACTGTGCATTAAGCATCACTAAAAAAGTGTGCAAATGCACTACCATGAATTAGCGCAGCCTAATGTGCATTCATTTAGTACCTCACATTGGAGGTACTAAAGTTAATGTGCATTAGAAAAGGCGAATTAATGCACATGTAGATGCACCCATAGTGTGGCAGGAACAAGTTATTCAACTGGCCACTCAAAGTTGAATAGGAGACTCCAAAACGGATAATTTCATCCAGTGGAAAATTACCCCTTGAAGAATCAGAGGTAAAACTTGACGGTATCAGTTCCACTGGTTCAGATTCACCTCTTTGAATCCAGCCCCAGAGTAGCAGTTTGCTAAAGGCCAATCAGATACTACTTGCTCCTGCGTCTCATAGTAGCAAGGTGCAGTGAGGGAGAACTTTCCTGGGATAGCTCCATGTCTGTCTGTTCCTGATCGTGCTGTAATTTACAATGGCATTCAAAACCAATGTAAATTGCACCAGTTTATGTGCTTGTCCATGCCCTTAGTAATAGCTTTCCTGATGCAGACTGATTTCATAAAGGCTACTTTTAGCTTCTGAAATGTTGTCAGTTGCCTCCAAACACCCACCAGTCTAAGAAATGAATGGCCAGTGAGCTTTGTGTTGTATGGCATGATAGAAAGCAATTTCTAGATTTATTGAACTAGGGTTTTTCTAGGGAGAAGGGTTAACTGCATAGCTGGAGCCTTGAGCTGCCCACCTCCATTTTGGTGCCCCAGGACACAAACCGTATCAGGTAGAAGTCTGGTGCCCAGGATGCAAATTCCACTAGCTATGCCTCTGGAAGGACAGGTGAACTTGGGAAGTTTTGTGTTATGGTTAGGTATCTGTGCATGACTAAGCTGAGAGCGCTTTGCTGACTTCACTAGCTGTTTCAGACAGGTTTGCAAGCAATGCAAGATACATGTGCTCATTCTGTGTTGCTTTTAGCCTGTGTGCTTGTGTGACAAATTGGATCAAACATGGCCGGGTAGGAGCAAACAGCCTAAAGTTTGTAGTTCAATTAAATGTTAGATGCCAGTGTGCCTACAACTGGAGCATACATTATAAGAGCAAAAGAACATCTTGTTGCTATAGCTTCCAGAAAAATCAAAATGGTATTGAACAGCCAAAGATATAAAAAAGGATGTAATCAAATCTAGGTTCTCAGACAGCCAGCAGAAGAATTCTGGTGATAGGGGAACAGGAACAGCCCAGAATCAGGAACTCTGAAGAACACTGAATAACAAACCCAGTCTGAAGGAACTGCAAGAGAAGAGTGGGGTTCAAATAACTGGGCACACTGGACATGTCAACACAATACATTTAGTGCATGGTTGCCTAATTAATTAAACTCTAAACTGTGGAGTTTTTTTGTGCACAGCAGTATGTGTGTAGATGCTGACCAGCTGGCTGGGGCACATGGGTTCTTTAGTGCTGGGGCTGCCTGCTGGTTAGCCCTACACTGAAGCACCCTTGTGCCCCAGCCAGCCTCTCGCAGCAGATTTAGCCTGGTTGGAGCAGCCCTGGGTTGGCAGGCTGACCCCTGGGGCTCTTTGCCAGCTGGGGTTGCCACCGTCTGGCTCAGTGTGCTGTGCTCTAGATGCATGTGCAGACATGTGCCTGGGAGCTTCCTGGGAGCAATAAACTGTGGAGCAGTTTATCCTGCAGCAAAGAGCTGTCTTGTCAGAGAGACAGTAGCATGGGGCGGGGGGGGGGGGCGGTAGGGAGAGGGAGGTCATGGTTTCTGGGCTTGGCAATCAGCCATGAGGGACCCCCCCCCCTCCACTCAGTGATTAGCTGCCTGTGGGACCCCCTCATACTTGTCAATCGGCTGCGGACGGGGGAGGGGGGTGCAAATGTAAGCATTGGCCCCCAGGCGCTGGAGAATCCACACTATGCCACTGCAGAGAGAAAAAAAATTCTTTGCCTACAAAATAAGACAGTTCTTCATATTGTATTAAGAAATTCTTTGGACTTTAAGAATAAAATCTCTTAATACTTTATGTCTGGAACAGATATGTATTTGGGGACTTCAATTTTATGCTAATTTATGCAGTTTATTGCTGCCCCTTAATGGCACGTGTAGACATGCCATATATGTAAGAGTCAGGCTTCATCCTGCTGTTTATGTTGTTTGGCAGGGTTTTGTGACTACTAAAACAAGAGTGGGTGCCTATACACATGCTCTGGGAGTGTCTCGGAGGGTGGCTCCTAGGGCTGCTGTATCAGCATTCCCGCGCTGAAAAATGTCAACGGGGTTGCTTTAACTAAAGCTTGTCAAATGAACTTTAGTTAAAGCACCCCCGCCACCTTTTTTCAGTGTGGGGACGCTGGTATATGTGATGCTGAAGTCTACTGGAGCATGGTAATTACCACACTTCCACAGACTTGATTAATTGAGCCTGTTCTGATGCACTGTAATTACAGCACGTCGGAGCAGCCTTGCTGCTTGTGTATAGGTGCCCAGTGAGGGCAGTTAGAAGGGTCACAAAATAAAGGATGCCATCCAATTCCTATGCATTACAGAAACCCAGCCTTCATTAGGTCTCCCTATAGCTACATTTCTATACTGGCTAAGGTCTGGGTAAAAAAAGCTTCTCTACCATTGTGGGTTGGAGAAAAGAGAAGGAAAGTAATCTTCCTGGCTACCCACAAAATGGAGTGCGATCAGTGTTCTAAGTCATTCATCTCAACCAGCACTGAATTCAGTATGTATATGTGATTAATAGTTTGTCATCATATGCATGCAAAGAAACATTTGTACTCGGTCTGTGTATTTATTGTATGGGAAAGGAAACCACCACTCAAGAATAACATGCCCAGCATTAGAATACCAGTAAATAATCCAGTAACCTACAATGGGGAAATGCTGTGAGTGAGAAGCCAGAACACAGCCCCTTTTACAAACATTCTGGCACCCCCTCCTCTCCATTTAGTATAATGAGACTGACAAAGTAAGAACAGTTTCCCAATGCCTGTTTGTGACTCCCTAATTGAGAACACTTGATTTAGTTAATTTAAAACAAAAAAAGCTAAATGCAATTTCAGTACTACATCTTCTCCTGAACCCCGAGCCAATTTACATGTGTTTTCAACCATATTTTTCTGATTTAAAATATTTTTCTCTCCCCTTGTTTTCTTGTGAAAAGCCCACAGAAAACCCACAGTGGTTACAACTGATAATGCACAAAATACGGTTAAATGTATATAGCAAATAAAGTGAGAAATGGAGAAAATATTTCAGTTATAGTAATTTGAAGTATTATTTTTAACACTAATTGTTAAAAATCAAACAGTGATTTTTAAGGTCACAATGTCTTTTTATTTATCTATTCTGGAAAAATATAATATAACGTTCTCGTTCTTTGCAACAGGGTGATAAAGGATTGTGCCTCATATTTCTACAAGAATTTAAAACTGAAATTGCCTTTACCAAATACTGAAATTGTTTGAATCAAATTTCATGTATTTTATGGTATTATTAGACCTTTTTATGCTTAACACATATACCAAAGCTGCCACTTTAGAGCTTTCTATTTTTTAAAAATTTTATGTGTATATTTAATTTTCTTTTATCTTATGCAGGAATTATGTATTGTAGTTTAATTATGAAGGCAAATTAAATTTGAAATGTAAATATGCTAATATGCATTTTACAGTTATTGTTTCAAGCTATACTGATGTGTGGGCTTTTGTATCAATATTAGTTTGTGTTGTCTAACCTCACTTGCATCTTTATCCTGCAGCAAAGAGCTGTCTTGTCAGAGAAAGAAAAAAATTCTTTGCCTACAAAATAAGACAGTTCTGCATATTAAATTAAGAAATTCTTTGGACTTTAAGAATAAAATCCCTTAATACTTTATGTCTGGAACAGTTATGTATTCAGGGACTTCAATTTTATGCTAATAAGGCAACAAGTGATATATTTAACTTAGTTTGTTATTTCCTGCACATAGTTTAATGCAAATAATCAGTTCGTATACTGATTTAAAGCACTGCTGATGTTGGGAATGTGATCAAGATTTTTATCGGTACTTCTATTATAAATCATGAATAAGAATAATTTGTAGTTTCAATGTGAAAAGTAACTTCAGGATGAAATATGACTCAAAAGGCCTCAGAAACATGGTGGCAGTTCTTTGTGTTTAATACTGTTTCCTTTAACATTTGGGTTTGGGGGGAAACCAAAGTACTGATGTGTATGGGACAGTCAACTGGCCAGAATCTTCTTGACTGAATTTAATAGGTTCACACACACATTCAAGAGAACCTGATGACAGGAAAGGACGGTGAAAGGAGGTGAAGAGTGATAACAAGAACCCTGTTCTGTCTCTGGGCTTCAGTAACGTTGACATTTTGGTATCCTAAATGCCTAAAGGCAAGACAGGTACATCTAAACTGCCTGACAGCCCTGCTGGAGCCCCTGCTCTGGGAAGTCTTGAACCCCTAAACCAAGAATTTAGGTATTCTTGGGGACTGAATCACGCAGTGAGCACAAGACTAGTGCACTGATGTTGATCTATGGAAAGACTAATATCCCCATCTCGCAAAATGACACTGAAGATACTCCACTCCTTGCAGTTGATGTTAACCTAAGATTTGAAGTGCTACTTTTTATCTTGTGTCACAGATGCAACTAAATTCAAACTCACATTAGTTAGCATATCTAAGTCACAAAGTACACCAAGATTCACTTCACATCGTAATGTCAAGACTCATGTTACTGAAACTGATATTGAAGGCTCACTCTATTAGAAAGAATCAGGCCATAATACTATACCAATATCTGATCTACTCTCACAGGCTGTGTCCACATGAGCGTGGACATTTGGTTCCACAGGGACAACTAGCGGCGGCACACCTTGTGCTCCCACTAGTTCTCCCCGGGGAACGCCTGTGCCACGCGCCTTCTGGTATGGCCCCAGCAGTCTTACCTGGGGTCCTGGGAGCCTCCCAGGGCTGCAGCAACAGTGGTCCTGCCACTCGGAGCCTGGCCAGCAGCTGGAGCATGACTCTGGCTGGTCAGGCTCTGGTTTTGAGTGGTGCACGCTGACCCCATGTGCACTGCTCTGCTTTTTTTTCCCACTTTTTTTTTTGACCCCTGGATATCCAGGGGTCAACCCCTCCCCACTGCACTACTCCCTTGCAGCGTGGAGAATAAATGAATGTGCAGTATGTAGCATTGCAGTCGTGTTTGCGGTGCCACATGCTGCATGGCTGTGCTTGTCCCGATCCAGTTCATGTAGCAGGATTGCTTTCTGTCTGAATGTTAATTTCCTTGTGGCTTGTGAATCCAGAATGGTAGTTTGCTGAATGTCAAACACACTGTACAGAGTTAAAAACAATTACAAGCAGTTGAAAAACAGTTGTAAAATTTGAACCAATGGATCTGGAAAATGTAGATAAAGAACAGAACTGTAAAGGAGAAAGGAATGAGCTCTCAGGGTACATTCTATTGCAATGCTTTGCTTTTACATGAGCAGCACAGAAAATCTGAGACTCTGGATGGGAGTCTGTAGTTCTGATCCAGCAAAGACAGAGGAGGTGTGTCTAAACGAAGTGTTTACTGTACATTAGACTAGCTGTGCACTAAATGTTGCGTGTCTACAAGTGTGCCTCTATTAGGCTAGAATAAACTAATTTATACCACATCAGGATAGTATTTGTAAATACAAGTACTATCGTGCTACAGTTTTTTTACTTCACAGCACTGCACATGTAGATGCTGCCCCAGCTGGCTGGGACAAGAGGGTGCTTCAGTGTGGGAGGCTGCCTGCCAGCTAGCCTCAGAATGAAGCACCCTAATGCCTCAGCCAGCCCTTCTGCAGCACATTGAGCTGTGGGAGCAACCCCGGGCAAACAGGGCCTCCTTCCAGCCAGCGTTGCTCTGACCTGGCTCAACATGCTGCAGCCCCAGGTGCATGTGCCAATGGTGCTCCCAGAACAATAAGCTTTAGAGCTGATTATTGCTTTGCATTAATATGCACATGTAGACGTGCCCAGGTTGTATTATTTTAGTCTAGCACAAGATAGAAACTAGGGGAAAACTGACTCATTAAAAAATCACGTCACCAGCTTCCAGTGGCAAAAAATAGGAATTTTTTTACAGATGCTTAAGGAAGGCATGATTGAACCTCCAACTAGACTTGGGCCTTAACCAGTACTGTTTAAGAAAAAAAGATGGAATCACCAGATTCTGTGTGGCTTATAAAAATGAAATAAATTATGTTTAAAGGATTATTATCCATTAGCACAAACATGATGCATTGGATGTTTTTTCTGATTTTTCACACTTGATCTTAAAAGTGGGTATTGTCAATTGGAAGTGGATCCAAAGAATGGGAAACATTGCTTTAACAGCAAGACAAAGCCTGTGGCAATTTGAAGTAGAGGGCTTTAGAGTTGTGGAATGGACCTACCACATTGAGAAGCTAATGGAAAGGGTATGGCATGGCATACCTTTCTTGGCCTGTTTGTTATATTTTTATATCCAAGTGCATTTTAGGATCATTGAACAATTACTGGTATTTTGACAAATGATCCATAATAAGCTTAAGGCTGCCAATCTGAAACTGCATTCATTGTGGTATATAGTGTTCCTAAAAAAGGTAATATACCTTGGTGTAACAGGCATCGCTTCCGAGCCAAGTTGTGGCCCGCTCACCTGTTCCTGCGGCAACCACCCGCCTTCTCGCCTGCCACGTCTTGATGTTAATTAATTAATTAGCGGGAGGCTGCCCATTATAATGCCCCGATGCCGGGGGGGGGGGCGCTCTGCGGCTCCAACCTCCCCTAATACCGCAGCCTAAGCCTCGCAGATGTAATTGCTGTCATCTCTCTTCTGCCCCCTTTCGGAGACTCACTATGCTGCCCCCTTTTTGGGGCTCCCTATGCCCACACTTGGGCTCAATCGCCCCTCTCTGGGGCCGGGGTCTATGCCCCTATAAACTGCGCCCTCACTGGCGTCTGGCTGTGCCCCGCTTGGGCTTACAAAATGGCCCCCGTCCTGGGAACTCACCTCGCCCACACTGGGGCTTCAGAAATGCCCCTCCCTAGGGCTGGGTCTATACACCCCGTATGCTGCGCCCTCCTGGGCGCCAGGGTCCCCGCACTCTGCTGCAGGTCCCTATAAGTAGGTTGCGCCCTCACTTGCGCCGGGGTCCTAACTTTATCGTGAGCCCCCCTATGAGGCCTCCTCCAACCCCTAATAGCCTCACCCAAGCCACCAGTTCAACAAACAAAACAAAGCACAAGCCTCTAGGCTGAAACATAACTATAAGCCGCCTGGCTACAACCATACTGCTCCAACATCTTGGAGCTGATTCTCAAGCAGTACCTGCCTCTCTGGCTGCTGGCAGAGAACTGCCAGCCTGGCCTCAGCCCTGGGCTTTTATAAGGGCCAGGCCCTGCCCCCTTCTGGCCAGCTGACTCCCATTAGTTGCCCCAGCAACCTGCAGCTGTCCTCCTTATGTTCGGCCAGGGCTCTCTCCCTGGCAGTTTTCACTCCTTAGGAGCCAGGCACTGACGTGCCTTGCGACACTTGGGCATAGAGTCAATGTGTGCCCCTGACAGATGTGCAGAGTTCTTAGGACTTCTTGTGACACACAAAGCTTTATGGATTTGCGAAACGTTTGTATAGATCAGCTGAAAAAACAAACCAATTCAATCTTTTAGAATGTGATTTAGCAGTATAATGGCGCTTGTGACTGTTCCTAATTTAGCTTGCCCAAGTTTCAGATCCCTTTTCCTGTTGGACACTAGTGTTAATACTGTTAGGGGTAGTAGTGATATGGGAACACACAGGACTTGAGAGGATGGTGGCTAATTACAGCAAAAATCTAAGTTCTACAAAACAAAATGATTGCACTACTGGGAAGGAACTACTGACAGCATTATGGTGGTGCAAGCATTATATATAGATTTAACCATATTTGTAAGGGGGGAAGCCTGTGGACAGGACATACCAAGGTATCCCTGCAGTGACTTTAGATTCAGAAGGGCAACTTGTCATGTGCTTGGAAAAACTGCAGTGCTGTGATATCAGTCACCCACAGGCCTGATCGTAACTAATATCTTGTCTAGAAGTCCTTGTTAACTGCAAATTAAGAGATAAAGAGGAGACCTGTGATTTAGCTTCTTAAAGTTTTGAGTGGGCTTAGGAAGAAATGGTTGCATTTTCTCTTCCCATAATTTGTGTAAATAAATACACATGTTCCTCTTTCATCTACTGAATCAGTAGATGCAGGGAGAGGAAGGGAGGGGAGTTGCAATAATGGAATTTGGGGCTGTTAAAAATCTCTTAAGAAGGGAATCCTACTGTGAGAACACAGCTCTATTTATTTAACCGTTAAACAACTATTTTATCCTAGCTGAAAATCTGGCTAATAAAATCCACATAAAGGCAAATGATTTAATCCCATACTGCCCACATCTTTTCAGGTAATCTCTGTTCCATCCTCAACCCAATGTAAACAGACTGACTGATATATATCCACCATGCTATCTCTCTCTTTACATACATATACACAGAAAGTGAGTGAGAATTTGTCCCACTTGAACCCCTCCATTGTCAATACTCTCCATAGGAGTAATTTAGCCTATAAAAAGATAATCCTCCAGTTTAGGGATAGCGGAATTAAATTTACCAGGGAGCAAGAGAACTGCTGAAATAGCATTTGTTTTCTTTGTCCATCCTGTCCTTTCTCAGGAGAGAAAAGGATAAGTGAAAAGGAAAAAAATCCTTGCTGCTTATGTTTTTTTTGAGATAAGGGACATTTCAGTGAGTCCCTTGTCTCAAGTTTAAGACCCTAGGGTTAAACTGATGGAAGTTAAGATTATTGGAAGGTTGATTTTTTTTGCCTCAGAAGTTTGATTTTGACTTTTGGTTTGGTAGGTCTATCTATTCAGCTTCAAAAATGAGTGCTGAAAAGAGGCCTGAGATCTGCACATGCTCAGATTCCTGCAGAGACCCAGGGAGGTGAAAGCACACTTGAAAAGGTCTATTTTAAATGTGTGAGGAATGAGTAATTGCTGGAAAGTGCAGATTACTAGAAGAACAAGCATTTTATATGCTGTGTTACAGACAGATCCAGCACTTGTGGAAGACATCTGTGGCAACAGTCTTTCAGTGGGTGACATTTATGTACATGATAAAAAGACAGGACCTCTTCATGTAAATTTTACAGTCAGTTTTCTAATGTCATAAGGCTTGTTAGGCTTTAAAAAAAAATAACTTTCATTTAATAAATGTAACTCCCTGTGTTTAGGATCTCAGTTTGCAAAAGGATAAAGCCACTGGTTTAAGATCAAATTGAACATTAGATTTGGGATTTCTGTTGGGAGGCAAAGCAGAAAACTGCCTTGCCAGGAAATCTGGCTCTAGATAGCACTGCTCAAAGTTCTTTGCCTAAAGATCCCTTGATTCAGAGCTCAGGCGGGGCAGAAGCTACTGTCTGCAGCAAAGCTGAAGGTGAGCGGGGATGGGTGGAGCGCACCTCAGTCATGCAATAGGAGACATGCCTGAGCAAAAATTTTCTTTCACACTTAAAATAGGAAGAGGGGAAAAGAGAGGAACAAGAAGAGCAGAAGCAGAAGGGAAACATGATGGCTACCTGCATTAAAGTGAATTAGGCAGGAGAATAAATAGGAGGAATAAACAACACAAAGACAGAAAAGCAGGTGGAAATCTGGAGAGGAAGGTGAAGAAAAGTAACCAACACCGACAGGGATGCGAGGGAAAGAGACTGCCTGACAGAGAAGAAAGCATGTGAGGACAGAGCAGCTAGGAAGTAGGGACTGCAATCCACCTTGTGGTGGATGTGGGGACCACTGGCTAGGATCGACTTGCAGAAGCACAACCTCAGGCTGCCAAGCGCCCCTTCTGGCATGGCAGCTGTGCCCTGCCACCTGCCCACAGCATGCCAAGCAGCTTCCACGTTTCCACTTGGGGCCACCAAGTGCTGCTGTGGAACTTGGGCCATGTTTACACAAACTAGAGGTGTGTGTGCGCAACACTTTAAAGTGGACTAAATGCTTTTGCCCTGCTTTAATGGTGTCAGTTGTGCACGCCTTGGCGGTGTATTGTGCATTCATTCCAGCCGCTGTAGGAAATTTGGCGGCGTAATGCGTCTTAAATGACTTGAGGAGGATTTTTTGTTCACTCCTTTGAGGAGTTTTAGTTTGCTACCCCTACAGCCATGGAGCGAAGCACCGGGCTCCATGCAGCTCCATGGCTTTGCAGGAAGCCCTGCAGGCAGCAGCCTGGGAAAGCAGGCTCCACCCAAGAAAAGCAATGAGCCTGATCTTTTTTTTCCCTGCCTTGGAGCCTGCCTGCCTGCCTGAGCTGTGCAGGGGCCCAGTGCTTGCCTCTGTGGCTAAAGTGCCCCCCAGGACTGCCCAAGCCAGGTGCCTGCTGGTAGGTGCCACCTGGGAGGGGGCCACCACTGCCACGGAGGGAAGCACCAGCCCCGCCCCCCCCAGCCCAGGGACCACTCCGCCCGCCGCCAGCTCACCCTCCCCTCCCTGTTGGAGAGGCAGGTAAGTCAGCAGGGTGTGTGCATGACCCGGGGGTTTAATCAGCCCTAAATTGAAGTGGTGTTTTTTAAAGCCCACCGCTTCAATTTAGGGCCCCTATTTCATCTACATATGCCCGTGGTGTCCAGCCTGTCCATTCATCCCCCCATGGCTGCACCTCCTGCTGGGTCCCAGCAAGGGCAGGGAGGTGGTGGTGGCAGGTGACGGATAGATCGGCGGGGTAGAAGGTGAGGGAAGCCAGCACTAGTCCCAGAGGACCTATAGCTCCTCCAGCTGCACCCACACTCCCATAGCACCTCAGTACCACTTACCTTAGTGCCCACTTACCTCGGTGCACACTTGACCCAGGTGTCCCCATGACAGCACCCAGCTACCCACTTGGAAGCACCCAGTGTGCCTGTAACATTATGAACACCTGGTGCCTCATTGCAACTTGTGCTTCAACCGCAGACTCAGCTCCCAGCTACTCCCATGCTCCACACACATCAGCACGAGTCCCTTTGTCCTCACTCCCTCTTGTGTGTCCCCGGGTCCCAAGGCCTTGCCCAGGTCTCCTTACAGTCTCCCAGCTTCCATGAGGCCTAGTTTAGCCGCAGCATTGCTTGGCTTGCTGACTGGGCAGAGGGCTTTCATTTATCGAGTTACTAGGCAAAAAATAGTCACTGACGAATTAAATGAGGACTTTCCATTCTCTGTGAGTGCTTTGGCAATGCGTGTGTGGTATTCTGCAACCTGAGCGCATCCAGGTTTGCGGTCTGGGGAATTGTTAAGTAAATTTTTGTAGGTTGCCATAACCAGTCTGCCTCAAAGCTGGCAGGATTCTTCAGTCCCATGCAACCTTTCAAAAGAATGAAAATGACAATAATTGTAACTAGGGTTGGCTGATCTGAATGAAATTTAATAAAGGCAGCTCACTCTACTAGTGTTTCTGACAGGTGATAAATGTCTTGAAGCCCTGAAATTCAGCCTCTGTCTTATTTCCTTATTTGCAAAGATAAATGTAGTGTTGACAGCACATTATTAATGGAGTATGTTCCCACCCTCAAGAGCCAATCTTGAACCCCCTCCCACCCTGCAGGATCAGAGAAGGTTTTGCATTGTGGAACATGACTGTTTAGGCATCTCTGCTGCAGGGTGGGGGAAGTCTGTGGGTGGTTCGTGTTGGGTATGTGGGGAGGGAGAATAATTGACTTCTGAGTGTATGATCAAAGCCCTTCAGTCTCACCCATCCAGTACCCTTGGGTGCTGCAGTGGGAAAGGGAAGCTGTGGGAAGGGGATTTCCCAAAGTGCATTCTTTTTATTCAGTATATTGACTGCAGGATTTAGTCCAGAGTGACTGAGGTGCATTTTTCTGAAAGCACATCCATCCTTATATTAATTTGGGATTAATAGTCTCTAATGTTTATCATAACATTTGGATGTTTCTTTTTGGAAACTACTGCTTCCTATTGTTTATTTATGAATTAAATCACATTTGAAATGTTATGGTTTACGTAGGCTTTGTTTCTGCAAAGACATATGCATGCACCTACTGTTCATGTGTGAATAGATTTGTTGAGTTCAGCAGTGCTACTCACATGTTTCAAACTAAACATGTATGGGATTAGGATTAGTTTGAATTGCTTCAGATGGCATTTTAGGTTTACTGACTATATATAACCAAATTGTTATGGTTAGCAATGTTTTTAGTTGTTTGGTGCCTAATGTATTTTTTAACATCTGTAAAAAATGTATTTATTGTACAATTATGCATAAACCTAAAGTTCCTTTTGAGGCTACCAAATAGTATTTTAATTAGGCTGGCAAAATGCTTTTGGCATGCCTCTAAAGTATTTATTATCTATTTCTATTAACAAAATAGTAATCAACATTAAATACTAAAATGTAACCAAAGTAGGTAATATTTTTATTAACTGGAGATAGATAATGAACCTGCCCTATACAAAGATTTGGATTAAATCTTCTGAGATGATGATGATAGTGTTTTAATTAAGGTAATCCTTATTTGCATCAAACAAACACTATAGCTACTTAGAAATTTAAGACCTTAGTGATGCATTATTAGTGCATTACCTCAACGAATCTAATAGAGATTTAATACCTGTATTTGAAGTAGCAATCTGTCATAAATTAAGAGTATTTGCATAGTAAATTTAAAATGCGTTGTTCTTTGCAGTTTTATACAATGAAAGAAGACATTAAACATTAAGGTTTTATAATTTTTATAGTGCTAAGGATGTGTGCTTTGTTGTTAAACTAATCCTCATTTTCATCCACACATAAGATAGAAGGGTCCAGCCTTTACAATAGTGTAATATATAGTGCATTCACTCAGTTTCTTTGCTAAACCTTTCCCTGCTGGTTTACATATGTAAGGATATCTTAGCATTCAAAACAAAAAATTTCAGACCATTCTACTGAATTTTATAGCAAGGTTTTAAAATAATGTTTCACATAATCAACAGAAAAGATATATATTTTATTAAATTAGAAATCATAAATTATTCTGAGCTCTGTATTAGGAGCACAGAAAGGATCAGCTTAGCTATTTTGAAATTGTGATATAGGCAGAAGTTGCAGTATTTGGTAAAGAATGCTGTAATGTATTGATATATATGACTATATATAAAGGCAACAAATGGCTGATTTTAATAAAAATAACTAAACATTTCATTTGTGTAATACCTTTAAAATAACTGTTGACACTGATAAAGCAAATGCAGAATATATTTTAAAGTTAGTCTTTACTGTGGTTTCTCAAGCTTATTACTTAATTTTTGAGTTATGCATATTTTCTAATTAGCAAAAGGAGCAAATACCTCAATGAGAAGAATTGTCTCTTTAAGGATTGTTTCCTCATGCACATTGCAGTACTAATAGACTGTTACTCCAGTATTATTTGGGGCTTTAGTAAGAGCTGTTGTGAGAATCTTAGAGCAGTGAGAAATGCTAATGTCTAGACTATGCAGAGGTCTGAAGGTTGTTTTTACTTGCGTTGGCTGGCCACAATCTCAAAAGGTTTTTATGTAAGTTGAGATGCGTGATTCATATGGATATACTAGTCATGCTTGCTACAAGGAGGAGGCAACAACTACTCAGCTGGCTCTGTTTTATTAAAGGAACCCAGCTCCCCTGTCCCTGTTAAACAGGCAAGGTTCTTTGGGTAGATGTGATATCTTTTATTAGACCAACTGAGTAGTTGGAAAAAAGTTCTTAGCAAGCTTTTGGGTGCAGTCACCCTTTGTCAGGTATAGTGGGTATCTGCTGGTCTGAGACTCCAAGGGTGACCGCACCCGAAAGCTTGCTAAGAACTTTTTTCCAACTACTTAGTTGGTCTAATAAAAGATACCACATCTGCCCAAAGAACCTTGCCTGCCTATGTCCTTAGACCAACATGGCTACAACCAAAAACCCTGTCCCTCTTAATGCAGTCATATGGCAGAAAACTGGCATAAGCAGGTTGGATCTGGGTTCTTGTATCCTAGTGCTTTTTAAAATCCTTTTATTGATGCTGTTTTCCCTGCTTCCCTTAGGGCACTGCCTGTTCTCACTCTAAGGCAAAGTATCCTGATATCCAACCTTTAATTTTTCTTTGCATAATTTAACCCCATTGCTCCTCTAGGGACCATCCTAAAGAAGTCCTCTTTGTCTCTCTTTGGTATGTACATCCATCAAACATAGCAGCTTTTCTCCTTACAAACAGAAACCTACCAACAAGCAAATTACAGAGTGTTATTCTCACTTTGAGCTTTCTTCCCAGCATAACAACCCTGACAATAAAGCAATGTGTTACCATAAATGGACCTAAGAGAATAATCCTATCAATAGTTTTGTTGTATCTGTACTCAAGCCATTTAAAAATGTTATTAATGTCACTGTGACTGAACAAGTTACAGGGTGTTCCTAATATCTCAGGTCATTGGCAATGCCTAGAGGGTGCATGGGGGTGCACATGCACCCCCTGAGATTAGTGGTGCACACCCTGCAAAAAGTGCCACCGGCACTGCCAGCAGCACCTGCAGGTGGTCGCCGCTCACCCCCCGCCCACCCTTGCTGCCGACACCACTGGTGTCGTCTGCGGGTGTTTCCTGATCACCACTGGCCACCATCAACACTGCTGACGGCCTCTGCAGGTGGTCGCTGACCACTGGTCGGTGTTCGCCACCCCTCCCCCGCCACAGACACCATCGTGGCTGCCTGCAGGAGCTCCCCATTCACTGTCACCACCTGCAGGCCATTGCTGGCCCCACCAGCTTTCGGGGGCACTCATTGTTCATGTCTCAGATGATGGATACTGTAATGGTCACAGATAAATTTCTCTTTAGGGATGGCATTAAAGTGTAACAGATTTTACAATCCTAATTCAGTCAGTATAAGAAACCTGACATAGTATCCCATATTTTATTGAAGACATAAAGAAGTGCTATACAGAAGAGGGCTATGCATCATAATGGCCTAGTCTCCTTGCCTCTCTGCTTTGCTTATAAGCAATCTTCTCTCTAGAAAAACAAGTTTTATTTTATGCTCATTTGTACTGCTTCCTTTCAGTGCCATTAACAGTCAAAATTACAACATTTCTTATATTTGCTACCCTTTGGATGCTGGAATGGATTTGTCTCTAGTCCTTGTTTACTACATGTTAGTTTTTCCTTCCTTCATAGAGAGACTACCCTTTTGTCACAGAAGTGGAAGATCTCAGCTGTGGAGATCAAGGGTTTGTAAACTTTATAGATAGTGCAGTTTAAAGCCTTGCATTGATGAATGGCTCCAGGACTTGAAATAAGAGTAGCAAGTCTAATAGTGTGAGTCATTGTGCTAGGTCGCTATGTCTTTAGAAAATTTGTGTGAACTGTTGGCTGAAAGCATTGACAGTTTTCCATTAGTAATGAATTACAGTAGTAATTTCATTAATTTCTTCACCTCAGTCAGGATATGTTAGTGTAAGTTGCTTAACCAAGCATCAGAGGAACCATTGCATTTAACCTTTAGTCCTCTCCTGTGTAACCAGGACCAGTTAAGAAGTAAATTAGCGTAACATCCCTTTAAAAAAAATTACTTTAGATAAGCAGCGGACATAATTTTTGCCTGTTTTTAATTTAATAGCAGGTTTATGGTTTTATGCAAAACCATTCACATTACATCTGACCCTCTGGGAGCTGGGTTTTTTCGGCTGTGTAATTTGGTGTCTTTAATAATCTGCTGTCTGTTAAATCCAGCACAGGCTTGATTAATGAATTGTGATGAACCAATGCATTAATTTACAGGTTTGGTCTAATACCCTAAAAGGCTACATCAGTGCTTGCAGTTATTAATGCTAATAAACTCTAGAGAAAAAGCAATGTGAGGAGGGGCAAGGGAAGATAATGTGTGACAAGTCTTATCTTTATTCAAGCACTGATGGTTGGAGCTACTTTCCTTATGAAGGGATGTAAAGGCCTTAAACAGAACACAAAATCAAACCAAGACCAACCTGATTCTGTTGCAAAATGCAGAATCTCCAACTATATGTCTGTTAACCAGTGCAGACCTTTTCTTGTAACAAGTCCTTAATCAACATAGTTCCATGTTACACTGTCAACTACCAGATAACATATAGTTTTGATATCTTTTGGTACTAAAACTTTGACTGAAACACTACACTGGCTACAAAATTATGGCTAAGTCACTGCAAAATTCTGATAGATTTGAAATAAAAAATGCATATAATGTAAACAGTTTGATTTTGATTTTCAAATAAGATTTGCTGTGAAAAGGAGACCACTTTCATAAAATATATTGTGGCTTTTGAGATTTTTTTATGGTGATTTGAACAAATCTCCAAGCATAACAGCAAATGGATATTTTTACGGTGTGAATTTTTGAGTTGCAGGCTGTTCATCTGTTTATTCCAGCCAGTGATTCAGAATGCACACTTTTGGATTGCATTTTTAATACTGGTGCAGTGCAACAAAGGAAACTAATTTTATTTTTTGAAAGGAAGAAATAGTTGCCACAGGACAGGAACAAGGGGGAGGGTTCAGGGCATCATGCTGGTGTAAAACAATGATAAAAAAGAGTGTTTGATGCTGAACCTTTAAATTTGGAAAGCAAAATCCTAGTTCAGAAGTTTAAAGGAAAAGATTTTATTCTGTCATCCCTTGGGTATTATCACACAGTGTATGACTTCCTCAAATTACAGTCCCAACTCTGGCTCGTTATGATAAATATAATCTAAGAATTATTATTTCAGACATTGATGTATCCATCTTTCTGTCTATTAAATATAAGATGATGTTTAAAGCCCATTTTAGCAATCATGCCTCAGGCATTTTCTTTCTAGTAGGGCACAGGAATTTTCACTTGTCCTTTAGATAAATGATGCTGGTCTAGAACTGGCATCTCATTGTCTTCATTCTAGCATGTATGGCACTAAAGCAGCACTGGAAGTCATGGAATGGCATACAGAAATCAACATTATTTTTTAGGCTGAACAAAACATTAGTTACAGCTGGTATTGCAACTTTCACTTCCTTACTGTTAGGGAAAGAATAATCTCTGTTATATCTCTTCAGTTTGAATAGGATTCAAAGCACATGATCATACTAGATATTGTACCTGAGGCAATCTGTTTAGACTAGTGATAATTACATGCAAAAATCATTCAACAAAGAGGCAATTAATGCTGATGAACTTTAATAAAGTCAGCTGTCAGCAATAGATATTGCTGGTGAATTTTCTAATCCCATATTTACAATCCTTTGAAATTCCCTTATGCTTCATTCCATAATAAATTCCTGTTTAATGGAATAAATAGACCTTGGAAATTTTACCATCCAAACAAACATTGACAATAACATTTCTAAATCTTTCACAAGTCTCAACAACAATGTCAAAAACCAATCTAGCTATTAGATTTACTCAGGTGATGTGTATTTACCAAAGAAGACAAGAGACTGAACACAACAATTCCCTCAACTGTCCCAATAGAAGAGAGAGAGAAAGAGAAAAGCATTAGACAGAGAAAGCAGGGCTTAACGTACTTTCATTGTTGATTAACAAGCATTAAGCTATGAGTCTGTAGATAGATAACTTACAACATCCTATATATATAGATATATATCTATCTATATATATCTATATATATATATCACATAAGTGTATGTGCGCATGTGTATACACATGCACATATAACGTGTAATGACATATATATCATTATATGCTATATATACAGGATGTTGTAATGTAAAGACAGTAAAAATTAGAAATTTGTAAACCAGTTAATATGGAGGATTTTCTGAGTTCTGGGATATGTCCGGAAGTATGCTATAGTTATGTCTTGTGAAATTCAAAGGAAGTTAGTAAATCCCAGTTTCTTGTTTGGGCAAAGTTGTTTTCTCATTGGAAAGCTCCATTATAAAGGGTGACTTCTGCTCTAAAGTGTTTTAAGTTAAAAATCTGAACAATACTAATATTGGATGTAGGAATGATTTATATGTTAATGTATATAATTGGATGATAGGGTATAAAATTATAATATTGCATATAGGAATGACATCATTTCTAATTCTAAATTAATCTAATCATATATATACAGTATCTTTTTATGTATGTATATGTGATGACTTTTTTAAAATAATGTATTTTAGTTTTGGAGGAAATGTGTGCTCTAAATCACGGCTGGTCAACCTATGGTGCACACGCCACAAGTGGCATATGGCAGACTGGGAAGGGCATAGGCAGCACAGTGGCAGACAGGGCAGGAAGCAGAAAGCAGAGCAGCAGATTGAGCAGGGAGCAAAGGGCAGGGAGACGAAAGCAGAGCAGCAGATTGGGCAAAAGAAAAGGATTGGAGCAGTGCTTGAGTATGGTGTGGTGCTAATTTGTGACATACCTCTGAAAAAGGTTGGCCACAACTGTTCTAGATGCATCAATAAGAGCTGTGCAAACTGGTTCTGGAATGTGACATGCCTAGAATTTGGGGGGAAACAACTGTTAGGAAAAATCCTGGTATATTTGATAAAACTGTGTTTTGATAAATCCTAACTTTATGAATAGCAACCATTGTGTGCCAGCCCTGGGTACAGCAGTTGCAATTAGTAAAGGTTAACAGCTGAAGACAAGGTTACAGTTTCTTCTGGGGTTAGGACTGGGAATGAGTTGGTTTTGATAAACTTTTGGACTTTTTTTCCAACTAACAAAAATCTTATTTGATTAGATAATCTGATCTTGCAAAACGCCTGCCACTTAAGATCCTGTGGGAATGGTTTGAGAACGAGAATAGCTAGAAAATAGGCATCTTCAAACATTACCTTTGGCCTGCAACCAATCCCATAGAAGGGATTGATTCAATCACGGGATTCTTATCTGAATCTTTACAAGTACTGGGGAGACTATGGCTTTGATCTATCTCTTTTTTGTATTGTGTGTGTATTTTTGGACCAGGAAGAGAGGATGGAAATGGAAATGGAAATGGGAATAGAGCAAGGAGCCTGGGGGAGACTGAGGGAACTTGAGAGAAGAGACAGAGAGAAATAGAAAGGCAAAGGAAACTTAAGGAGTAATTAAAAGCAGGTCAGCAAGAAAGAATAGCATTTAGAGATCCAGCTTCTTGTCCTTTACCAGCTTTAGGGCAAACATGTCTCCAGTGAATGTGGTCCCAGCCATGAGGGCTGGAAATGAGATCACAGCTGTTTTAAAATGGCAGATTTTTAAACTATTCTCAAATTGACATTATGGTAATTGGGCTAAGATCTGCTAAAAGGTGGTCAACATGAGAAGTTTCTGGTCATCCAGTACCAATAGCATTTTAGCCAGTTTGGAGTGTTAGCACTGTGGTGTTATCTTAGATAACCTTGCAACCTTGAACCTCATCAAAAGCAAATGCCTTCCAAGGAACTGGTAAAAGATTCCTCTGGGGAAACACAGAAGTTGTTTTCCGTGGTAGTCTGAAGTCAGGCTGTTGGTAGAACAGACTGGTATCTCTCAGACTAATTGGTTCAGAAAGTCATGAGTTTTCACAGGCAGTGACATACTTCAGAAATGCTTTGCCTTAACTTTGACAAAGTAGGTTTTTGCCTACAAAAGCTCATGCCTCTCTGAACCAGATAGTCTTTAAGGGTACCTATACACACGACGGACCCCTGGTCTGTGTGCTAATTAGCTGCTTTCAGAGCCGCTCTAATTAAAGCGCCTCCCCACCCTGGAACACATGTATAGACACCCTAAGATGCCAGCCTGCCCTACCTTCTTCCTGTGGGGAAAAAAGAGAACATTGTCTGAGAAAGAATGAGAAGTATTATAATGAAAATCTGAAGGGCAATCTATTGCTTATTTATGCTGAAGTCAAGTAAGGTCTGGTCCTTTGCTTCTTAGTAATACATACAGTGTATACATACGTGTATACATACATATACATGCATATATAACATTAACTTATATGGTGTTATGCAACAGGTAGACTGCAGATGGGCATCTTGCCTAATGTAGCATTTATACATAGACTTTTTTCCAGCGACTCACTGAAGATCTGCCGCTTCCAAGCAGACTCGATTCATGGAGTCTGCTCCGCATGTGAGCTGAGGTGAACTGGACTGCGTCGTGTGCAGTTGTATAAGCGGCAAAACACGTGTCAGCACGCAGACTATGGCAGCAGTGCACTTTTGAACTAAAGCACCTCTGAGGTGTTTTAATTCAAAAGTGGCGTCACCACAATTTTTCAGCGCTAATGCGCATTTTGCCACTTATACAACTGCATGCGTCACAGCACAGGGCACTTTTCAAAGCGCTGTGATGCATGCATGTGTAAAAATGCATATAGAGCTTAAAATTTAAGGCACAAGGCACCATTAAAAGTTAAACATATAAGTTGGTATATGAAGCTGATATTTAGTATCTTCCAGTAGCATCCTTCTTTTTCCTGATGTCTTCAAAGCATCAATGATTGACCGGCTAATGCTGTGAGACTTAAAAAAATATATGTATCTTGGAGTTTGTGTAGAAAAACTGACAGCAGTTCAATATTCTCAAATGTAGGGAATGTATTTAAATACTAGAGGTCTTTTTAGATTATACTCAACAATCTGCATATATTCCATTCTCCTGATGTCAGTTAATATCAAAATTGATGTAAACGGCATTTTGTGGAGTTGTACAGTCATACGCATTTTTGCTTACTTTGAAAGTATCATTGCAGTATACCTGTAGCCTCAGATTTTGGATTGCACAGAAGTGAGTTTCTTTCTCTTTCTTTTGTGTACTTTTTTGGTTTCTTTGTTTCTTGTTTTATTTTTCTTGCTTTTTGCCTTATGTGTTTGATAATTAGGTTTCCTAAACAGGGGCATATTTTTAATTCTCTATAATTATTCTTAAATATCAGATTTCTAACAACATATCGTAACAGTGCTTGGCCTAGCTTTGTACAAAAGAAACAAGGAGAGACAAGGGAAATGTCTGTGTAATTCTGCTGCCAGTGTTTCCTAAGCATCCTGAAAGGGCACAAGCTGTTCTTCTGAGTGCAAGAGACTCAGTCCCCTTGCTGGAATTAGTAGCTGCTTTCTAGCCGGTGCATCACTGCTTCATGTGCAGAGACAGGAAAGCAGGGGTAGGAGGCAACATAGGTTGCTTGTGGCCATTCTTTTACCTCTTAACAAGAAGAGATTTGCTAGATTCTCAAACAAAAGGGATCCTTCTGATTCTCTAGCCTGACTTCTGGGACTGACTGGACATGGCATGGATTTCTGGCGAGTGCCCACAGGCTTCTGCACGGCTCCTTACAACACCTACTGCTGGATGGTACCTGCCTTCATTCCTTCTCTGTGAGTACACAGGTTGGTAATACTTCGGACATTTTGGGGGTGTAGGAGAAGGGAGAAAGTAAGAGAATTCACATCAAGGAGACTGACTGACATAAAGATGTAAGATCTGGGATTAACGTGACCCTCCCTGGTAAATATATTGGCCTTAGTAGCAGTGCCTTTAAGCATGCTGCACTGTTCTAGATGGGCTACCTCCTAAACTGAGGAAGTGTAACTGTCTCTGTGCCAGTTAATTAGCATAGGGGTGAGCTAATTGGCTTATCACTCAGAAGAGCTAATTAGCCTGCCAAAAAGCACCCTGTGGATGCAGCTACATTCCTGTGCTAAGAAGCAGCCCACTCAGGGCAGTACAGCATGCTGGGGATTGCTACTGCCAGGCCTCAGTTTATTGTATAGCCATAGCCTTAGCAAGCTTTCAAACCTGCAATCAAATGCCTGCAAGAGCTGCGCTGTCCTCTGTGTGCTCTCATGGTCCCTTCTGACCTCAGGTAACTAACAGCTGTTAATCTTGGTGATAGGCCAAACCAAGACTCTAGTTAGTGATAAGTGTAACTTGATTCACATTGTTTACTTTCCTATCATTCTCCATTGCTTTAGTGGAATCTTACAAAGTGGCTCCTTATTGCCCTGGGAATTGTTATATCTGATCTCACTGATCTTTCTAAATAATATTCAAACTGGGTTTGTAATGAGAAAGTTCCTAATCTTTCCTGGGGCACCCTAATGTTTCCATGAACTAGAAAAAAGGGACCAGCAAGAAAAAATAACCAATCTTCTTTACAACTAAATTTGCACCCAAGCCCCTGGATGTATAAAGTTGCTATTTATTCGGGCCTGGGGAAAGGGCTTGGTGCATTCAAATAGCACATGAGAGATGTCAGGCAGAATGGAATCTGAAAAGTGCACCAGGCATGGGGAATGGCTGATACCTGTGTACATAGGTTTGAATGTATTTACGCATGAGATAATTTTATTCTTTTGATGGAGTTTGCCAATTAGAGTCCCTCCTTCATTTAAAAAGACTGATATTGTCTGAATAAGGGCTGGAGGATAGGGCCCCATGTTTCAAATGCTTTTGTTTATAAAAATCAGTTGCAGAATGTACGTTCCCGCCTTGGATTTTCAGCATTGTTTCCACTTCATAAACTCTTGATTGTCTTTTAAAGTCCCCTTGTTAAAAAAACCCAAGATATTGTTAATCTGAGAAATTTCTTAGGATACAGGAGAAGCTATTTTGGTATTTTCAGCTATAGCTTTCAATCTAGAGTCAGCTGCAGAAGCTGAAAATCCCATGGAAGTATGGAATGAAGGCCAAAATTTTACTAGACTTCCAAAAGGACAACTGAATGCAGAAGTGAATGGATTTAATTATGGAGTTTCCTCGGTAGTCTAACTATACTAGTAGCATTTGTGGTGTCTGACTGAAGTAGTATAAAATACTGTATTCCTGGCAGGCAGTCGGGTTGGTAGAACTTTTTCAAAGGGGCACAAAAATGTAAACAACAAAGGGAGTGCATTCTGCAATGCTTCCAGCAATTTCATTTGAGCTTTTGCTAAAACCTGTCATTCTGTGGAGTGATTCTGAATAACTGTTTTTTTTGCATATTAGGGTTGTTTTGTATTTCTCATTTGCAGAAATGTAAAGCAGCATCTATCAGAATAGGTACTTAAACAAAAGCTCATAATAGGTTAGTGCTGGTTCAGTCTCTTGCTTTGACTTGAGCTGTGGCTAACATTATTCAAATGTATGTCCTCCCATATTATTTAGTAGATAATTACTGGTCTTCACGCATAAAATGAATCTGACATTCCAGACAGATATTTATTGTTGCATATATATTTTTTCAAAGTGACAACCACTGAAATTTGCGATGATCACTATGACAAAGGCCTGTATTTGTACATCCTGGAGGTCACATTCTCACACTGACATGTCAGTAGCAACAATTCTGTGTTCTGTGCATATACAGTGGCAGGATTTGTCTTTTTAATACAGGTTTGGTATACTGCTTTCATTGTTGCTCTTGGTCTTGCAAGCAACAGCAATGCGCAGCACTGTTTTTACAGTGCTCTCTATTTCCACTAGGGGCTGCTGTTGAACTGCTATAGAAGCTAATGTTAAAAAAATCTAGAAGAAAAAGCTGACAGCTCTGCCTGACTTGGAGCAAGGCTTTCTAATGTCGCACATGGAATGTTTCGGAAGTGTCAGTAATAAATACTTCTATCAGAAATCCTCATATTCTATATAGCTGTATATCATACCCCAAGGAAAGCAATACAAAGACATTGCTGGCGGTGTCTAATTTTGGCTTTGCAAACTATGTGGAGGATGTCAGGGTTATTTTCCCATGTGTGACATTTATCTTCTTTCACAAACAAATGAATGCAGGGTTTTAATTAATTTCCGAGTGCTTCCCATGATGATTTTTTTACTCTAATATATTAATAAGATTTAAACTTTCCAGAGCAGGCTGTGTGTTGAAAACGCTTGGCTGTCATTCAGTCTTATCAATAATCTGAACATTACGGTGTTTACAGAGGACACATAACATGTCTCCCCATTTTTTTAAGCAGCATCAATGAGATTTTATCTCAAATGTACCATATATTAAAGAAAGCATTGTGTTACTTGATCTGCTCCACACACCCCCTCCCCCCGCCTGGTCATGCGTTGAGAAGGAAGGTTCTTGTGTCTTTTCTGCATTCTGCATATAAAAGATTCTTAACTTTAAAAGTTCCAGTTTTTCAGAGCATCACAGTAACATTTTAAACAGGCCAGCATTCAGAAAGGTTGATTCTTAGTTTAGGAGACAAGTAGTTGATGTGCTTTGCAATGTAATGGGGCATTAAGTGATTTCAGTTTTACTTTCATAAGATGAATATCCCACTGTTAATAGTTAATGAGGAATAAAAAATAAATGACAAAACAAGGGCAAAAATTCCTGAAAGCAATAGTTGATTAGAATAAAAAGTGTAATATTTTACAGATTTCAATAGAATTAGAAAGGCAAATGAAAATGCCTTTTCTGTGTTTTTTTTTCATTGAAAGCAAAGTCATAGGTAGATAAGGTATTGCTGCAAGATGCTTAATATAAAAAATTGACAGTGACATCAAAATCTATTTACTAATATTGTTCCCATGGATTCTTTTTTACATAAACTTTTAAAGAAGTTGGGGGGGTCACAGTACAATTCTTTAAGGATTGTTAGGTAGAAAAAATAATTATTTTGTTTTTCATTTATTTGTTTTATCTGTTGAGTAGTTTTAAGGAAGTTAGTTAATAGCTGGGCTGTGCACATTTGTAGGTTAATGATTATATGTAGCTATCTATTAGTTGTATCGTCTATTGTTAAAAATCTTTAACAAACACTTAAGCAGGTCTCATTAAAAAGCCTTTGAAAATTACAATAATGCAAGATTACTTTAATTTATAGTAATATCCTGGTGTAGTGAAAGGAAGTGAAATTGTGTGTCATTAAACATTATAGAAAATAGTGTAACTCTTTTCTTTTTCAGTGTGGATAGAAATTCTATGCCATATTCTTTGTGAGCTTTTTAGAAGGCTTTCTAAAGTAACACCTTTCATGTGGCCAGGTGGGAATTTCAGTAACAAGATATTAAAGAAATTTATGCAGTCCGGTTGTCCTTATATGTTCCTTCTGCCTAGTTTCTTGGACATAAGCATCACAGAGCCAATCATTTTAACACAGATCTCGTTTGACAGGTTTTGTGTTGTCCGATTCTTGAAGACTTGGAGTAGAAATGCTTCATACCTTAAAAAGTTTTTTGTCTTTGGAGTTTCTTTTTGTTGTATTTTATTTCTTGACACCTTGTACATTAAATCAGTGGTTGTTTTAGGGATGTAAAATGACAGCTGCTGCTTCAGCGTATGATTCCAGATACCGATAGAGTTGCCCTTGTCAAGCAGATAGGCTGCTATTGCCAGACCGAAGAACCTTATTGTATTATAGGCATGTCATCTGGACATACAGCTTTAAACTGGAAGTTAATCACTAAACAGTCTTACATAAATTCTTCACTATGTTTCCTTCTATGCAAGAGGTAGACAGTCATACCTTATTTTAATTTTTATAACTTATTTCATTGTATTTTAATACTGTTCATAGGGTCTTGGATCTGCTTTAGGATTGTTTTGGGGATATGTAAGTGGTCACGGGAAAAGCATATTGACATATTTTTATGGTAAGTAGGAATCCCAAATTTAAGCTGCATCTAATTCTCTACACTCACAATACCATGAGAAATAAACAAACATATAAAGTGATTGAAAGATGACTTTAGCATACTAAGGCAGTCTGCTTTATTACCTTGAAACTTCACCAACATTGACTGAAGTACTGCTAGGTTTTAATGACAAAATTTGGAGTAATTTAAAAGCATTTACATTTATATATTAAGAAATAAAAACGATTTGGCAATCAGCAACCTTAGAGCAGGAAAGAAAATGCTGCTGTAGCTGGGACCGGTGCTGATTCTGTGTGTTATAAGGTAAACAACAATAATGAAAAGGGTAAGCTACTAAGCTGTGGATTCTGGGTTCACTTTTCAGTTCTACCTAACTCTTTATAACTTTACAATGAAAGATTCAGAAATTGGAGCCAATTACCATAATATGTGATGGTTTGGTGGGAGCATGTTCTACATCAGACAGTTAAAAGGTTTTATTGCTATTAGGAGCATGTTAATGCCCTTGATAATGTCTCTAGTTGCTTTGTAATGTCTCTTGTTGAAGTATAGAATTCTTTTATCTTCTTATTACATTATGCAGAAACTTGAATTGAAAAGATATTTGCAGGAACATTTAAAGTAGTGCATCAATCAGTTTCAAAGAAGAGAAAATGTTCTCAGAATAGCTTATAAAAGGATAACTGTCAGTTTTATTTTGCATGAACAAAGAAACCAACGTAAAAGGCACTTTATTGTAAAAGCATACTGTGCAATTCAATAAATATTCCATATAAATATAAAGGAAAAGAAAGTTTGTAATTATCTGATGACTTAAATGTAATTTAAGTAATACTTTTAGCATACAGCAAGCAGTGAAAAACTCCTCTCCGTTCCAGTGTATTCCTAGTCCTAGCTCAAGCCCTCCGTAGGTGATAGTTTAAAGCTTCCTGAAAATGACTTGAATGGGTAAGGCATGGTTATAATTTAAACATATCACAGAGGAATGTAAAACCCTTAACAAACCACCAAACTGCATTAGAAAAATACCATCAGCACCCACTTCTCACCCTTTCAGTTTTTTTTCTAAGCTTGATTTCTGGTTATTCATTTCCCCCCTTCTCCCTCTCCACCCTTATAGTGTTTCTTACCTTCTTTAGCACAAGGCTATATGAATATTTATACATTGGGATTGTAAACCTCTTATATGACTCCTATAACACTTTCGCATAGTATCATTAACCAGGAGCCAGTTGCAGTTATTTTAGTCTCTTAATCAGCAATACCTTGCTCAACCCCACAAAATACGACATTTTTAAAATTATGTGTTGTACTCTGTGATACAGAGAAGACTTTTTGGTATTTCTTCAAAAATGCAAAGGGCTGAGGATATGAATTTGTAAATTTGCTGGTTTTGCTTATGCTACAGATACTTTTGAGAAGAATTTTACTTTGTGTGTCTTTTGGATGTATGCTTGCTTCAAAAATCCATCTTTTCACTCATCTTGACTTTAACAGAGCAGGTGATATTTGGTATTTAATAATTCCAGGTTTATTTAATGAAAAATATTTGGTGCAATAAAATCATTTACAGTAAATAGAGATATTCAGGTATGCAGACGTGCATCTAAACTTGTATAACTGTTTTTCATTCCTACAACTTAAAAACAAAGAATATTCTTATTTGAATATAGTTGCAAAATAAATATGCCGTGTTAATCTTTATTTAGCCACTTAGCTTCAGACTAGAGAATGTTTTTACTCTGCTAATTTTTCAATTATTTAAAAATATATATGTTGTTAATAATTTCTCGGGTATATATGTTTGCAATGGAAATATTGTCAGAGGCTAGCGATCTCTACTAAAAGAAATCAGTGAGTTTGTATACATAACTTTATTTAAACTGAAATATCTTTACAGTATTGCATTTCTACATATGGCATAACTATGTGGCATAATTCATTTAAATAATTTCCTCTCAAAGGGAAATATGTAAACTCTGGAGTAAATAGACGATGAGTGTTTACTTTTTCACTTTATAATGCAACCATTCCTTCCTTGCAGGCAAGCACCTTAGATCTCTATGGTTTTTTTTGGCACTGGTCAAGTTATAGTATCCCTAAAAGAGCTCATTTAATAATAACAAAACTTCAAACAATTTCCAGAATGGAAGCTTCATAAGTTATTGAACCCCTGAGAAAGCAATAATTTACAACCAGCAAGTTCGTGGGTTGTACACATCTGTGTACTCTGCTTCAGAAAATAAAAGTTGTTACCATAGCAACTGCCACATAGTATGGAACATACGTTACTTATGAGATTCAGTGCTTCATGTTAAGAAATGTCTTCTTCTGGCTCCCCCATATGTTACTTGAATTTATGCCCTTCTGTAGTGTTTGCTGGCATTTGTATTTTTTTTATCAGTATCTTTTTATTTTGACCCCTTTATTCTTACATTTGCTTTCTCTTTTTTTTGAAACAAAAGTCCTGTACATTTATATATTTAAAAAAAACTAAAGCATGTAAACACTAATGTATTAACAACGTTGTAAGAATGGAACCAAAAGTACCTTGTAATCTGGTTACCAAAATGCAGACTATTTCTCTCAGTCGATGTTCCTCTCCTCATTTGAGAAAATGGATGTATTTATCACTGCTTTAATTTTTTTTTTCTGTCTTAGCTATTAATGAACACAGAGGTGGGGCAGGGAAGTACCTTAGCCGTTTCTTTATAAGCACACATCTACGGCATGGCTTGGGGAACACCTAGTGAAAGCTTCTTATGCTTTGTGGCATGGACTTTTCAGGGCATTGTGATTACTGTTGTAAATGTGATATTAATTGCTTTTGTTATGATTGATAAGATTGATGTGTCCCTGATGCACCTACTGCTGTGGTATCTAGCTGCAAACAAATCCTTGATTTGATTCCATTTCAGAACAAGAACTAGACATGTATATCATGGATGTTATGTAATTATCAAGTGCTACAGACATTTGAATGGCAGTGCTGTTTGATTTGTAGCTGGGCTGAACAAATAAAAAGCATAAACTCCAAGACCTTTCAGTCCAAAGGTAGGAGTGTGGGGAAAATACAGAACCAACTCTGAGAGCAGGTTGTCAGATTGCAAGTCAGAGCCTTGTAGTGTGTAAAGAACTGTACAAACATGGAGTGGCATGTCATGGTTATAGGCTTAGCTGAAATGTTTCATATAGGAGGTTTGGCTTTAAGAATAAGGGCCTTCAGTTTGGCTTTCATCAGCTGGACAGCTTTTCCAGGTACTGGTTGGAGTGGAACAAGTATGCAGATAGGTCAAAGGAAATGGTATGAAGGGAAGCTTGTGTGAAGAAAAAAAAGTTAGTGGGATTGAACGTAGTAGGAAAAGGAAGCACAGGGAAGGGTAACAGAGAACTTAGAAAATGAAGAGAGTTTATTCTTATTTGTCTAATGGTAACACCAAGAGGCTCCAGCCAAGACCAGTATCCTCTTATGCCAGACACTATGTGAATGCATAGTAAGTGGGAGTCTCTGTCCCAAAGAGCTTGGAGTCTAAGTAGACAAGACTGACAAAAGGTATGAGGCAGAAAGTGTGAACCTTACACAGAAAGGAATAAGTAAAGCACATTCATTAATTCAAGGTTCTTGTCTTATGTCAGGTATCCAGGTTGTAGCCATATTGGTCTAGAGCAGGGGTGGCCAACCTGCAGCTCCAGAGCCACACGCGGCTCTTCAGACATTAATATGCGTCTCCTTGAATCTTTGCACAAGCACACAGTGACCAGCTTCCATTTGGAGGACCATTTGGAGGTCCTTTCCAGTGCAGGACCATTTGGAAGCTGGTCACTGTGTGCTTGTGCAAAGATTCAAGGAGACACATATTAACTTCTGAAGAGCTGCATGTGGCTCCCGAGCCACAGGTTGGCCACCCCTAGTCTAGAGGCAAAAGAAATCAGAACTCATGGTAGAGGTAAAACCTTTTATTAGACCAACTTGTCTTATATCTACACTGCAAAGTGTTGTGATTTCAGCTGACATAGAATACCTAACCTAGCTTTAAAGTAGTTTAACTCCAGGTACCAGTACTTGTGTATTTGAATGGATATGTTTCAGTACAGATTGCAAACCTGTCTGGGACTCTGGGTAAATATTTAGCTGCTTAGCTCTTGTAGCCTGAAAAATTGCTACCACTGCACAACTATCACTACCTCAGTGAGATATTTGAAAACTGCCTTGGGTTATGACCTGCAGTCACACCTTTGTGTGACTGTGCAGTGCAGATTTATCATTGAATAAAGGGGGAAGACAGACTTGAATCAATGGGGAAAAGAAGTGCCAAGTAGGAGAAACTGGAGTAGTCAAGATGTAAAATTGCAGGAGCCTAGAGGTAATATCTTGGCAGTTGAGTTGGGAAGGATGTGACAGGTTTGGAAGATACTTTAAAGAAAAGTGATCATTTACAATGTATGATAGCTTCCGCTCTCTGATACTCATGCAGCTTTGCTGATCTCACTACAATTTTAACATTGTAAATGAGGCCAAAATGTATCTCATTTTGCATAATAATATTCTTTATAGAGAAAATTCCTACCTCACTAAGTAAAGGCATTATTCCCTTTAGAACAAAATAATTTCCAAATGGCACCTCTTTGTGTCAAATATGAAAAAGGTCAAACAAGAAGTTGTAGAAAATAATGAAGCATTTACATTGAGTCTCCTAGTTTTACAGGCAGAACAATAACATTAAAATAAGAGAGAATTTTAATTGGTGAAAGAAAAGATAAACATCTTAGTTCTTGACTTGCTGTTAAGTTCTTTTTTTCTAGTAGCCTCCATTTTTTTCCCCACTAGCAATGTAGAGGGCCATACATTTCCTTCTTCAAGTTGCATGCCATTAAAAACAGTAAGCCTTTCCTGCTTGGACCTCAGACAAATCAGGCACCACTGGAATGTCTTGGCCCAGGAATATTCTGTCATTTTATTAATTCAGATTTATTTATGGCCAACATACTTAAGAACTACCATCTCTTCTGACACATCTCAGCCCAGAAGCTCTTAGTGATTGCTCACTCGTTGTAGCCTGCAAGCACGAACCCTTCTCTATGCTTAGTTTACAGTACTGATTGCCATGTATGGACATTTCTAATTACTTTGGAGGCACTCCATTTTGTAGTGCATGCATAATTAGTTAGTTATTTACATTTTATTTTAGTTTCTTTTCTATCCAATGCACTAATGAAATCCCATTGTGACATCACAACCTTCCAGTTGAAGCAGGTCTTTCCTTAAGGGATCAACCACCCTTTTAAATTAATGAGCCTCTTTATAGAAACTGCTTCATAATTTTATTAGAAGTGTCTGTAAGGAAATGAGTAAATTGCCCAGCTCTCTTTCTTAGGTTCTGAGCTAAAGTCCATTGAAATAAGAGGAAAAACTCCCATTGGCTGACTTGTCTTGGATCTGACTCGTCTTGAATTTTTTGTCTTTGACAATGTTATAAGAAATGAAAAAAAGGAAAGAAGTCATTAAATCTTCATGCACAGGAGGAAGAGTATGTGTGGGAGGGGGAAGGAGAGAAGTGAGAAAGCTGAGTAGCAGTGGAGCCCACTGAAGTGTAGGATGGGCTGTAAGAAAGAAGTGGTAGCATATTATTATTATTAACAAACAGGTTAACATTTATTTTTCTTTGAAGATTCAGAAGACTGTAGAAACCAAAATTGAAGAGAGATTAGGCTCCTATAAAAATGAGCTTCACTTTTAAGATATTATTTAGGGGAAAAAAAACTTGAACATCTTACTTCTCAACCTTTTTTGTAAAAGAACCTTTTATAATATTAGTAAAACTTTAAGTACTCTCTTCTTCCTCTATTCACATCCTGCACATCCTTTTTTCCCTCTAAATGTAATTTGAACAAAAAATTGTTGCTAAGCAACAGTCTCATTCAAATGATCTGAAATTGGTATGCTCTCAAAATTTTGGGAGTTATCTCAAGGAACTAGCCAGGTATGCGACTTGAGGGTTGGAAAGAGAATATGTCCAAAATGGAGCAGCATATGCATCTGCCAAGACAGTGGTTTTCAAACTTCCTGAAGTCATGGAACCCATTCAGATAATTTCTTCTGTGGCAGAAACCCTACCCCTATCCTAAAGATTAATATGGCTCCAAGCAACCTGACCTAGCAATGGTGGAACACCACCTCCTGGCCCACTCTACCATTCCTCCAGTCTTTTTGTGGAACTCCTGATGACCTATCATGGAACACCAGGCTTCTGTGGAACACAGTTTGAAAACCATCATGCAAGGAAAAAACTGGCCTACATAGGTCAGTGATGTTCATGTAATGCATCCTTTGCTTGAAATACTGGTGTAGTTGCAGAAATTAAACTTGTCCTGGCATCAGTGCATACAACTGGCCAAGATTGTAGGCATAGTAAAAGGCCTTTTTGCCTACAAATAACCGTGGACAGTTCCTCCAGCATAGTGATAGATGTATGTGTGTGCCTGCCTGCCTGCTAGGGCTGTGTGAAGCTTCGGTAGCTGATTCGATTTGGAGGAGTTCTGGCCCTATTTGGGGGCTGAATCTCTGAATCTGAATCGAATTGGGAGACCAAGTAAAAGCTCTGAATAGATTCAAAGCATCCGAATCAATTTGGAAAAGCTTTGGTTGATTCGGAGATTCAGCCATAGACCAAACAGGCAGCTGACAGCTGCCTCCAGCTGGTAAGTCTGTTGGGGTTGGGGGAGGGATTGGGGTTGGGACAAGGTGCCCAGCCAGGGTGGGGGGTGGCATGTTACTTGGGGAGGGGGGCAGGGGATGTGGGTATGGCAGTGGTGGGAGAGGTGGCTATGCCCTGCTTCCACTTGCCAAGCTGGGGTGGGGTGGGGAGGGGGGATGCAGGCATGGCTCGCTCTGGGTGGAAGGGGGCAAAGGGCAGCAGATCATAGCCTCTGGCTCCCAGCACTGCCGTGCCTGCATCCCATGCTTTCTGTGCTGGCTGGCAAGCGGCAACAGAGCACAGCCCCTGCTCCCAGTGCTGATGCGGGCATGGCAGCACTGGGAGTAGGGCCTATGCCCTGCTGCCACCCAGAGTGAGCCACACCTACATCGTGCCCACCCCCCCACGCTGGCTGGGCAAGTGGCAGCAGGGCCCAGCCCCCATGGCTCCCCCCACTGGGGCAGAGGCAGGCACAGCAGAAGGAGCTGCAGGAGAAGCCCCCATGGCTGCCTTGCCCAGCCCCATCCTCTGACCAGCCCAGCCTCCTGGGACTTAAAAAAAAAAATCTCCGTACTCACCGGATATGGCAGCAGTGATTGGGGCCTCTGAGGGCTCATAACAGTGGGGGGTAGCGGGAATCACCCCCCACACCTGACACCTGTGCGGAAGCTGTCCCATGGCACAGGTGCAGCATGGCTCAGCAGGGCACCTCACACTGTCTGGGAGCTGGGGCGGCTCCAGCAGTCAGTCAGAGCCTGGCACCACTCACTCCCAGTGTCCCCAGCTCCTAGGCAGCACGTGGCACCCTGCCGAGCTGCACTGCGCCCATGCCATGGGGCATCTGCCCTGCAGGTGCCAGATGGCAGGGTGATCCCCGCTGACCCCCTCTACCCTGTGCTGCTTGGGGGGGCTCTGCCATGAGTACCCAGAGGCCCCAGTCACTGCTCCTGCAGCCGGTGAGTACGGGGCTTTTTTTTTCCCCAAGCTCCACACTCAGCAGCTACAGTAGCAGTGATTGGGGCCTCTGGGTGCTTGTGGCAGAGAATCCCCATGCAGCATGGGTCAGCGGGGATTTCTCCATCTGCCTGGAAGCCACGTGGCAGCTGTCGCATTGCACAGGTGCAGCTAAGCAATACACTGCACACTGTGTGCTGTCTGGGAGCTGCGGTGGCTCCATGTGTCAGCTGCAGTCCAGCACTACTCAGCTCCAGTGGCCTCAGCTTCCAGGCAGTGTGGGGTGCCCTGCTGAGCCATGCTGCACCTGTGCCATGGGGCAGCTGCCATGTGGGTACCAAGTTGGCGGGAACAATCCTTGCTGCCCCCCCACTGCCCCATGCTGTGCGGTGGGGAGCTCTGCCATGAGCACCCAGAGGCCCCAATTGCCGTTCCTGTAGCCGGTGAGCATGGGGCTTTTTTTTTTTTTTTAGAGTGCTGGGACTATGCTGGGGCTAGGCGGGGGATGGGCTGGACAGGGCAGCCATGGGGGCCTCTCCCATGGCTCCCCCCATCTGGGGAGAGGCAGGCACAGCTGGAGGAGCTGCAGGAGAACCTGCAGCTGCCCAGCTATGCCTGCCTCTCTCCAGCTGATCTGAATCACCAAATCTCTCCGAATCAGCACTGAATCTTCTGACGCTGATTTGGCTGAATCAATTCAGGACAGCGATCCAGATCTCCAAATCGAATCACTGTCCTCTGAATCAGCCGAATCTGCATTGAATACTTCCCTATTCGCAATGGCCTACTGCCTGCCTGCCTGCCTGCCTGCCTGCCTGCCTGCCTTCCTTCCTTCCTTCTGTTTTGGATGCCTTAGACCAGACTTGCTTGGAGCTATGTGGGGTGATCCTGAGCATAAGACTCCCCAGCTTCCTATCTGTTTTCTTTTCTGACTCCCACCTGCCTAAAGGTTTCTTGCTTTTGTTTACCTCCCTTTGATTTTTTTCTTGCATTTTTGCAGTATTTTTTCCTCTTTTTTCTGTTCTCTGTCCTCTCACCCTTCTACTTCTGGTTTCTCCATTTGTGAGTTGCATTTGTCTACTTCACAGCTTCTCTCTTACTATTTCTCTCTCTTGCTTGCTTGCTTGCTTGCTTGTTTGCCATGGGGAGTTATGTTATTTTATCTTTTGCCTTTTGAGGGGTGCTCTTATTTCCTCCCCCTTTTCTTTTTCATTCTTTTTTTCCCCTTAACCCCCACATGCTCCCCCTCCCCCTCTTTTTCACTCCTCCTTTTTCCCCTTCAGGCACTCACCCCTCTCCCTTTTTGCTTTATGTGGCCTCATTCCTAGACACATTTCTGTAGTTTTATATATACAATTATTTTTTCATTCCCTGAATTAGTTTTAGCTTTTGGGATTAACCCTGTCCTAGCAAGAATTGCCACTCCTACACCCAGCGGCTGGCATGGGGATGCCTCTCAAGACCTCCCCCTTAACCATGGCTTGAGGGTCCATACCCCTCCCCATGTTAGGGTCGAGGTCTGCGCAGGTGCCCTAGCTGATCTCCTACAATGGTGTAATGTACGTTATGCAGCTCATGTTAACACGGTCCCGGTGATTTACCTGACTGCTCCCACCCTGGTCAACAGGGTATGTGAGGAGGGCCTGGACATTGTAGGTGTACACTATCTTGTCACACACCTAGACACCCAGGCAGTGAGGGTGGTGATTTCCAACATAACCCCACACCTGTCTAACAGGGAGCTGGACAAGGGACTCGAGCCCTATGGGGTTCCTACGAGTCCCTTTCACTGATTGACAATCGGAAGCAAGGACCCAAATCTGAAGCATTTCTTGTCCTTTCAAAGAAAAAGATGAAGGGGGCCTCTCAGGACACCCCAATCCCGCCAGGGCCCTCCTCAGTCAACGCTGGGGAGGCCTCCACTGGAGAGCCTGACCCCACGCTGGCTGTCCTGCCCCCATTGCATGTAGCCACAGCTGGGGATAACCCAGTGGTGGGAGAGGTGATGGTGGGGGTCACAAATCCCTCGCCTGTCTCCTGACTCCCGGAGTCGGGTGGCAGTGAAGGTGATACAGAATGCCTCTCTTCTGGAGGCCTGACCCAGGTGGAAACAGAGGGGTTTGTTGACTTCTCAGCCGCATCCCAGCCTACCGGATTGGATGGGGAAGCTAGTGAGATGGAGATCCAGCTTTCTGAATGTTGGAAGTGACCTCGAGAGCAGGATGACTTCTCTCCCCACAAGAAGGCAGAGATCACTCTCCTGGAACCAGTCCTTGATCTGGACGATGAGAGGAGGCTTCTGTGCTTGGACATTGAGAGTGTAGACACCACGTTTTTGGGCAAGCTCCCACCTGGGGTGCAGCCTCACTGTTCTGTTGAAAACATGCAGCCCACGTTGGCACACCAGGACCCTGTCAGACATCTGGTGAGTCCTGCATCCTGACATGTGCCAGTGCACCTGGGCCAGGATGAGCACCAGTGTTTTCACCATGGCCTGCCTTGACTGCCTTTATGTCACCAAGCACCATCTGCCGCTCCTGTGCATCAGCCGTATTGTTCCCTTGGGCTTGTCAGATCATGGCCTGGCCTGCTGTGAGCTGAGCCTGTCTGAGAGAACCTGCACGCAGGCACCTTACTGGTGCTTCAATGTCAGCCTGCTTCAAGACTCCTACTTCCGGGACTGCTTCACCCACTTTTGGCAGTGCTGGGAGGATGCAAGACTGAGCTACTCCTCTTGGAAGCTATGGTGGGACATGAGCAAGGTACGGATCTGGGATTTTTGCCAGCAGTACACCCAGCAGGCCATGAATGAACTGCGCTGCCGTATCTGAGAGCTGGAGGAAGATGTGGCAGAGCCCGAGGCTGCTCTGCTGGCCATTGGCAGTGAAGTGATGTTCACTGTGCGAGAGCCTGTGGTTCCGCAGGAAATGCCTGCATGACTTGTCAGAGAGCACAGCCCATGGAGTGAGGATCCATGCCGACTGCCAAAAGCTGGCAGAAACTGATGCCCCAACCCACTTCTTCAACCTGGAGTACCGGCAGGCAGTGAGCAAAGTCTTAGATCACCCCAAGGTCCCCGAAGGCTGGGTAATCAAGGACCCGGGCCAAGTGTGTGAGCACACTGTCGTCTTCTGTTGTGACCTATTTGTGGCTGAGCCATCCTGCTGCAAGGCCATGTGGGAGCTCCATGAGGGCCTGTCATGTCTCTGCACCCTGGAGACCGGCGAGCTTGAGCAGGAATTGTCTCTGGAGGAGCTGGCAGCTGCTGCAGCTGACCTTGCCTCCAGCAAAGCCCCAGGCCTGGATGGGTTACCTGGGGAGTTCTGCAAGACCTTCTGGCCTCTCTTTGCTGCCAAAGAAGGGAGACCTTGGCTGAATTAAGAACTGGTGGCTGCTTTCCCTGCTCTGTGCAGACAACAAGATTCTGGCCAAAGCGCGGACGACCCACCTCCACACCATCATTGCCTCCATCACTGGGCCTGAGCAGAGCTACTGCGTGCTAGGCAGGACCATCAAAGACAACCTGTTCCTGCTGTGCGACCTACTCACAGCCAGTGAACTCTTTGGTCTGGACATCGGACTTACCTCTCTGGACCAGGAGAAGGTGGGCCATGCCTACCTCTTCCAGACCCTGGAGGCCTTTGGCTTTGGGCCCCTCTTCAACGGGGCCCTCCGGGTCTTGTACCAAGATGCCTCCACCCTGCTCTGCACCCCATTCCCCACATGCAGGGACATCCATCATGGCTGCCCCCTGTCAGGCATGTTTTTTGCCCTGGCCATCAAGCTGCTGCTATAAGCACTGTGGTGCCACCTGAATGGCATGGCCCTCCCAATGGCCACAGGGCTGTCCACTGGCCCTCTGCTCTGGCTGTCGGCATATGTGGATGACATGACCATCTTCCTCAACACTCAGGAAGATGTGTGGGGCCTGACAAACTGCCAGCGAGCCTATGAGCTTGGCTCCTTGGACCTATCAACTGGGCCAAGAGTGATACCTTGCTGTTGGTGCATGGACCAATGCAACCCTCCCCCCACCCCAGATTTGCCGGGAGGCCTCACCTGGTGCTGCAAGGGCCTCACCTGGTGCTGCAAGGGCCTCACCTCAAAGTCCTGGGTGTGTTCCTGGGGCCACTGACCTTCATGGTGCACAAAAGGACAGCCTTCAGGAGGGGGTGGAAGGCCTCCTGCAACGATGGTGCTGGTGCCTACCCAGCCTCTTCTACTGTGGATGTGTCTTTATCACCAACAACCTGGTGGTGGCAATCCTGTGGCACTGGTGCACCATACTTGACCCACCACAGGACCTACTCAAAAGACTCCAGTGCCTCCTGGTAGATTTTTTCTGGGATGGGCGCCACTGGCTCCCACAAGCCATCCTTTACCTACCTGTTGCTGAGGGGGGCCAGAGCCTGGTTGACCTGGTGAGCAAGGTGGCCTTTTTCTGCTTGCAAGCCCTTCAGCGACTCCTCTATGACAAGGAGTGCCTACCCTGGCAACAACTGGCATGCCAGTTCCTGCAGAGGGTGGGGGCCTTGGCTTCAACCGGGAGCTCTTCCTGCTGGACCTCATGCTTCTGAACTGGGCGGTGCTTCCAGCCTTCTATTGCAGTGTGGTATGAGACTGGCAGGCCACCTTCCACTTCCAGGCCCGGGCCCGGTACCTGCGTTTCCCGCAGCTGCTGAGGGAGCCCCTGGTACACAATGCAGCCCTGTGGCACTCTTTGCCAAGCCTGGCCTCCGTCAGCCTCATAGCTTCCCTCATCCAGGCGCGTGTCCTCCACTTGATCCATCTCCTTGACCCCACTCAGTTGGCCTGGCTCTCACCCAAGGCCCTGACCACCTGGCTAGGCATGTGCTCCATATGCAGGGTGGGCTGTCTCCTGCATGACATCCCCAGGCTGCCCTCCCACCGGAGGCAGCAGCCACCCTGGATGACCATCTCTGGGCACGCCATGTCCCCTGCACTGCAGATGCCCTGCATGAGGCTTTTCCTATGCTGCCAGTCACCCTGGCCGTGGTTGGTGAGCTATGGAACTTTGTTTCCATTTTTTTTCTTCCCTTAATTTACCTTAGTGATTTCAGTGCAGGAATTCTGTGGGGAGGAGGGGAGGGAGAAGATGGAGAAGATTATGTGGGGAGGGGAGAGGGAGGGATTGGGCACAGGTTGTCCTGTTTCAAGCAAATCAGAACGTATCTTTTTCTAATTTCCGAAGACAAGCAGCCACTGGCACTGCATAGGGTCTGCACGTGGGTGCACGTGCACCCCCTGAGTGTGGTGGTGCATCCCCTATGAAAAGGCAGCATCTGTGGGTGGTTGCTGACCCCTGGTTGGTGCTTGCCATCCCTCCCCCTCCGCTGCTGACAGCACCGGCGGCATCTGCAGGAGTTCCCTGCTTACCGCTGCCGTGCTCCTGCCACCATCATGCCCCCCCAGCCACTGGGGGCACATGTTGTTCATGTGAGCAGCACTCCACCTCAAAGACTTGGACAATGTTTTCTTTTAAGACTGGTATCAGAAGAAGACAGCAAGATTATGCCTTTATTTTTGGCATTGTACTGCTGTGTGCACTGTTACTGCATCCTTATGCACTATTATGCCTGAAAACATGACTTTCAGGCTATTGGATCAGACTTATTTTGTGATTTGAACTCCATTTTCACCTTTAAAGCTTTCCCCCCTTCTTATTGTGGCTGGTGAAAGAGTATGGCCACGCAATATGGTAAAAAAGAAGGGTACAAGTGTCACCCCATAGGCAACTCATTACCACAAGGGTCAACAGTGTTTCAGGCAGAGGTGGTCTACCTGTGTCAGAAAAGCCATGTTGCCAATCTGGCAAGCAGTGCATGTATCCACCATATTGGAATCCAAGATGGCTGTCATGGATTCACATTTTGGTTAATATTTTATCCCCCGCTAAGGCTAGAAAATTAAATTCCAGTGATGAAACCAACATTGTGTTAACCAAGGAGATCAATTGTAATATTTCTGTTGTGGTAACCATATTGGGTGCCAGGATGGCTGCCACTAATTTACAGTTTTATTCATTATTAGATACCCAAAAAGTTTGCAAAATTACTACAGCAACTCTGTTTTGTTTCAGATTACCTTGACATGAAGACCCCCATTGGAGATTGTCAACAAGAGACTCGCTTTTATCACCCTTAAACAAACATTATAATGGAGCCGATAGCATCACTGAGGCCAGTGAAGCATGGGAGGCATGACTCAGAATCTACAAGATGCATCATATGTTTCGAAGTAGGTTTGGAGTCAACTATTAGCCTAACTACACTTGCTAGAATTGTGCAAATCAATGAGGCACTCATTCAACGTAGGACAATTGCTGAATTCAACACTTGTTATGGCAGTATTCTTGACTGACTACCACACTGTATTGTTCCTACACTGTAATATTCCAAAAGCCTCAACTGGCACCATTTTTACTACCATTCTTTTACACACAAAGGACTTTTACACAATTATTTCTACAGTTCTTTTACACACAAATATTGAAAGACTGTTAAGAAAGTTGTGCAAGGTAGAAGATGAACAGGAAACCCTACCAGCAACATCAAGTGAAGAATGCATGAGAACATTAAGCAGATCATCTACTCCAGCAGTTCACTGGAGGATGTGCATATTCTGCCAGAAATATTCTAATAAGAAGAGATTGAGTCAGGCATTGTCATTTGAATCAGTCAATGCAATACACAAGTTGGCAGAGAAGAATGAAGTACTGTGTTGCCAAATTGGTGTCAAAGATCTAATAGCTGCTGAGGCATATTACCATCTTGAATACAGATGGGAGGAACATTGGAAGCAAGAAATCTCTCATTCCCATTTGCATGTGGGGATTGCACAAGAAGATATTCTTCTTTTGAAGTGAGAGCATGGCATCAAGTGATTCATGAACAAGATGCTGGTTTTGCATGGAAAAATGTGTACAGTCTGAAAGATATACTTGAAAGATATTGCAGTTTAGTAGAAGATGAAGGTGGTGAATGCCCTCTGGCCACACTGAAGCAAATGGAGAAGAACTTCAGATTTACTACAAGACAGCCGTTCAGTTTTAGCACCAAAGAAACGCACACCTTCCATTTCTTGTCTTCCAAACTGTGACAACTGGTAAAGCTATACAAGCAGTTGTAAATTTGCATATAAATGATGAGGAAGCTTTTGGCCTGCAGTTCAGAGAAGAGTTTTCAGACACACAAAACTTGTACTATGCTGCTTTCAAGATTAAAGGAGATTTGAAAGTTATAGCCAGCATGAAGGGATACAGCAACTTGAATGAAGAACAAGCCCAAAAATGTGTTCCCGATAGTCTTTACATATTGATCCGTTTGATTTTGGAAGATGGCAATAACAACTAAGATGTTGAAAGTCATGCACAGGATAAGCATCTGAACAGAGATGCGCTGAATATATGTCAGGATATGCTTTATGTGCAGTCAAGGGGCAAAAAGCTAACACCAAAACATATTGGGTTAAGTTTACTGATATATCATGCAACTAGATCTAAGAAGCTGGTACACAAGTCTCCACACTGCTGGATGCAGCATACCATATGACATGGTTTGTTGCATCAAGACCACCATTGCTGAGAAGCATTTAAAGGAATTTGGGGAAAATGGAGTCGTTATGCCAAGGAATCCCATTCCTGGTCATCTTGTTTGAGTTTCATTGGCCAACATTGACATCTTGGAGGAAACATTAGATAGAAAACAAACATGTCATGCAATGCAAATTGTAGCATTTCAGAGAGGACCATTGAAACCAATTGAGATTGAAGAAAGCACTGATACAATAGGAAGAAAAATAACCTTGAAAGATGTACCACCTGAATTTAACAAAGTCATTCTGGCAATGATGACCTGTAACAAGTCATTGAAACCACCTATTCATAGTTGGGTAGTAATATGAATGAAAAGCTCAACAACGCAGCTGTTCAACAGATATCAGCAGAGCTACCATGCATGCTGGATAGAATATCAGCTGATAACCAGGAGAATGTTGCTGTACCAAGGTGGGCAGCATTTAACCAGTTTCTTTGTGATGATACTTCATCACTATCAATTGCTGGATTTTGTCCCTTACTACCTGCACCAGCATCTGAGTGTGACACAATTTGGACTGTTAGCATGTGTTATACAACAATTGCAGGATGCTGGGACAGCAGCATATAGTCATAATATTTGATCAATGTTGTACTGCAAAGCAAATGACTTGGGTGGGTGTGGCTAGAACAGACGGAAGCAGTAATTCGACTGGAAGGCCTATATCATAATGGTTTATGTAACAGCAGTTGGTCAGCATTTTGTTTCTTCAGTTTTTGAAGATGCACAAAGTGGATTATTTTCAGAAAACTGCCACCAACATAATGAAAGGAAAACTGTACAACTGTGCTATTGGAGCACATAAGATAACATTTGAAACAATATGGCATATTTTGATAAACAAATTCATTGTGTGGTTGACCAACTTTCCAGTAGCATAGCTGTTGTATTCAGAAATGATGGCTGAAGTTGGAAGGAATGTAGTGAAAGAACTAGCATTAGCGCATCTGCCAATGATTTTCACTACTTCAAGAATTCATGGAAGAACATTCCCATCAAGGTACGTTCAAGTACTGTATGAACTATTTGGAAGCAGTCAATGCTCTCTTATTGTTCATCAGGGCTGAACATGAAGGAAGCTGACATAAGCATTTATGTTCCTTTGAAGAAATGCTTCCTCTGATAGCTGTACATGATCATACTAATTATATGAGGTGGGGTCTAGTATATCTTGAATGTATGAAGGATTTAGTGAATTTTTCTCCTATGGTGTATGCTGAATTTGTGGAAGGAGGATTTGAGGTCAAGACAACTAATCTCCCATTTGTAAACATTTCAACCGATCAGGCAATAGAACACATTAACAAGGTTTGCAAAATTGCCAGTGGCATAGTAAACCAAACACACAACAAATCAGCTAGACAATGATAGGAGCTGAACTACAATGAAAGAGGTCACCTAACTGAGATGGTAAATCAAATGTTTGGGATCAATACAACAACATCTTTCAATCATAACAAAAGACAAAGGACATGACTGAAACAAGATTACAAAAATGTCAAGTTGCTACAAAAGCAGTTTGAAAGGTTCCACTTGTTTAAGGTTTCCAACAATGAGCTGTTATGTATTTCTATGGGAGATGTTGTGCCGGAAGATATTGTATTGTCTTATTCAATATAACTTGAACAAGTAGACTAGCCCGAGTTATAATGTTTTCAGTACTGTAGGCCTGCTATGAAATTTGTAGTGATAGACTTCATGAGGTTTTTAGTATTGGAGTATTGTATACTAGGTTTTTTAATTACATTGAGTAGATACATACATAATAATGTGTCAGCCATCTTGGGATACAACGTGGCTACCATGACAGAAATGTTAGTTAATCTCCTTGATTCATACAATGTTGGTTTCATTATTGGAATTAATTTTCTAACCCTAGTGGGGGCTAAAATATTGACCAATTCCAATATGGCAGCCACATGCACTACTTGCCAGATTGGCAACATGACTTTTCTGACATGGGTAGACCACCTCTACCTGAAACACACTGATGACACTTGTGGCAATTAATTGCGTACAACGACAACATCTAGAAACCTTTTTGGTCAATTTATACCCTACTGATGTGCTTTTCATCTATTCCTGTCTTACTTGCTGCTCCCAACTACCTGCTCAGAGACATGGAAAAGTACCTCAGTATCTCCAGTCCAGTTGCTTAACACTTCTGCTGCAACCTTTGTCTGTGTCAAGCAGTCTGTAGGACATCCAGGGTTGGTAGTAATTTCAGATTTATGGACTTCAATACATGTGGGGAGTCTCCAGGATTGTTTCTAACCCCAAAGTTAAGTTTTTTGTTTTTTAAATTTTATTCCCCATTCATGGGGAAAGTTCTGTTAATGATATTTTGTTAAAGTAACATTGTTGGTATATGCTATCAAGAGGTTGCCTTTCCACAGGGTGATTTTTTTTTTTGCATAATTAAGGTGACACAATGAAAGTATCTTTTGCAAATATAACTGCACCATGGACCTACTCCTACCTATGCTGTTGCAGAGTCACTGTTTTGGAGAGGTATGTCTTTCAGCTAATGGACGCAGATACAGCGAAAAAGTTCTGCAGGGGAAAAACTGATAATCAAATAAAAAAATAAGAGAATTTAATCTTAGTGATATTTGTATTAGAAAAGTGACCAGAGCTCACATTCAGAGTGAAGCTGTTTAAAATTCTACAGCTCATCCTCTTTGTAGGAAAAAAAATACCACTCCTATGTGATTTGGCTTGCCAATTCATTTGTAGAAACAATTATAAAATGCAAATATTTATGAATCACTGTATATGCTGTAATCTTCTTTTCAAAACAAACATTGCCCTGTACTGTAGCTCCTTAGTATTGTGAATTGAGAGATGTTCCAGCATTTATCCATTACAGGGAATGAGCTGCAAGGGATAAATGTTGCTGCTCAGCCAGAGGGAATGTACAGTAACTCCTAGAGCATCATGTGTTTTAGCAAGCTGTTGCCCCCATCCAACATGTGTTTTTAAAAATATTCAGATTAGATGTAAAATTTATAATGACTTTTTGTATTTTAATTGTGACTTATGCAAGTGTGATAGCCAAGCTGTACAAATAATATTCACAACAGATGACAACATTCACATTAAATCTGGGCATGTAAAAACCCTGACACAAGGTTCTGCACAAGCTGCTCTTTGATTCATAAGGCAGGGAACTTTTCTGTCAGCTGTGGCTTGTGTTGCTTTTACCCTGCAGTTAAGTATAGATTGCAAGGTGTTAGAGAGGCAAGGAATCTTTCTGTATTTTAAAGTAGATAACTTTAGAAATAATTGAGGAGGTTAGGGAAGGAGAAGAGAGACAATCACCTTTACAAAGGCAGACACCATGCTGGTTAGCAAGGAGGAAGGACATTGAAATGCTGGTGGAGTTCTTTTTTTACCCTTTACTGATGGCGTTAGTCTCTATGCTGGGGTGGGCAACTATTTCAGGTGGAGGGCCACTTACTGAGTTTTGGCAAACTGTCAAGGGCCACATGGGTAGCCCCATCCTCTGGTTGCCATCTTGTGACTGGAAGTCCCACCCTAACCCTTGACCTTTGCCACCAAAAGTCCCTCCCCTTGCCTCTGGAAGTACTCCTTTCAGCAAGGAGTTTTGCCATCTCAGAACCAGAAAAATACCAAATTATATTTTAAAGGGTGAACACCTAAAACATTAATTTGATTTAAAAAAAATATTTTTGTCTTGGTTTACATGTGTTTGTGTAGTGTACATAGAAGTGATTGTATATAATAGGCTAAACTGAAGTCTGACTCTTGTATATTGTGGGGGGTGGGAATATGTTTGTGGGGGGCTGTGGGTGTGTGAGTATGTGGGGTGTGGGTGGGTATGGGGTTTGTGGGAGAATGTGTGTGGGGGGAGAGTGGCTGGAGTGTGTGAGGGGGTGTGGGTGTGAAGGTCTACATACATGGCAGTGCAAGGGGAGCTGTGGGTGCATGTGTAGGATGGGGTGTATGTGGGACTTGTCCTATGAACACATGCACACAGTCCCTCCTTACACACACCCCAACCCTACCAGGTACCAGCATGGGCCATGTGTTCCTGTGCTCTGGCAATGCAGCCAGGAACCCTGTGGTGCTGGAGCAGTGTTGGGGCAGGAGGGCAGGGAAATGGCTGGGGGTGGGGCAGGCCTGGGCTGCTGTGTCCTGCTGAGGCTCCCCCTGGGTCCTACTGTGCCTGACTCCTGTCATCTTTGACAGGCAGCCAGGAGCAGATAAATCTTTTCTAAATTTTTTAGGGGCCCTGTGGGTGGGCCAGATAGAATGGCCTGGTGGGCTGAATCCAGTCCATGGGCTGTATTTTCTAGACTGGTCAGCCTCACCTCAGTTCCTGGAAAAATCCTGGAGCAGGTCCTCAAGGAATCCATTTCTAGGCACTTGGAGGAAAAGAAGGTGATTAGTAGGGCTGTGCAAAATTTTGACAGCCATTTCATTTTGGAGGTGTTTCAGGCTGTTTTGGTACCTGAAACACCTAATCCAAATTGAAATGGAAGGCTCTGAAACAGCTCCAAAATGAATTGGAAGAATCCAAAATGTTATGGAAATGCTTTGGAGAATTTGGGAGTTTCAGAGCTGGGCTTGCAGGGAAACAAAAACTAAGAAGAGGGAGGGGAAAGAGGTGGGGGAAGGACTGCTCTGATATTAACATCTAGCTCCCGGTTTGATTCCCCAGCTCTCTGATTGCTACCCCCAGCTTTCTGATCAGTTCCCCAGGTCTTCCTGTGGGATGTGGGCCCTGGATCTGCACGCGGGGTTTCAGCAGGCTACCTCTGCAGGCTGTGCTGAGTGCCAGGAAGACTGTGGTGCTGCTGCTGGCCCTAGCCTGCAGCAGCAACCTGCTGAAACCCTGTGTGCAGATCCGGGGGCCTGCGCCCCCTGGGAAGAGCTGAGGAAATGATCAGAGAGCTTGGGGAAGTGAACTGGAAGCTGGGGAAATGTTCAGGGCCTTGAACATTCCTCCAGTTGCATTCCCCAGATCCCTCATCTTTCCCCCAGCTCTCTGATTGCTTCCCCTAGCTCTTCTGGGGGGGGCACAGGCCCCTGAATGATGTGAGGTGACAGCAGGCTGCCGCTGCCAGCTGGTGATGGCCTATTTCCCCAGCCAGCAGCAGCAACCTGCTGAAACCCCGTGCACAGATCCGGGGGTCTCACCCCCCTGGGAGGAGCTGGGGGAATGACCAGAGAGCTGGGGAATCAGACTGGGAGCTCTGGCTGACAGGGGAATCTGCCCCAACTCCTGGACATTGCACAGCACCCTGCTGAGCCATGCTACACCCATGCCATGGGGCAGCTGCCATCATGCATGTACCAGGCGAGGGAGGTGATCCCCACTGCCCTCTGTGCTTTGTGTGGGGGGGCTCTGCTAATGGACACAGATACAATGAAAAAGTGCCCAGAGGTCTCAATCACCACTGCTGTAGCCAGTGAGTGGGGGGCTTTTTTTTAAAAGCCCCCCACTCACCGGCTCCACCTGTGGTGATTAGGTCCTCTGGGCGCTTGTGGCAGAGCACCCCCATGCAGCGTGGGGCAGCGGGGATCACCCCACCCTGCCTGGCACCCATGCAACAGCTGCCCCATGGTGTGGGTGCAGCATGGCTTGGCAGGGCGCTGTGCACTGTCTGGGAGCTGGGGCGGCTCCACCTGTCAGCCAGAGCCCAGCAGCACTCAGCCCCAGCAACCACAGTTCCCAGATAGTGCACAGCACCCTGCTGAGCCATGCTGTACCCACTCCATGGGAGAGCATCTGCATGGGTGCTGGGGGGGGGGGTGATCCCTGCTGCCTCCTGCTGCCCCATGCTGCACGGGGGCCTCTGCCATGAGCCCTCAGAGGCCCCAATCACCGTTGCTGCAGCTGGTGTGTGAGGGGCTTTTTTTTATTTTTATTTTATTTTTTTTTTAAAGTTCTGCACTCACTGGCTGTGGAGCATATGGATGACAGCAGGCTGCTGCTGCCGGCTAGGGCCAGCGCCAGCACCTGAATCTGCTTGGCGTAGCCTGTGCTGAGTGCCAGGAAGAACCCAGTGCTGGTGCTGGCCCTAGCTGGCACCAGAAGCCTGCTGTCATGCTGCATGCAGATCTGGGGGCCCCTGCCCCCTGGGAAGGCTGCAGAGCTGTGCCAGACTCCTCCCCAGGGGTGCAGGCCCCCAGATCTGCAGCAGGATGACAGCATGCTGCTGCTGCCGGCAAGTGATACTAGTTTTGCTTTGAACAGTTTGAAGTGCAGTTTCACAAAACTCCCTGCACCTGTCTCCTTAAAACTTGTCAGACTTTATGCCCTCTGAAGGGGTGACAACCCCTACAATTTTTATCCAAATCAGGAAAGAAATGACAGAGTCATAGGCATTTTAGTGATTCCTTATTATAGCTTATGGCCAAAACATCAAAACAGCATTGAAACTCCTAAACAGATTCGGCCGAATTGAAATGGGACAGTGATCCAAAACACCAAAATGTATTACTGTCCCTCCAAAGTGCCGAATCCAAAACTGAAATGAAACATAGCCATTTTGCACAGCTGTTGTGATTAGGACCAGTCAGCAGTGATTCACCAAGGGCAAGTCATGCCTGACCAACTTCACTGCTTTCTATGATGAGATGACTAGCTCTGTGGATGTGAGGAGACCAGTGGATGTGGTATAATTTGACTTCAGCAAGGCTTTTGATACAGTCTCCCACAACACTATTGCAAGTAAGCTGAGGAAGTACTGGTTGGATGAATGGACTGTAAGGTGGACAGAAAACTAACTTGAGAGAGTCCCGAGGAGAGCCACATGCATGATCAGAGGGCAGGAAAACAGGCCTTATGATGACAGGCTGAGCGCTACAGGACTCTTCAGCCTGGAAAAGCGCCGGCTTAGGGGGGACCTGGTGGCTGCCTATAAGTATGTAAGGGGTGTACATCAGAATCTGGGGGAACGCCTGTTCACCAGAGTGCCCCATGGGATGACATGGTCAAATGGTCACAAACTTCTCCAAGACTGTTTCAGGCTGGACATAAGGAAGAACTTCTTAACAGTCTGAGCCCCCAAGACCTGGAACAGACTGCTGCCAGAGGTGGTGCAAGCACCTACTCTGGATTCCTTTAAGAGTCAATTGGACATTTATCTTGCTGGGATCCTGTGACCGCAGCTGACTTCCTGCTCCTGGGGCAGGGGGCTGGAATCGATGATCTTCTGAGTTCCCTTCCAGCCTTAATGTCTATGAAGTCTATGAAATCTATGAAACTGGATCATCAGGCTCAGAGGGTAGTAGTCAATGACTCAATATCTAGTTGGCAGCTGGCATCAAGGGGGGTGCCCCAGGGTTAGGTCCTGGGGCTGGTTTTGTTCAATACCTTCCTCAACAAAATGGAAGATGGCATAGAGGGCACCCTCAGCAAGTTTGCTGATGATACATAGCTGGGGGGAGAAGGAGATATGCTAAAAGGTAGGGTTGGGATGCAGAGAGACCTCAATAAATTGGAGGACTGGGCCAAAAGATATAAGGATCAATAAGGACAAGTGCAAAGTCCTGCAAATAGGATGGAACAATCCCATGCTCTGGCACAGGCTGGAGACTAGCAAGCTAGGCAGCAGCTCTGCAGAAAAGGACCTGCAGGTTACAGTGCACAATAAGTTGAATATGAGTCAACAGTGTGCCCTTGTTGCCAAGAAGGCTAACAGCATACAGGACTGCATTAGTAGGAGAGTTGCCAGCAGATCAAGGGAAGTGATTATTCTCCTCTATTTGGCACTATTGAGGCCACATTTGGAATCCTGGGTTCAGTTTTGCCCCTTCTCCTCCCCCCCACTACAGAAAGGGTTTGGACAAATTGGAGAGAGTCCAGTGGAAGGCAACAAAAATGGTGAGGGGACTGGGGCACATGACTTCTGAGGAGATGCTGAGGGAACTGGGCTTATTTAGTTTGGAGAAGAGAAGACTGAGGGGGTGGGATTTAATAGTAGCCTTCAAGTACCTGAAGGGTAGTTCCAAAGAGAATGAGCTAGGCTGCTCTTAGTGGTGGCTGATGGCAGAACAAAGAGCAATGGTTTCAAGTTGCAAGAGGGCAAATTTAAGTTAAATATTTGGAAAAACTTTTTTCACTGGGAGGGTAGTAAAGCACTGGGACTGGCTACCCAGAAAGGTTGTGGAGTTTCCATCGTTGGAGATTTTTAAGACCTGGTTAGCAGGGGGTTGGACTAGATAATCTCCTGAGGTTCTTTCCAACCCTAATTTTTTATGATTCTGTATGAACATAACTGCAGTCCATGGCTGTGTCACCTTCAGGCTCATTTACCACCAAAGGAGGCTGTAACAGGGCACCGTGATTCACCTGCCACTTAAAGGGGAGAATCTGCCAGAGTGATGGTGTGAGGGCTGGTTAGACTGAGGCTCACCTGATCAGAAGAGGGCCAGGCTGGGGCTAGATAAGCCCAGTTCCTGAGCAGGTCAGATAGTCTAGCCCTGAGACCCTGAGAAGAGTTCTTTGCAGTAGGGCAGAAGGGCTACTGAAGGACTAAGGAAGGTAAGGGAAGCAGAGCGACCCTGCTGGCCTCGGAGCAATTACCCAGGGTAGAGAAGGAAGGGTTTTTGGAAGGCAAGAGGCCTTGGTTTTATGTTGATACCATTGTTTGATTTACAAGCTTTGAGCCCTACAGGAGATGGGCTCAAGGCCTACAGAGGGTTTCTCAGTCCAGAGAATATAGAGGGGATATAGAGAACCCACTCACCCAGGTAGCGGCTGAGGGTGGAACAGTGCAGTGGTTCCCAAACTTTTTAGACTGTACACCAGAAGTGACCATGGACCGGCAAACTACGGACTGGCAAACTGCACACTGTAAATGACCAGCATACTGTGGACCAATAGCCAACCCTTTTTTATACTGAGTATACTGACCGGACTTGCGGAATTCCAGCCCAGCAGCCAACCCTCCTGCGGACTGGCAGCCAGCCCTTCACAGCCCAGTAGCAGGCTGCAGCCGGGTGGTTGGGAACCTCTGGAACAGGGTGCTTGTGCGACTGTGTCTGTCTTGGGGCTTGGGGGGTGGGGTGGTAAGGAGCTACTGCAGGCCTGGCTGCTTGGCTACTGTGTTACTAATCAATCATGATTCACTCAGGGACCAGCTCAATACACAGTAGCCAGCTAATGCAATGAGTTAACAAGCAAGGATTAACACCTATAAAACCACAGACTAAGGAGAAGAAAGAATCAATACAGACAATCAACTGCCCCAAGACAGAGACAGGAAGTTGCACAAGCACCCATGTCATGAATTTTGTCTGTCAGCAGCTTGAGGTGCAGGGCCCCAGAACCCCTGCACCTATCTCTTTGACAGCTGCAGGCTTTGTGGCTGAAGCAGGGGCTAGCAGGCCTGCAGCTTTCATCCTGCTGCGCCTTAATGCACAGTGTCACCCATGTCACGAGTTTTGCTTGTCCGCAGCTTGAGGTACAGATTCCCCCAACCCCCTGCACCTATTTCCTTGAAACCTGGCAGGCATTGTGGCCTCTGCAGGGGCTACCATCCCTGCAGTTTTGACCCCATTGCAGCTTAACACACACACGTGACATGAGTTTTGCTTTCAGGAATTTGTTGTGCAGTTTCCCCCAAACCCTTGTACCTATCTCCTTGAAACTTGTCAGACTTCATGCTCTCAGCAGAGGCTAGTTTCAAGTTTCATCCCTGCAAGTTTCATCCAAATTGGACAAAAAACAACAACTTTATAGATATTTCATTGAATCCCAATTATACCCTATGGCTGAATCGAGGCAGGAAACCAATTTGGAGCTCCAAATCGAATCGCTGGCATCCGAATCAGCCGAATCCGAACCCGAGTTGAATAGTTCCCTATTCATGCAGGCCTAATGGAGAGTCCTCTCTGGGTAACCTGTTCCAGTGTTTTACTACCCTCCCAGTGAGAAAATTCTTTCTAATATCTAGCCTAAACTTTCCTTGCTGCAACTTGAGACCATTGCTCCTTGTTGTGTCATCTGCCACCACTGAGAGCAGTCTAGCTCCATCCTCTTAAGAACCCTCCTTCAGATAGTTGAAGGCTGCTATTAAATCCCCTCTTAGTCTTGTCTTCTCTAGAGTAAATAAGCCCAGTTCCCTCAGCCTCTCCTCATAAGTCATGTCCCCCAGGCAACCTCACCATTTTTGTTGCCCTCCGCTGGACTCTTCAATTTGTCCACATCCTTTCTGTAGTGGGGGCCCCAAAACTGAACACAGTACTTCAGATGTGGCCTTACCAGTGCTGAATAGAGGGGAATAATTACTTCCCTGCTCCTTGTGCTCCTTGCCCTCTGTTGCTAGGGCTCCATATCTATTCTTTGGATGAACTGCTGCAGGTAAAGATGAAGATTTATGTTTGCTGCCAGAGATCACAAGCTTCCAGCTTCCACCTTCCTGGGAGTCCAAGTCCTCTTCCTTCTTTAGCGCTGCCTCTGGCAGTTCTTCCTTCACAGTCCCAGAGGTCTCCCCCAGCATTAAATTGATGAACTCCTCATGGAAGAAGATGCTTTGGAGCCTCACCACCTCCTCTTGTTCCCTGAGAGACAGCATGAGGAGACACTGCTCACACCGCAAGCACTCCCCGACCTGCCTGTCACTAGAAGGAACCTGCAAGCTGCAGTCCCCATAGCACCAAACCTGAACCTGGGTGGAAGCCTTGATGGTGAGCGGTCCTGCCTGGACAGAAAACTCACAGATGCAAGCAGAGGTGGTAGCAGTGGCCTCCAGAGACAAGCCTCCTGTACTTAATCTCAATAACAAGGTGTGGCGGGTGAGCAACCAAGGGAAGGCTACATTAGAGATGGAGCCAGGCAGGAGCCACACAGCCACTAGGGGACATCACAGCCACCCCTGTGGCTTGAACTTGCCACAGAGGCCAAAGGAATAAACAGCATTGGGAGAAGGAAGCAGAATCCAAGATTCCCTGTGTGCCAGAGCAGTGCCCTCCTTACTGGGCCTCAGAATCTGGCTCCACCTGGCAGGCTGTCCTGGCCCCAGTGACTCTTGTATTCTTTTTCATCTAGTAATGCAGCTTTAGCAGGAGGAACAGAGTTTACCCTCATCCCTGCCTGTTCCTTAGTTTGAAAGGCTTTTGTGTATCATTCTTTGTGGGTGCAACAAGCATTTCTTTTTCTATGAAGTACCTGTGAGCTGGACAAAAACTATTATAGTTCTGTTTCTTTTCACTAATTCTTTTCATTTACTATCTCTGGTAATTGTTCTGTTGGTTATTTTGGTATTCAAAGTATCATTCCTTTAACAGCTTCAATCTTTTATCAGGTATTTTGTAAAGAAAATTTCATAGCATATAAAAGCTACCATTTGACCCTACATATATATATATATATATATATATGTAGGGTCAAACAGTAGCTTTTTAAAATGAAAGCTATTCAAGAAGCTAACGCAAATGTATGTACTGACAGTTGCAATTATGAAGCACAAGGTCTATCTATTATCAGGCTCGCTTTGTGCTTAGGTGTAAGTGGATGTTTGAGTTACACATGGAGATAAACAAACCTCTATGCATAATTTGCAACATCTCAATGAGGAATCCTGGATGACGTGCATAGAGATATATGGCAGCAGGCACATAAAGCAGGGCACCCTTCTCTTGACTTATAGGCATAATGCAGTAGCTTTTGCCCAAGTTACAATATTTTTTTTTCAGCCAAGAACTCTTATCCACATAATACTTTGACATTTTATAATTTTTTCTTTAATACAGGTTATTAAAAATTATGGCCCTGGACTATGGAATAATAATAAAGGTCTATCCCACTGCAGTAAGAGTACAAAGAAATATATATTAAAAAGGACTATTTAAGTCTCCTAAATACAACATTTACTTTTGTAACCTGTAGAGATTCAGGCAGAGGACTTTATAGTGACCACAAATAAACCAAGTCTTAAAAAGCCATAAGCTTTTAAGGGCAAGATACATTGTAAGAGGAAATTCAGAGACAGGAGCCCCAATCCTCAAAGATGTCTAGGACCAGTTGTGGGACCAGTTTACTTGCAAGTAAATGCTCCCAGGCAGGCGTCTACTGTGCAAGGACATGGGAGCACGTTCGATGCTCTCAGCAGCAAACTACTTCTGTTTCCTGGGGCCCTTCAATGGATCTCTGGAGTGGACCTCTGCTGTCATCAGGGAGAGCTGGAGGCTTAGGCTGTAGCTGCTTGTGGCCAGAGGCCATCTTTAAAAGCTAGTCCTGCTCCCTGGCCAGCTGCTTTTCTGGCCAGGAGCAGCATGCACAGCGCAGGGGCAGTACTCGGCAGCTCTTGTGCCACAGCCTCTGCCTCCCTGCACCATGACTGCTCCAGCTCCTGCCCCTGGCAGTGACGCCTAGCATCCTGGACTTCTACTGGCCACTCTGCTTGCCTGCTGTGCCAACCACCACAGCCATCTGGGTCTGTCAGTTCCCCCACACAGTGCCTACCCGCCCAGCCCCACCATGCCATTCCAGGGTTGCTGGCACTGCGCAGCTGCCACCTCAACCAGACCCCAGCAGGGATGCCGATGATGCAGTCCAGGTTGTCATCACTAGGGCTGCCCTCGCCCTCCTGGCCTTCCAGCCTTGCCACGTCTGGGCCCACCGGGCCAGCCACAACTGGTGGATGTATGTCCACCACACCTGGGATGATGACCAGTGGCTGGAGGCATTCAGGATGACCTGGGCCACCTTCTGGCACCTCCTGGAGCAGCTCTGCCTGCACCTGGAGCAGCAGGACACCAACATGTGGCCACCCCTCCCTGTAGACACCCGTCTGGCCATTGCCCTGGTCAAGCTGGCCATGCCCACCAGCCTCTGCTATGTGGGCCACCTCTTCAGTGTGGGCAAGGCCACCACCAGGAAGACCATCCTGGAAGTGTGTGGTGCTCTCCAGGATGGGCTGGGGCACACAGAGCTCCACATGCATGACCCTCTAGCGGTGGTGGTAGGGTTTACAGATTCACAGATTCACAGAAGTTTAGGGCTGGAAGGGACCTTGTGAGATCATTGGGTTCAGCCCCCCTGCTCTAGGCAGGAAAGATGCCTTTCTCTGGGGTCAAATAACCCCAACAAGGTGTGCATCCAGTCTCCTTTTGAAGATTCCAAGGTAGGTGCCTGCACCACCCCCACTGGCAGTCTATTCCAGAGTCTGGTCATATGAACCATGAAGAAGTTTTTCCTTATATCCAGTCTGAAACCTTCTAGGAGTTTATGACTGTTGCTCCTGGTTTTCCCCTGGTGTGCTTTGATGAATAGTTGTTCACCTAGTCCCTGATGCTCACCCCTGATATATTTGTAAGCTGCCACTAAATCCTCCCAAAGTCTTCTCTTTTCTAGGCTGAACAGTCTGTCAGCCTTTCCTTGTATGGCTTGCTCTTCAGGCCTCTAATCATATGAGTAGTTCTTCTCTGAACTCTCTCAAGCTTCTCCACATCCTTCTTGAAGTGTGGCACCCAGAACTGGATGCAGTACTCCAGCTGCTGCCTCACCAATGCCGAGTAGAGTGGGAGAATAACTTTCTTAGTTTTGCTTGAGATGCATCAGTTGATGCCTGCCAGCATATTGTTTGCTCTGCTAACTGTAGCATCACACTGGTGGCTCATATTAATTTTATGGTCAATTATGACCCCCAGGTCCCTTTCAAACATGGTGCTAGCTACAGGGATTCCCCCAGTGCATCAGGGCTCTGGATGGGGACCCACATCCCTGTCATCTGCCTGCTCCATGGCAACTGCCCATACTACAGCTGGAGGGGCTTTCACTCCATTGTGCTCCAGGATCATCAATCACCGTAGTGCCTTCACCAATGTGAGTGCTGGCTGGGCAGGCAGTGGCTATGACACCTCTATCTTCCATAACTCCACCCTCCCAGGTCTGGTGCAGAGCAGTCACTTTGAACTGGGTGTGCCAGACCTGCAGCTGGGCACTGTGGTGGTCCCAGCCCTCCTCATTGGGGACCCCACCTATGTGCTTCTGTTCTGGCTCATGTGGCCCTACGTTAGCTAGCTTGACCCCTTCCAGGCCTACTTCAACTGGTGCCTGGACTGGGCCCATGTGCTGGTGGAGTGTGCCTTTGGCAACCTCAAGGGATATTGGTGCACCTTCACTGCCTGTGCTGAGTTTGCCAAGGACAACATCCCCCAGGTCATCATTGTAGCTTGTGTGCTGCATATCATCTGCAAGACCTGGGGGAGCTCTTTTGTGAGGCCTGGGTGGAGGAGGCATGGTGGGCAAAGGATGCCTGGCAGTGGGACCACCACCTGCGATGGCAGTGACAGTGGCAGACCACCCCTGGCTGAGGCCCCAGGTAAGCCACACACCCACCCCAGGGGGCCAGGGCACCAGGAATGAGAGGTGCTGGCTGACTATCTCCTCCTGCACTCCCCATTGTAGCCCACCTGGACAGCCATCTACAGACCCCTGCCCCACCACCCAGCCCCAGCACCATGCTCACTGTAGACAGTTCTCAGAAAAACCTTTATTGCTCTTACAACAAACAGACCTCCCCTTCATCCTCCCTCCCCAACACCACAGCCTGTTTCCAGGCCGGGACAGGCCAGGTTCTTAGCAGCACCTGCGGCTGTAGCTCCAGATGCTGCTGCTACTTCTCCTGCAGGCCAGCCAGTCTCCTGTGCTGCTGCCTAGCCCATGGCAGGCAGGCTTAGGGGATGCGGGACTCCCAGATGACTGGGACATGGAGTTGTCTGTGCCTCTGCCTTCCCCACAGGGAGCCTCTCTGGGGAGGTACCCCAGGGCCAGCCCCTCCTCCCCTGCTGGTGCTGTGCCCTGACTGTGCCCCTGCTGCACATGTCCTGGGTGCTGTGTGAAGAGCTGTTTGTGTGGATTGAGGGGTGCCTGACATACTGTGCCCTGCTGCTGTTGATCACTATGGTGCCCCACACCTGCACACTTGGAATGAGACCTGGGCTTTGCCAGTGTGGGGGGCAAGCTCGGGCTGTCCCACAACCTCTGCTGGTGCCTGCAGGGCTACCTTTGACTGTGCTACATGTCCTCACAGCTGAGGAGGACATTGCCACCAGCATCTATGCATTCCTTAGTGTGTGAGAGGCTGTGGCAGAAAGCCACCTTTGTCTGTCCCCCAAAAACTCTGCCCTGTGACAATTTGATTAGGATGGGCTCAGCAAAGGATACACACCTTTACCCTATCTCTTTAGGTGACCTGAGCTGGCTACATTCCTGAGGGAGGGGGGAAACCTGCTCCCTCTGGCTACATGACTAGTAGCACATACCTGGGTGAGGGGCTTCCTCCTGGGTGGGCTAGAGCCTGCCCGGCAACTAGTGATGTATTTCAAATTGGTTGGCTGACAGCCAACAGGTGCTGGCCTCCATTGGACCAGGTAAATGAGGTCACAAGGGCTATATAAGTTAAGGACTGCCCAAGAGGAGGGGGCAGCAGCCATGAGGGAGACGCAGAGACAGAAGAGCTGCACCATCTGAAACTTGCTCTCTCTCTTAAAACTCATGATCAAGGAACTGCCTGCCTCCAGAGGGAATCTCCAACTGCCTCTGGATGATACCTGTGAGTAAGCTACCTGAGATCTAACTAGATATAGAGCTTGCAGTAACTCAGATGTGTGATCAAGGGCTACCCAGCCACGGGAGTTTGCTCTTTGGGATTTCTCTGATATTGCTCTACCCTGTACCCTATTCTAACCCTACCCTCTGTAACCAATAAAGTTCTCCTTTGTACCTATTGTGGGAGACTTTTGGGAGTGGGTCTAGATTATGCCTTGGGGTCCCCTTGGTTCGGCTGACTAAGGGAGACCACTACTTGTGCTTCCGACTGACGGAAGCATCCCAACTTCTTGAAGTGAATCAAGTACCCTTGAGGGCTACTAGGCCTGTGTTTCCCAGGGTGCACAGAGCCAGAATTAAGTCCAGAGCCTTGGGTGGTGGCAGTGGAACTCCCAGGCTAGCGGGTGTGCTCCAGGAAGGGGGTCGGCCAGACATGAGGCGCCCCCAGCGAGGCACTCGGAGCCTGGAAGGTGGTCGGGTGCAGTGAGGTGGGTGGCTCAACACAGCAGCGTCCCCTACTGGCCTGCCACAGAGGCCTGTGCCCACCTAGCTGTGGGGGCACTGGCTGCTCAGTAAAGTTTTGTACTGTCTCCCACCTCCCTGTGTGCTGTGGGGGGGGAAGGTGGAATGCGGGAACCAGGGGAGCATGGCTGGCCCAGGCAGGGAGAAGGAACTTTGAGGGGGGGCTGCGGGCAGGGGCAAGGAGGGCCCTCCCCACACTGCAAGTCTTACCATGTGAGTGGGGCTGGCATGTCCAGTGGCTCCGGTTGATCCTGGCTGGTGGCAAAGTTGTGTGGCTCCTGGTGGTATCCTCAAGTGGGGCCCAGCATGTGGGTACCCAGCCAAGGCCCGCCCCCCACAGGGAGGAGCTGGCACTGCTGGCTCATGGCAGTGACCTGGCTGGTTGTGCCTCATGGCTGGAGCTGAGGTTGTGGAGCTGTTTGGGCAGGGACTGACTTGGGCTTCCCGAACTGTTGGTGGAGGCTGAGGGGCAGGGAGCTCAGTGGGATGGGCTGCTGGCACCCCGACCTTTATGGTGCATTGACTGACTGGTTATGCCCATTCTCCTGTGCCCAGCGTGACAGCTCCTCGTAGATGTGCACTTCAGAGTGCCTGTCCCACGTGAACTGCCGCTGCACCTCCCCCTTGCCTGGCAGCACCACGACGTCACCAGTCTCCTTCTGTGACCAGTTGTGTCACCAGGTGGTAGTGAATAGCATCAGTGAGGAAGTCATCAGGGCTCCTGTGCCAGCTCTCTGGGCTTTCTGTGCTGCCAGGCCTGGGGCATAGCTGCCCAGTGCAGGGGCATAGCATGGGAATGCGGGCTGCGTGGTAAGCTGATACTCCGCAGTGCCTGCAGGCTCTGGGCGGGTTGCTGCGGGTTGGCTGCAGGAAGCCGGTGGCCAGGATCTGGCTGCAGCTGGTTCCAGGTGCTGGCAGGCCTGGCAGGAGCTTGGAGCAGCCTGCCAGGCTGGATGACGTGAGCCAGGCAGTGGCACTGGGGTGCAGGAAAGCTGGCACAGATAGGCTGCAGCCTGTGTGCATGGGCAGCAGAGGCCAGGAGTCCCCCCAGGCTCCTTGCTGTTGTGCCCGAGGGCTCAAAATGCCTGCAGGTTTTTAAAGGGCTTGTGGCTGGAGAGGCTCCCAGCCCCAGGGCCCTGGGGATGAGCTCAGGCTGGCCCCCTAGTGGCAGGGCTGACCAGGAGCAAATCTGCTCCCTGGTGGTGTCTACATTAGTGTTACTGCTCTGTAAGTACTCGCAAGCAAATTTGCTACTTGCATGGACAAGTAGCAAAGTTTACTGTGCAGTAAGTGTGTGCATGTGTAGACATACATGCTTACTGCGCAGTAAACTACACTACTGTGCAGGAAAGCATCTTGTGTAGATGTGCCTAGAGTCTCCGACAGGTCCAGTGAATATTTACTTATATGTTCAAAGTAAAGCAACTCCCTAGGAAGGATTGTGGGACCCACAATTTCCAGGAATGTGATGGTGAATAAAGCTACTGTAATGAAGTTTTAAAAGGAGTTTCACTTTGCATGATGAGATCTGATGTCTTGTCTTGATGATATTTTTTTCTATTAAAGAATATGTTGAGGTTTCTTGCAATCAGATTTGATATATGAAGATTTGTGAGTTCTTCAGCACTTTTTAATATACTTATATGAAAAGACTAATGAAGTCTTCGTGAAGTATGGTGAAGAATTCTGATGGATTTTCTAAAATATTTTAAGGGAAGGGCAGTCAAAACATATGGAGGGTTGTATTTTGTGTAGAAAATATCTTAGAAACAGGTTTCACTAACTGGCTTTTTTGTTTGCTTTGATGGAACAATTGGAAGGTGATCAGAGAAGGCATTTTCTCACAAATTGCTGCGCAAGGGCAGTAGTGTAGCAATGGGTGGACAAGTGAGATACAAGCCCATTGCACTGCCTAAGGGGGAGCACCTCCCATCCACCCTACACACACATAGGAGGGGAGATGTCATCTCCTTTTTTGCTACTGAATCTGGTGGGTTTTTTTTGTCTGTTCAACACACATGTTGTTAGCAAGAAAAGGAGTTGGCATCTTTGGTCTGACCTCCAGTTGTTCCTTCTGTACTGTGCACCAATGCTGAGCCAGAGCCAGAGCCAGAGCAGGGAAGATGAAGGTTGTGGGGGGTACACTACTGCCTAGGATGTAGCATTGGCCAGTTATGCATCTGTGAAATGGTTTTTAAAGCAGAAATTCATCCCAGTGCCAAAGGCCCTCAAAATAGGTGTTGCAATGGCTTGGAGCCTGGCTTTTAAATAGGGGTGAATGTCACAGTAAGGGCCCAATTCCTATTCTGCCTACTAGATTCTGAAGTATAATTCTCCTTCACCCTGCTTGAGTCCCTGGAATGCTGTTAATACAGAAGATGCGTGGATCCACCTCCACTTTGCTTTTTTTTCTGTGACTTAAACTTAAGGCTAAGAAGACAGCATGTTACAGATATAAAGGCATTAGTAGATTTTCAGGAATTAAACAGGGTGGAATAGGATTACTCAGGCCAATAGGTGGAGTAGGATCTGCCCTTAAGTGTATAGCTGGTGTGCTGCAGCAACAGGGCCGTCCTTAAGGGAGGGCGAGTCGGGGTGACTGCCCTGGGCCCCGTGCTTTGGGGGGGCCCATGTAGCTGGACGGAGCTGCCATGGCGACTTCACACTGCCGCTGGCTTCACGTCTGGCCACTCGGCACACCTCTACCCCCCAGGCGCCGAATCCGCTGCCAGCTTCCTCATGTCGGGGGGCAAGGCCTTGCACAGGCTGCATTGCCCCAGGCCCTGCACTCTGTTTGGGTTGTCTCTGGCTGCACGCTTATTATTTTTGTGTAAGTACATGCTTGTGCAGTTCTCAAACCTAAGTTGGTCACATAGGATTTGAATAAATCAGGAGGTAAATTCTTTATTGGACCAGACATGATATAATGTACAGGTGCATATACCTGATATGTACAGGTGCAATGCTGATATGTAATGTATGTCAGTCTATTAAGTCTACAGACACATGACATAGTGTTTTTATTAAAATCTAACATTTGTATATTTCTATAATGGCAGATCTTTTCTCAACTGTTTGTGAGCCCCAGGATATGCAACATCCTTTCATTTGTGCAGCACTACACTCTGATGAAACACTGATAAAAATGAAAATGCCGCTACGAAATGTGGGCCCCCGGGATAGTGGGAAGCAGCCATTTCAGAGGCAAAGACACTTTTTTTTAATCTAATAAATTGACTTCTCCCTTTACCTATTTTCAAGACATCTTCTGTAAAATCAACAAAGAACATGAAATCCGTGCACACACAGTAAGCTGAAGATAATGCCAGTAGGGAGCGTTATGTAAATTGGATGGAATATTACATATTTAAGATGTAGGGAAATAATGCAGAGGAAAATCCTATTTAATAGTGAAAAACAACATATGTCTTTTCATTACTACTGGTGATGCTCCAGATCCCCACACCAAGTACTTTTTTCAGCCTCAGTCTTGTAGGTGCTGCATACTAGGGCTGTGCAAAGCTTCGATCTGTGATTTGATTCAGCAGAGATTCGGCCCGATTTGGTGGCTGAATCTCCAAATCCAAATTGAATCAGAGGACCCTTTAATCTCTCCTAATTGATTTGGAGAAGCTCACATAGGTTCCTAGCTGAGATACAGGACCTCCACCCAGGAGGTGCACAATCCCATCAGGGGAAATGCCTTGCTGGACCTAGTCCTGGCCACGGGCAATGACCTGGTGAGGGGACTGCGGGTTCTTTGGCCAAATCAAATCAGGGACAGTTATCTGAATCAATGGATTGAATCACTGTCCCTGATTTGGGCTGAATCCGAATCGAATAGGGCCCACTTCTCACAGCCCTACTGCATACCCTCAGGTACAATGGCCCTAGTGTAGCTTCATGGCACAGCACCTTGCAGGACTGATAGCAATGTAACTAGGGTAGGGAAAGCGGGGTGTGAGCCCTGGGTGCCAATTTGGAAGGGGTATCAGCTTGCACCCCAGCAGCTGCAGGCAGGCAGGGTTCATGAAACCAAACCCAGTCTTGGCCCCAGCCAGGCAGTGTGCAGGGAGCTAGCACTGGCTCTGACCCTGGCCTTATTCCAGCCCCAGGGCAGCAGGGAGGCAACGCCAACAGCAGCAGCAGCCACTGTCAGGTAAGACCTTCCTCTGCTTGGTCCTGCTACTCAAGTGCTTGGAACAATACCCCCACCCTCATCTCTGCCCAGGGCCCAAAAGTCACTAGTGGTGCCTCTGAGGTTTGAGCCTTCATGTGCAATTCTGGCATAGGAGATGCTGTCATCGCCATTTACTGAGCAGTTGCTGTGTTTCTGTTGGCTTGGACTGCTTGAAGTTTAACACTTTGTAGCATAGGGTTGGGTTGTGCAACTGTTTTTTTCAGAATGGATTTTCCATTGAAAGGATGTTAGTGGTGGTACCTGCTCATTTTAAATTCAGTTAGTCTCTTGCTTCCATTTATCCCATATCAGCTTTATTTTCTTGGCTTTATGATGATAGAGACTTAAAGAAGAAGAATTTTACTTGAATGACACAGATACAAGATTGTTGTAATTACTCCTCTGTTTATTTAGAGGCTCAATCTTTCACTGATTCCTAGCAAGGCTTTTCTTATATCCAAGGTGCAATAAAGAATGGCTTACAAACACAGATGGATTCAGAATTTCCTAAAGGCAGGTGTGGCACAGTGCTACTCAGACCATGGGGGAAGGAGGGGCGAGGTGTGCCTGAAGCCCCTGGGTCAGTAGGGGACAGCAGGGAGCCAGGCAGGGAGAAGTGCATCAAGATGGGGCCTCCTGACTGCCCCACTGCTGGTGTCTCCAGCTGCCCTGTGGAAGGAGAGGGGCCTAGAGCTATGCTCCCAGCCTGCATGGGACAGTTGGGAAGGGGAGGCGTAGGGACCAGGCACTGTAAGGAGGAACCTGTATGTTGCCACTACTGTCCCCTGCTGAGCCTGGCTCCCTGCACAGCCACAGCTCATTGCTAGGGCAAGGCAGGAGCAACTTCATGGCTCCCCCTGTGCCTAGATCAACTGAGAACAGTGGCATAAAGGGGGTACATCTGCAGTGCCTCACCCCCTGGAAGTGCCCCTCTGTGAAAATTAATATAAATGGTATTTTTATAGTTGTAACATTACAATTAGGAAAGTCAGAGGTTTTCTTCTTTGTTCTTGTTCTTAATAATTTTTATAAGTGTAATAGTTGGTAATAATTTAGAAAATGGCAAATCAGACTTTCTCCTTCAAGGCATCTGTGGAAGAGGAAAGTAGCAAAATCTGTCCATAAGCAGAGAAGCCCAGTACCACAAAAGGCAGCAAAATTCTCGAAGTTTGCCTTGTATAGAAAACAGCTTGATTTGGTAAACGGTCCTTTTTGCTAATGGCAGAAATAGGGAGACCACCTTGGGTAAAAATGTTTTTGTGAAAGATCAGGAAAAAACAGAGAAGACAAGTTTTCCTCTACTGTAATATCTTTCCAGCAAATTCATTTTGGAGAAAAAGAGCAAATACCCAAATGAAAAAAATGTTTTGGGTAAAATTTTATGGCAAATAAATGAACAGAGGAAGCAACTTTCTCCCCTCAGGGTTATCACAAGTGCACTTCATAGTGAATAGAAAATGCAGGGGGTTGCAGTTTGTTTCTGAATTATTGCAGGGGATAGACCACGTGTAAAATGTAAACAATATGTGATGTTTGCAGCATGATGGCTGTCACAACTTGCTGAGAATTTGATTTATTTTCTAATACCTTAGTATCCCTCTGCTTTTATCTGATCTGACTATTTTACAACCATGTGTGCAAAGCCAGGCTTAAAATTGCAGGTTATGTAATACAGAAAAATGTAACAATTGCTTTGACATAGTCAAAATCTTTTCTTCAGCATCTTATTTTTTTAAAAGACAGACTTCTGAATGATGGGTCCTGGACTTGTCCTTCATCTTTTTTCTCTTATGAGAATAGGGGAAACACAGGATTTTTTTTTATTTCATGTTATGAGCTGGGCTATCACTGGTTTCTTTTGTGATTATGGGTCTCATCAATTTTAGTCGTAATGGAAATAACATGGTGGTGATAAAAGAAGCAACGAGTCATCGCAATAGGATGGAATGGCAGCAAAAAAACTGTGCAGGCACCCTTCCGCACCACAGATATTTCTATTATTCTACTGCCCTGTGGGAGAGAGGTAAGGGGGACCAAAAACCAAAAAAAACCCGGGCTCCTTCTTCCTGTGTAATTGTTGACATCTATGTTCTTTCTGTGGAAAATTTTCACACCCTGACTTTTCAGTTGGATACTTTTTGTCTTAGCAGCACCTTGATGTAGTGCCTCTGTGCTGAGCTGATATAGGGCAGCGCACATTTCCTGCTTCTAAGTACTTCTCAAGCACCTGGTTGGAGATGGAGCATTTTTCTATTTATTTTCTTAGCAACTTTTATTCTTGAAGGAATCCCTTCTTTTACCTGTTATTTTGTTCTTTTTTTTCCTGTTTTTTTATCTCGCCTAGCTCATCTTTGCCAACTTGGAGAGAAATAGCTGGGTCTAACTGTTCAAAAGCTTCAGCCTTTGGTTTAGGTGGGACTTGACAGTTTTTCCATCATGCTTTTCTCCCATCTTACAGCACCATAAGGTGCTGCCATTTTGGAATTTTTCTTTTTGTCCTATTTAGCTCTTTGTATCCCTGATGGTCAATTGTTGTTATTTTATCCGTATTATAGTTTTTATTCTGGGGTTGTCTCTTCTGATAGTGACCTTTTTCCTAGCTACCCAGTGATCTGTGGAGTGAAAGCCATGTTCCTTCCTTGGATGGGCACACAAGATGTCTTCTTTCATCTAAGGGAAGCCCAATGTCTAGTAATTTCTGGTCCTTCAAATCAATGACTCAGAAGGACACAGAGAAAAAGCTAAAGCTTCTATGACAGGTCCCTTGGCTCCTCTTCAGAGTTGAGGTGTTCAGCCCAGCACCACACATGACACCATGCCAGAAATTCCCACAAACTTGCTGCTTCTTTAGCACAGTGAGATCTGTATCATTTCATCACCAGTCCAAGGACAGATTACCAGGGAAAAGCAATATGAGGAAGCTTTCCTCTTCCACATTGTATTGATTCAAGAGTGATACTCCATGATGCTTGGAGGTTCCTTTTGGGGAGAGCAAAAGCACTGAAAGGTCTTGGTCTCTAAAGACTCTTGCTAATGCTTGTGAAGATCTACATTTGCTTGCACAGGTACCATCTACCACCTCTAGGACTTCTCAGACCTTCATGATTCCCTTAGAAGCTGAGACTTAGGCACTTTTCCCAGGGTGCTGCCAGAACCTTCCCACTGCCCAAGAAGCACAGGGATCATAGTCCTAGTTCAGCCAGCTAAGTGGTGTGGTTTCCCTGCACCTTCTACTCCCTGCACAATGTTTCCATAAGTTACGACTGTCCATCTGGTGACCCATGGGCCATATGTGGCCCATGAGGGATTAAACCAAAGCTCCCAGGCTCCTGCCCAACTGTCACTCCTCCCATTGCTCCAGCTGCAACAGTCCCACTCCTCCTGTGGCTGCAGCTTCGTGCCTCTGCCCCAGGAGACAGGGCTGTGTGGTAAGCCTGGGATGCATGGAGCAGTGGGGGAGGGTGGGAAGAGTTGTGGACACACTGTGAAGTGGGGGGTGAAGGAGGGTTGAGGAAGTCATGGGCACACAATGCAGTTGGAGGTTGCCTGTACAGGTGTGCAATATAATGGAGGAAAAGGGACATTGCAGTGGTGGGGGAAAGATCGCAGGGGCACGATGTAGCAGTGATGGTGGCTGTGGGCATGTGGTAGGACAGTGGGGTGGTTGTGGGTGTGGAGTACAGCGCTGGGGGGAGGGTCACAGATTCACTGTGTCATTTGGGGCATCTCAGGCATGTTGTGCAGTGGTCAAGCAGAGCGTTTGTGGGGTGTGTGGCCTGGGGGGGCCATGGGTTTTTCTGGTGGGGTCTGCAGGGTGTGTGATACCCCCTGATACCACAGCCCACTGTTTGTGACCCAGCCCCTGCTGCAGGCTGCACCCCTGAAGCTCTGATCCTGTCGATGCTGCCCTTGCTGCAGCAGTGGGAATAAACTGAATGCAGCAGACAATAGGACTCTGGGAATGCCTCTTCTGCTGCTTAGGCTGGAGCTTCCTGCCAATTCCATGAGCTGCCGTGGGCTGTATCCAGTCTATTTATGGGCTGGATTGGGCCGGCAGGCTGTAGGTTGCCAACGCCTGGTCTAGGGGATTCCAAGATCCATGTCCAGGCACATGTAAGCATTGCTTTAAAGTCATCCACAGTGAGTATATGTATGTAGCCAATGACATGAAGGAGAAAAAAGAGTTAAGGTGTAGCTAGCAAGAATTAAATAATTGCCTTGTCTGGAATCTTAAAAACTGACATTGGAGTATTTAAGGTGGGTTGGGGAGAAGAACCCTAAATACCTTCTATATTCTTTTACTTACCTTCTGAACTGAAGCACAGGTTTGACTGCTGCTATAGGGTGGTAGTGAGTGTAAGGTGTGAGTATCAATTCTTTTTTTTTTTTAATGTCATGTGAGGTACCAGTGGCTTAATGAATAACTGAGGCACAAAGAGTGAAAACCTTTTGGATAGAGAGGATTAAGAAAAGGATTGGCCTGGCAGGGAGGTTGTCTCCAATTTCAGGACACCATCAAAGCCCAAGGTGAATTCTCTCCTTATTAACCTGTGCTCAAACTATTACCTGTCCCTGAATATCCTGGTTCCTTTTCCAAAGGAAGGAAGGAAAGACAGGTCATAAATGACCAGCAGCTTTAATGGTTCTTTGACTGATTAACTCAGCTAAGTGACTTCATAGCCCACATAAGTATTCAACAAAAGCTGTCCACATAGGTGATTTTACAAGTTAGGTAACATCTTTCATTTTGCACTGGCATGAAGTGAAATAAGCATGTATACTTTGGCATGTACAGACATTTGCTCTCTCAGGAGACACTTTCCTGGGAGTGATTAACCTTGGTTGTTCCCAGGTTATCTTTCTCCTGGAGTGGTCATTTTTACTGTAGCAGAGCATCTGTACACTTGTGGCTTTCCTGGGAGAGCAGCGACTCTCCCAGGAGAAACTGAATATCTGTATGAAGCTTTATTGTTTTCTGACAATTACTATCACACTGATTGTATATTATTAATGCAAATATCAGTAACTATACGGTTGTGTAACATCACCAAACAAGAAATAATCTGATATAATTTGTATGATAATGTATTTAAACTATAGTGTTCATACATTTGTAACAACATCTAGTGGTTTGAAAGTGGTGTCATTTTGTCGATGTTTGAAAAGTTGAAAACATCTAGGGACAAAATATTGCAGTAGGGATGGTTTTTTTTCCCCCCAGTGAGTATTCAGGCACTTTGAAAAGGCTCAGCATGGACATGTATGGGAAAACCAGAGTTAATAATATGGTACTGCAGAAATTCAAGGCAAGTGGTAGAATGAAAATGACAGAGGGAAAAACACCTGCCAGGTGCTTTGAAAAAGTAACCATCAAAAGTAGTCACAAAATGTGATATTTGTTCTGTGTTTAATTTTAAAATCAACATTATAAATTGTTTGGAGTCTGAACGTTCAAGAAACTTTAAAAGCAGAAAAGAAACATCCCAAACCAACTTTTGGGCTAAGATACAGAAGTGCAATTCATTCATTTATCATCTTTAAAGTATCCAGCTGCAAAACAGGAGCCAATTTAAAACAGACAGCAAAAGAAAGAGCTGCCAATCCAAAAACACATTATTAAAGCATCTTGCTGGCAGCACAGTAAAAATTTTCAAGGCTTTTGGAAACCTTTTATGAACAGGTGGCTAACACCTCCTGTTTAGCTGTATAAACTGCCATTTGCATTGCAGCTTCTCTTGCTAAACACCTGTCTGAATAACTTGAGCAATTCCTTGTAGTTCCTCAAGCTGACCTGTTGCTTTTTGTGTGACTTGAAAAAGCCATATTGTGGAAAGAAAATATTTTTCCTAAATTTTGGTTCAACTTTTAATTTTTCAACCATGTCTTAGAGAGAGAGAAAGAACTTCAGGGAAAACAATCATCCTCTTGCCTCCAGTTTTGCTGAGGTGGCAGTTTCTTATAGGTCTCTTACAGCAGTGGTATATTTATGGGGTGGCTTCCTCAGCTACTTTTCTTGTAGGTCACTTTTTGCTTGTGGGTGAGCAACCTTTACTCCTTGTCTTTTATCCTTTAGCATCTATAGCTTTTCTACTCTCAGACTAGTTGTAGTATCTTTGAGCATCTTTTAGGGAGATGTTCTGAATTTTCTATTCATTAATCAGTGCTCAGACTATTACCTTTCCCCAAATATTCTGGCCCCTCCAAAATCTCAGCAGTTCTGTTGTTCAAATTCAGTATTTTTTGCTTAATTTCCTTGCCTTTTTAAATGGTGACATTTCTGATTGCATGTATTTGAGAAACCAAGACTCAAAATAAACCAGAGGTGGGGCTCAAGCCAAACCTTTGATTAGACTATCTTGAGTCTTTCAGGGTATCCAAAAGCCAAACCCTGATCTAGAGTTGGGACAAACCAGACCTGTAGATTCTAAACTGTAGGTTCAAAATCCGGGTCTGATTTCATAGTGTATTGGCTTGAGCCGGTCTCTGAAAGAAACATGGTACCATACTGTGATTTATTCTTAGTGCCACTGGCTTCATTGTGAGAGGTTCTAATGTGTTTCTGAGAACAGAATTTGGCCAAGTGAATGCATTTATTTGAATTACCATACAATAGGACATAAAAAAAATGCACCGAGTGTGCTTCTCATTGGAATGTTCTAATGCTAATATGGAATTGCTTATGCATTTATTTGAATGTATAATCATTAAAATTAAATGCAGCCGTATTGATTTCACATGTATGCTGCTCCAAAGATAGCATGCTTCTGTTTGCCTATACTTAGCATGGCTGCTTTAGTGCATCATTAGAATGTTAGTAGAACATATCATATACCATCTTCACATGTGTGTAATTTGACTTTTAATCTATACATCTTAAAAAATGTCCAAGCACCACTCTTACAGGAGGATTAATTAATTCTATGTTGTGTTGTATTACACAGAAATTACACATAAAGTGGTATAAATGATGGAAACCAGTCTAAACTTGTAACAGAATAGAAGCTCAGTACACATAAACTGGTTTCAAAATGGCAGAACCTGGTTTAAGATAGACCTGGATGGATGTAGTATCAGATTTAATCAGTTTAGGTTAGACTAGTCTATCGAACTTCTGGGCCAGATCCTCTCCCAACTCAAGTTAGGTCTCAGTCCCTTGGCATCCCAGGATACTTTGCAGTTTCCCTGTTAACCCCCCATCACAAGGCAGGCATGCTAGCCTTGGCCTGCACTTGTCTGCCCCTGGGCTGTCACAGAACTGAGACAACAAAGTGTCCTGCCTGTGTCTGTCAGTAAAGGCACCCATCTTAGCCCCCCCACCTCAGCCAGAACTGCTGGGGGGTGCGCCATGGGCTTTCTACCCTCCCTTGCTGACTGGCTTAGCATGGAGGACCAGTCGGTGGGGGGGTGTGTGGAGATAGCCCCCATGGCACACTGCACTAGCAATTCTGGCTAGATTGGGAGAGCAGGGTTGGGGGCCTCTGCTTCTCCCCACCCCACTCTTACCCTCCCCAGCCTCTAACAGCTGGCAGGGGTAGGGTTGAGGAACACAGCTGTGCCAGGCCAGTCAGCGAGGGAGGGGAGAAAGCCCTCATGGTGTGCTCCCCCAGTGGTTCTGCCTGAGTTGGGGGGGCCTGGTCAGGGGTGGGGGCTTCTGCTTTCTCCCCCGTCCACTGCTGCAGGCAGCTCTGAGCAGGGGGATGGTGGGGGCTGGGGAGAGATTATCTGATGGCTCTTCCCCTCCCGTTGGCTGACAGCAGGGGTTTGGGGTGTGTGCCCAGCAGCCCATCAGGCATGGCCTGTCTGTTGGGTGGACTTAGCTGGATGGCATGTAGGGGTGCCCCCTGCCTGCTGTCCTGACCCAGGGCAAGCATCCCTGTGCCCCTCCTGTCCCCCCGATGGGTGAATGTGTGTTTTGTTCCTTCCTGATCTATTCTTCACAGCTTAGAAACCTGAGTTTTGATTGATTCCACCTTGGACTCTTTGATTGTCTATTTTTAGCGTAAGTGTTTTCATCATCCAAATGTAACCATTAGATCAGTTACATGTTCTCCTCCTCTCCTCTAGTTCATAGAGGATTAGTATTTGTTACAGCCCTCAGAAACAGCTTTTGGTGCTTCAACTGAAAATGTTGAAACTCATAGTTCAGTTCCTTGTATTGGTGAATACAGCAGCTTGTCACATAAGCACGAAAGGCATTGTGAGCATGTGGAAGATGCTGATTTCTTTTTTGGTCATTTATCTCAAATCTCACTATCAAAATTCTGCTCTCTAAAAATATTTTTGGTTTGAAAGAACTGTATAACAGAGCAATTCTTTCAGGAAGCTTTAAGATCCTGCAAATACAGACTGAAAATATAGATAGCTTTTAATCTATCAGTAGAGCATTGTGTGTATGGTAGATGAATCCTCTTCAGATTTATTGGTCAGGTTCCTATACAGATAAGGAAAAAAACCCGGAAGGAACACTGACAGTGTATGCCCTAAAAGATTAATTAAGAACTTTAAAAAGCTTGGCCTCATTAAGCCAAGTGTTTCAGAAAATGCAAAAGTATGCTGTCTACACTAGGAAAATTGTTTAAAATATTTATGTTCAGCTATATAGCAATCTTGAGAACCATAGCACAGGAAGAGAGCTCTTATAAACACCATCTTACTTTGCAGTGGCAGCTGGTGGCCTAGTGTTAGCAACTGTTAGAAAACTGTTTGAGAAATGTCCCTATTGTAGATGGGCTATAGAAATAAAACCCTATCTACAACAGTATTCATCATTTGTATAACAATTTTCATGCCAGAGACATCCATAACATTTTACAAAGCATGGTACAGATCCTGCAAGAGATTCCATAAGGATGAACTGTGATACACACGTGGAGTCCCTTTGACATCTGTGGGATTGTTGGTATGTGCTTGTGTAGTACGCTTTATAGGATGTGGATCTGTATGTCTTTTGTATCAGCGGCAGTCCCTTGATATGAGGATAACATTCTTTTAACAAATAGGGAAGCCTGTGATGAGTCTCTTGGAAGATGACTAAGGAGGCCAATCCAAGATCCACATATTTGACTGCAGACATGGCAAATAGTTTTGGGAGGAAGGAGTAGATCCTAGCGATAGTGAGTTCCAGCTATTTCTCTCCATGTCTCCTGTCTACCAACCTCCATAGTGGGGTGAGTTTGCTCAAAATGATTGGATTGGTGCTTTGTCATACAACACAGTGCCATTGGGAACAATTCAGTACTTCAGTCTCCCAGGTATTGATGTTCATATTGCATTTTTTCAGATTGCCCTTCAAGGTGTACTTGAATCTCTTTTTTTGTTCACTTATAAAGCAGTGACCATTGATGAGTTGAGAGTATAGGACCTATTTTGGGAGCCAGTTGTCAAGCATCCTTATGTTATATCCTGTCCAGTGGAATTGGTGCCATATCAACATTGCTTCAATGCTGGGGGTGTTTGCTTGAGCCAGAATGCTGGCATTCATTCTTTTGTCCTTCCAGTTGATATGGAGAATTTTCTGAAGATACCCCTGATGGTCACTCCCCAAAGCTTTCAGGTGTTTTTGATATAGTGTCCAAGTTTTACATCCATACAACAGGGGAGAGATGACAACAACCTAGTGGACAAGAAATTTGGTTTGAGTTCTGATGTTTTGATCATTGAAGACACAGTTTTGGAGATGTCCAAAGGCAGCACACACATATATGATCTGGTTTTGAATATCATTGTCTCTGTTTACTTTTTGGGCAAGGTGGCTGTCCAGGTGGGGGGAATACTCAATATTCACTAAGGACTGCCTTTTAATTCTAATACATGGAATAGCAGCTTGTTGGCTGGGGATGGATTGGTAGAGTATCTTGGTTTTTGTGAAGTTGACAATGCTTCTATGAAGTATATGACATGCTTTGACTCAATCAGGAGTGATCTGGAGCTCTTCAATTGTGTAGGCGCACATGACACACATCATCAGTAAATTGAAGATCGGTAATGGAGGTGTTGTTTATAGAGGTGAACCATTGGTCCATATCGTATTGGCACCAATAAAAGGAAAATTGACATTATTGGCAATTGGCTTTTTCTGGGGAGATGTGGCTGATAATGCCATTGATAAACGCTCTGTATGTGCACACAGCCACAGCATGTACATGGCCCACTCAGCAGCTTGGAGAGTGCTGTCTGGCTGGTAAGTCTATTGGGGGGGAACGGCTGGGGGAGGGAAGGGACATGACGGGGGCAGATCAAGGGCCCTGTGGTGAGGCAGGAAGTGGGGCTAGGGCAAGTGCTTCCCAGCCAGGGTGGGGTGGGGGCACGGGGCAGGACAGAGCCATGAGAAGCTTGTTCAGGGGGTGCAGGGAAGGGGGGGATGGATCCCCAGCAGAGACCCTGGATCTGTGCATGGGGTGAGAGTGGACTGCTGCTGTAGGCTAGGGCTGGGGGCAGTGCTGGGATCCTCCCAGCAGTGGGGGGGCCAGGCCGGGGCTTTGCTCAGGATAGGTGGCAGTGGTGCTGGAGGGGGAGCTATCAGATGGGCTATGGTGAATTCTGGGGTGGCCGTGGTGCTGGGAGAGGGGCTTACAGGGTGGACTACAGTGAATTCTGGGGTGGCCCATAGTCTCCCCATCCCCACTGCCACTGCTGCCTGCCCTGAGTGCAGTCCTTGCCCAACCACCCTACCAGGAAGAGGCTGGTGCTGCCCTGGACCCAGCCTGCCCTGACTTCCTCACAGATCCAGGGGTCACACACCCCTCCATGGCTCCTGTGGGGTGCATGTGGCAGTGGGATCTGCCCCTCGCTCCCTGCGCCTCTCGGACAAGCTGCTGGGTCCATCCTGCACCTTGTCCTGCCTTGGCTGGGCTGTGCCTCCCCAGCCCCACTCCCTCCCTCACTGCCCCTTCCACTACAACAGACTTACCAGCCGAATGCTGCACTCCAAGCTGCCAGGCTGCATATCAGCAATCGGATTGGTATTGGCCAATATGGTTCGATAATAATTGGCCATTGGCATCAGCCCAAAAAAATCTTTATCCGTGCACCCCTAGTTGTTTATCTTGGATTTGGCACATAACTGGTTGATGTTAAACAGATCCTGTCCATGCGATACTGAATGCTAACTCCAGATGAAATTCTGTCAGCAACGATAGACTAATGTAGAATAGCTACAATATAGATGGAAAATGTATTGATGCAATGACACATCCCTGCTTGACTCCAGTTCTAATACTACAGGGGTCTGTTTCTAAGCCATTGCTTAGGATGATTGCTGTCATGTTGTCATTAGGAAATCTAATAATGGTAACACATTTTGGTAGGCATTCAGATCTCTTCAGGATTGGCCATAGGGCCTCTCTGTTGATTGGATCAAAGGCCTTACTCATGCCAATGAAGGCCAGGTAAAGATCTTGGTGTTTGTAACATTGATGGTTATAGGCTGGTGCTACAAAGTTCCCAGGCTGGATTGCTGCCGGGCTTCACCTTCATTTCTGGGCTCTCTGCATCCTGCCCTCTCATGGTTATCTTGTCTGCCATGACTTGATGTTATAGTTTTGTAGGAAGTCTGCCCCAGGAAGCAGATGCAGGGTTTGGGGTAGGTCCGTGTCTGAACGCAGTCCCTTCTGGGCCTCAGCTCACTTTCACTCTGCCTGAGTCCCATGTCCTGGGGGCCACCATAACAGGACCCTAGTTTCTCAGGCCCCAGATGCAGCTCAGCCCTCTGTAGGCTCTGGGCCACTCAGCCCCTAAGTATGCTTGCTTTGTGAGCACAGGGTTTACATTTTCCCCTAGTCCTGCAGCCGCATACCCAGTTCTTTGACAGTCCTCCCTCTTGTAACATATTTGGGCTGCTGCCTATATGCAACACCCCAGGGCTCTGGCCCCCTAGGAGTAAAGTGAGTGCCTCTGCTACACCCTAGTGGCCTCCAAACAACCCCTTACAGCCACCCTGATCCTCCAGTATGAACATATATCAAAAGTACGCATCTACTGTCAAACACCAAGTTTGCCAAATGCAAGCCCCTCTGTCACGGCTAACTTTCACCCCAGGGTAACATAAATGGAAAAGGTGCCAAGTACTTATCTTGTGTTGCTTGCAACATAGGGTCTCTTCCACCCTGCTGTGGTACACAGTCCTTGCCCCAGGCAGTCCTTGCCTCCAGGTCATCATCTAAACTGGCTCTCCCTTGGAGCTCTGCCTCTGGTGTCTCCTATGGCCAGTGATGACTGTGAAATTCAAGCTGAGCTGGACCTACTCACAAAAGTTAAAATTCAAAATATTGATGACAATTGCATAGTGCAAGAGGATGTAAATTTGCAGCTGGACTTTTTGAAAATAAATGAGGCATCACTTCCAGCTTATCTTACTCAGACTTTTGTGTGTCTGGTAGGTAACTGTGTGAAATGTCTATCCTTGAATAATTGGTACAGTAAATATTTCTTTTCAATAAAGTTGTGTTTAGGTGCAGGAAGAGACATTCTCCATATGGGCTTTGGTAAGTGTCTTCTCCTGATTTACTCTTGTTTTACCTCAGTGGTTCCCTTGATCTTTCAAGGACAACTCTTCAGAAAAGCTTTGCATTTCTCCCGGTCCTTAATCAATTTCCTGGTATGTTCCAACTCAGTAGAGATTGATAACCTCCTGTTACTGAATAAGGTAACAGGATTGGACCCTTTCTGATAACAAATAATGTACAGTTGAAAACAGGACCTTCCTGTTTGTTATTGCTTTGGTTTTTCTTTTACTCGGCTACAAAAATGCTTTGAAAACACTGAGCTAAAGGTTATAAAGGAGGAATGAAACAGCTAACAGGTCATGCTTCAATAATGAGAATTCATTCTGACAAGAACTGCTACTGAGTCCAGCTGATCTTCTAGTGAACGAATCCATGCCTTGAGAAGCTGACAAGACTGAGACCACCTCTTTGCCTGTATTGGTGAGATACTACCATGTTTACAGCTAAATATGCTAGGTGTTGCTTTGCTTTGGCTCATTTAACAGTGAATACTTGTAGCAAATAAAGCTTTTCTGTCATTCATCAAATGAGTTGTTGTGTCAGTCCTCTATATACTAGTCCTGAATCCCATTTCATGACTTAACAGACAGATTGCCTCTTCTGGGCTAAGCCCTGGGATTTTGAACCTCTTCCTGGCCCTCTGCTTCTGCCCCAGGCCTGCTAATCACTGCCTGTACCTGTGGCAGGTGGCCATTTTATTTAGATCCCTTTCACCATTATGTCTGTTCAAGGGGGCAGGGCTGGCCAGCAGGCTCTGGCCTCCTGCCCCTTTCTCAGTAATGGGGTGGGGGCCCTGTTACAGTGTTTCTTGTGGCATTTCTTCTGCAGCTGTGTATTAACAAAGATCATATCTAATGTACCTCTGAGTAGTCTGAGACCGCACTGGGACTTGGGTCGAATTTCCTTTGTAAGGAAAGTGAGTCTATTAAGGAGAATGCAGGCAAGGATCTTCCCAGATATGGACAGTAATGCAATACCATGATTAATCACTGCAATTCTATTGACCTCCTTTCTTAAATATGGTAATGATTCGGGCATCTCTCAGGTCACTGGGAATCTTTTCATATTTCCTGATTTTTATAGTAACAATGTGTAGTTGGTAAGAGTTTTTCTTCTGGTTTGTTAATAAATTTTACCTGGTGTTCCATCAAGACCACATGTTCTGCTGTTCTTCATCTGCTTAATAGCTTTTAAGGTCTCTTGATATGTTGGTGGATCTGCAAGGTAGTCCATAATGAGGTGCTGTGGAATGGCTTCAATGGTACTGTCTTTGACATTCCCACATTGTCTTCCCACCACTTGTTCTTTTGCTTCCAGACTTTCCTTTGGGTCTAGCCATTAATGTGGTGGTACATCTCTTATTTCTGTTTGGAATTGATGTCATTTTGTGAATCACTGAAGGTTCTCCTTTTTCTGTAAATGAGAGCTTGAGTTTCCCTGTCATTCTCATTGAACTAGTCCTGATGTTTCTTTGTGGAGGAGCCTAGAGTTTTTTTGCATGCCTCATGGATGCCTTTCTTGAAGATCTTCCAGGGATTAATGGTGTCAAGATCGTCAGGGAGGTCAGAGAGTTTCTTGCTGGGGCCCTGCTGGAGATATAATCACTTTTAGTAGGCTGTAAAGCAATCAATATTGAATCTCTTCCTTAGTTGGTCCTTTCATTTATGTCATTTTGGGTGATATGAATGGACATGACAGAATGTATGAAAGGATGACCCATCCAACAGTCATCTATGCTAGTAAAGCTCTGGTGATATGGACATTGTAACAATCTCAGGCCAGCACTATGACATTGTCAATCAGGTGCTGGGTGTTATGATTGGGGGTGTATCCATGATGTCTAAAATTTGTTGCTTTGGCAGAATAAGGAGTTCATGATGATGAAATCATGTTCTGAACACTTGCTCAGGAGAAGAAATCTGACTTTCCCCATCCCTTTCTTTCCAAGTGTTCCTTTCTATAGTTCAGAAATGCTGCCCATGTTAGCATTGAAATCACCAAGAAGAATGATCATATCATAGAAATAATAGAAATAATAGAATCATAAAAAATTAGGGCTGGAAGGGGCATCAGGAGGTCATCTAGTCCAACCCCCTGCTCAAAGCAGGACCATCCCCAATTAAATCATCCCAGCCAAGGCTTTGTCTAGCTGGGTCTTAAAACCCTCCAAGGATGGAAATTCCACAACCTTTCTGAGTGCTCACAAGGTTCCTTGCAGCCCAAACACACATTTTTCTCAAGTAAAAAAGAAACTGGAAGCTTTACTTATAAGATAAGGGCCTAGGGCTAGATTATTTCGTTTGGTTGAAGAAAAAAAATAAAAACTTTATTGGAATGTGCATTTATTTGCTATATCAAGTATATATAAAACCCCACAACAAACAAGGCAAAAATAATCAAAATATATTGTTTCATTACTCAATATTAATCAATATATTGATTCATAAAACAAAATCTAGTCTTTTTGAGCTTCTTGACAGTGTATACAGTTGTTCACTGAAAGTTATTTTTACACCTGAGTTAATGTTCACCTGAGTTTTCTAGTCCCATTCATATGGGGTGAGCAGAGTGGATCCTAAACAGCCCTTCTCAATCATGATTGCATCTATCAGTTCCAAGTACAAAATGACCAATGTACAATCATTGCTTGTGTAGGTCTATCAGTAGGGGCTTCTGGTAATCACCTAGGAGCTGCCCCAGTTGCCATTCACCGTAGCACCTGCTGTTGAAAGGAAGACATCTGAGTATGTCTTCTTTTAATGTGGGGATGCCATTGTGCATCAGCAAAAACATGTTTTTTTATTGGAAGGAAATCTTAAACCAAGAGCAAGGAAAAACCTAGACAGCCTTTCTATTGTGCTGTAGTTTTCATGGTTCTTATGGGCACCCCCCTGGTTCTTATTGGGAACTTCAATCACCTTGACATCTGCTGGGAGGGCAATACAGCAGTGCACAGGCAATCCAGGAAGTTTTGGAGAGTGGTGGGCACAACTTCCTGTTGTGAGTGGTAGAGCAGCCAAATAGGGGCTGTGCTCTTCTTGACCTGCTGCTTGCAAATGGGGAAGAATTGCTGGGGAATGTAGTAGTGGATGGCAACTTGGGAAGCAGCAGCCAGAATATGATTGATTTCAAAATCCTGAGGAAAGGAAGGAAGGAAAGCAGCAGAGTAAGGACCCTGGACTTCAGAAAAGCAGACTTTGACTTACTCAGGGAACTCCTGGGCAGGATCCCCTGGGAAGCCAGTCTAAGGGGGAGGAGTCCAGGAGAGGTGGCTATACTTTAAAGAAGCCTTACTGAGAGTGCAGGAACAAACCATCCTTGTGTGCAAGAAGACTAGAAAGTATGGCAGAAGACCAGCTTGGCTTATTAGGGAACTCTTCAGTAAGCTAAATCACAAAAAGGAAGCTTATAATAAGTGGAAACTTGAACAAACAACTAGGGAGGAGTATAAGAGTATTGCTCAGGCATGCAGGGATGAAGTCAGGAAGACCAAAGTGCACTGGAGTTGCAGCTAGCAAGAGACATGAAGGGTAACAAGAAGGGTTTCTACAAGTATGTCAGTAACAAAAGGAAGATCAGGGAAAGTGTGGGTCCCTTACTGAATGGGGGAGGCAACGTAGTGATGGAAGATACAGAAAAGACTGACGTACTCAGTGCCTTTTTCAACTGAATTGCACAGTGTCTTATGTAGGCGTAGCCAGAGAGACCTAGACAAATTGCAGGATTGAACTAAAAGAAATCTCATGAGGTTCAATAAGGACAAGTGCAGTCCTGCACATAGGACAGGACAATCCCATGCACCGGTACAGACTGGGATACTCACTAGGTAGCAGTTTTTCAGAAAAGAACCTGTGGGTTGCAGTGGACAATAACCTGAATATGAACCAACAGTGTCCTCTTGTTGCCAAGACAGCTAATGGCAGACTGAGCTTCATTGGTAGGAGTGTTGCCAGCAGATCAGGGGAAGTGATTTTCCCCCTTTATTCATCACTGTTGAAGCCACATCTGGAGTACTGTGTCCAGTTTTGCCCCATCCCCCCACTATAGAAAGGATGTGGGGAAATTGGAGAGAGTCCAGCAGAGGGCAACATAAATGTTTAGGGGGCTGGGGCACATGACTTTGAAGGAGAGGCTGAAGGAATGGGACTTATTTAGTGTAGAGAAGAGAAGACTGAGATGGGATTTAATAGCAGCCTTCAAGTACCTGAAAGGTGGTTCCAAAGAGGATGGAGCTAGATTGTTTTTAGTTGTAGCAGATGACAGAACAAGGGGCAACAGTCTTAAGTTGCAGCAAGGGAAGTTAAGGTTAGATATTAGCAAAAACTCTCTCATTAGAAGGATAGTTAAACACTGGAAGAGTTTACCCAGAGAGGTTGTAGAATCTCCATCATTGGAGGTTTTAAAGACCCGGCTAGAAAAAGCCTTGGCTGGGATGATCTAATTGGGGATGGTCCTGCTTTGAGCAGGGTAATGTACTAGATGACCTCCTGAGTTTCCTTCAAACTCTGATTTTCCATGATTCTTCTACCCTTTCAGCCATTGTGAAGTATTCTTCATCATCCTCCTGCTCCACCACTGAGGACTTTTATTTTTATTTTGGATTGCTATTAGTCTGGCAACCTTGCTCTTGACTTTGCTGCCATGGGTGACCTGACCAGGAGTACAAAACTCCAGATGGCATTACTCCCAAGGTCAGAGGTAGTGCACAAGCTTCTTCACCACATCAAGGTTGTGATTCTTGGGAGCAAGCTTAAATACACACACACACCCATATACCTACAAATTATTTCACTTACAGTATCGATGAAATGTATCATTTATGTAGGTGGTGCATTTTTAATGGTATGGCTAAACTACACAGCAGCTCATGATGGAACATTAAGAATATTCACCCGTTTGGAATCACAAAAGGAATTCAGGAAGTCAGAATATAAATGTTCCAATAGGTGGTCAAGAAAAAGTGGCATCAGATTTTTAATGGTGAATATTCAGAACATCAGGTTCTTCTGAAAAAAAATGCTACATTTAGTGTACAGTGGATGTGTCTACACATGCATTTAATCCTGCCTAAATTTACAGTGGTGTAAAGTAATCTGGTGTAAACCCTTTTGGGCACGCACCTACACATGTGGGGATTAGGTAGAAGATTTACACCCAGTTTCCTGAAGCACTGCAATGGCCCCCTGCTGCCACCAGGGGGAGCTCCAGGTTCCCCCTGGGTGCTAGCTCAGAGGTTGGCAGGGAGCACTGGTCCAGGAGACAGCTGTCCCTTGGCCCTGGGGGGCTGCCTTCTGCTGGGACAGGGACAATGTCTCCCTACCTGGCAGCAGGGAACTCCTGGTCCTGGTTACCTGACCAGGGACATGGGGCTTGGAAAGAGCTACAGGGGAGGGGCAGGCCACAGCCCCCTGCCCCAGTCTGCCAGTAGGGTAGCTAGCAGCTAGCTTGTTGCTAGCTGCCCCACTGGTGGATTGGGGCAGGGGGCTGGGGACTGCCCCACCCCTGTAGCTCTTTTCAAACCCCATTCCTCAATCACTTAATCAGGGCACAGGGCTGGGACAGTTCCTGGCCAGCGCAGGGCTGTATGGTGAAATCTGCATGTGCAGCCCAGAGCTGGCTGGGGACTGCTCAAAACAGGACAGTACTCAGGCACCTCCAGGCTGCACATGCTTCCCCACGCTGCCTGGGGCTAGCTGGGAACTTTTGCGGTCAGAGGCAGGTCCTAGTCAGCTCCAGGATGGATGGGGAACTGTCCCTATTCAGGGACTTCCCAGCCCCTGCTCTGTGATTGCAATTCTGATCACAGAGTGGAGGCTGGAGAGCCTGTTCCCAGCCCCTGCTCCATGATCAGGGGGGCAGGGAACAAGTTCCCAGCCCCTGTTCTGCAATTGCAGTTGGGGAACAGGGGCTGGAAGATCCCTGCTGGTGGAGGCTGGGGATCTTGTTCCCTGCCCAGCTCCATGAGCTGAGGGGGAAACAAGCTGGGCAGCTCCCCAGGCTGGACAAGCTTCCCAGCCCACACAAGCTGGGAGCTTCCAGCACTGGCTCCCTGACCACAGGACTGCTGCTGGGAGGCCCTTAGCTCCCAGTCTGAGCTTCTTGACTGTTCGGGATCTTCTAGCCCCCACTCCCCAATCGTGATCTGGGAGCAGGCGGCTTGGAGCTCACTGCTTTTGGGGCAGGAGAGCATAGTCCCCACCAGGGCTCCTGTGGCAGAGCCTGCCCCAGCAGCAGGCAGCTCCAGGGAGCTATCTCACCACCCCTGGTGGACGTCTGACTGGGAGCAGATTTTGCTCCCAGTTAGACATCTACATGAGCGCTATGGCACTGTTACTAATCCCGAGTAAATTTGCTACTTGCATTTATATATGCTTACTTCGTAGTAAACTATGCTAATGTGAAGTTAAGCATCTTGTGTCGACGCACCCAGTGACACCTACTGGGGGTAATGTTCTATTAGTAATTGTAATATTGCAGAGCCAATACCATATCTTTTGCAAGTAAGACATAACAGTTAACTTCCCTGCCTAGGCAGGGGGTTGGACTTGATGATCCATTGAGGTCCCTTTCAACCCTAGCATCTATGAATCTATAAAACTTTGCAGGGCTTTCTTAGCCACTTCTGCTGCTTGTCTGTCTCTATTCAGAAGGTCTGCCCCGCAAGCTGTTATGCACCTCATATATCTGGTTACGTTCTAAGGATTTAGAGAGTTTATATCTGTCTGTTTCTTTTGTTTATGATTAGAAGGATATAGATCTGGATAAAAAAGGAGACAGGGTAAGCTGGGAACAATCTGGGAAAGCTAAAAGTATAATGATTTTTTGGAATTAAAACCATTTCGTGTTTTCAAATGGAAAGCAATACATCATTTCCTAATACAATAAGCATAATAGTTTTCATGGGTTTTAAGAAGCACAAACATTGCTTGTGTATCTGAATTAAATATTAGAGCAGGATTTTGATCAGTGATGGAAAGTTGAGCTATTTTATCATAGCTGGTCTTACATGAGGTTACATCTTGCAGGAGCCCAAATTCTGTTCCTTTTCTCTGAATTTCACCTCAATTCCTGAAATACATCCTTGTGTCTATGTTTAAACTCACTTAATCAGAGCATAGAACTGAGTTAGTAAATGGAGGAAGAAAGGAACTACAATGGTTATTTGTGATGTAAATACATACAAAGTTTCCGTGTGGGACAGAATTATACTAGGATATAGGAATGGGTTTCTGGGGAAGTAAAAGGATAATATTGACATTTCTTTCTTAACACAGTATAACTCAGAGGACAAGATAGCTTTTAATGTGGATCATAAAGGCAAGCTCGGGAGTAAAGCTAATACAGATATAAAATCCCAAATAATAGAGGTATGTCATGTTTTGACTGATCTGAAGTATAGTCATGCACTGAATGTCTAGCATAGACAGATTTAATCTGTTCATATAGCTGGCCAATAGGAGTATATTGTGACTATAAAACATTTAGAGAGTAGACTGAAATAAAAACTGTTCTGAGGACTCTGAAGTGGCTCCTTAAGTATGATTTTAAAAAAGCATGTGTAGCTCAGGTGAGGACTCACTGCTTGGTGAGAATCAGGGGAAGGGATATTTAATTGGCACAAAGATGGAAGCTGAGACTGTGAATGTTCATAGGCTGTGGTCAAATGTGACACCTAAACTGTTTGAAAGTGGAGAAGGACTTACAAATTGAGCGTGCACATCAACTGAAATGATGTAACTTTTATCTATCTACTCCTACACTGGTATAGTGGATCTGTACCACTGTAACTTTAAACCTGAATGAACTGGTAGAAGTTACAGCAATTTGGCTTCCACTGAGAGTAGAATAGGGTGGACAGATGAAATAGTAGCAGCTTTAAAGAACTATAATTTTAAAGGGCTTGAAATGTTTGTTGGTACCTATAGATGTCTATTTCTGCCCACAAAAATAGACAGCAGTTCACAAGGTATAGAAACTGTCTGTATCCCATTATAACTCACAATGATCAATTTGGATGGCTAAAATTAAAACAAGTCATTTTTGCAAGTCATCCTGACTTTTTATATCTATATCTATAGATGATAAATCAGTAGACTGCTTGAAGTACAGGGAATGGTGTAGGTAGTTATGCCAGGAGTGCTCAAGATAGATTTGATAAAAATTAATTCTTTTCCCCTCAGAGATCTAAGGTTATCTAAAGAGCGCAAAACTGTCTTTAATGGCTAGAAATGAATGCCAGGTTTAGGGAGTTTGTGGTGCATCGTTAATATACCCTTCCTGGAAAAATGAACCATCCAAAGAAACCACTGCTCTGCTCTGATGTGCCAGGAAAATAAGTATTAGCAGCAGTGATGGATCGAGAGTGCAACCATTATACAAGCTAAGGAGAGCAGAGGACACACATTTTTATGAGACACAAACAGAAACATGGACTATGGGAAATGTACTTGTTTAGAGACAGCCTAAGAATAAAGAGAGGAGAATGCTGGGATAGGTATTGGGACAGAGGTAAATAACATTCAATGATCAAGTCAACATGAACAGTTAAAAACTTGCTTATCTCTAAAAGGCTGTGGACAAGCTGAACAGAGCATACAAGGCTGTTCTATTTTGCTTTTCTTTTCTGACAGTTTTATTTCAAATAATATTCTTTATTGTATTTTGAGGGTGAGATCTTCCAAAATACTTAGTTTTTGTTTCAATCTGCGCCTACTGAAATCAATGATGAAACTTTAATTGTTTTCACAGATTTGAATGATTTAGTTTTAATTGGTTTAAATTTCAGCATTAGGCCAATCCTGAGCATCCTACCATAAGTGTCTTCAGAGCAGTTACTGAAGTAAATTTAATACAGTGAAAAAGAACTGTTGCAAATGGTAGGGCCTATAGAGTTAGTAGAGAATACATTTCATTTGAAGGGAAAGGTGTATCCTTGCCTAGGCACAGAGGCTTGTGTGCTAACCCTCAGGCCTTCTTACACCGGTCATCTCACTCCAACCACAGACTTGTTACTGTCAGTGGTCTTGCCTGCCATGACTTGATGGAATATGCTGATTAGAGACAGTCTCCCTGGTGGAACTGGCTGCTAGGTATTTAGTTCTTGTCTGGACAGGGGTCCACACTGTCTGCCCTTGTCCACTGTTACTCTAGCTGTACCTAGTGGCTCTGGGCCCACTATTCAGGGCTGCCAAGCTGCTCAGTGTTGCTGTTTATCCATCTCACCAGGCATTTCCTGGCTGACCTCAGAGCCAGTCCTTTGCCCCCTTACCTGGCATTTCCTGCCTACTCTCTGGGTGTATCTACATGTACATTAGATCCAGGAGCAGTTTACTCATGAGTAAACTACTCACAAGTAAATGCTCTCAGGCAGGAGTCTACATGTGTAGGGAAGGGGGAGCAGATTTGCTGCTAATGGCAGCAAACTAGTCTCATTTCCTGAGGCCCTGCAGTGGGCCTGTGCTGCCACCTAGGGGATGTCTAGGCTCTCCATGGGTGCTAGCTCAGGGGCTGGCAGGAGCACCAGGCCAGAGCTGGGACATTGCTTCCTGTCCCTGGGTAACTGCCTGCTGCTGGGGCAGGGACAATGACTGGGACTGTTCCCAGCCTCCACTCCATGATCTTGGGGGTTGAAGAGCCTGTTACCTGCTCAGCTCCATGACCATGGAGCTGGGTGGGGAACAGGCTGGGGAGCTTGTTCCCCACTTGTGGGGAGCAGGCTGGGAGCTTGTTCTCTGTTCAGCTCTGTGAGTGTGGAGCTGGGCGGGGAACAGGCTAGGGAACCTGTTCCCACCCAGCTCTGCACTCATGGAGCTGAGCAGGGAACAAGCTCCTCAGGCCTCTCTAGCAGGGAGCTCCCAGCTACAGGGCTGTGGGGCTGATGCTGGGAGATCATTATCTCCCAGCACCAGCTCTGTGATCCAAGAACTTGGGATGAGAGATAGGGATTTCCCAGTGCTGGTCCCACAATCACAGAGCTGGTGCTGGGCAATAAGGATCTGCCAGCCCTCCTCTCCTTGGTCACAATCTCAGAGCTGGGGCAGGGGGGGCAGGGCTTAGAGCTCCCTGCTGCTGGGGCAGGAGGACATAGTCCCCACCCAGACTCTGGTGGTGGAGCCTGCCCTGACAACTCCTGGGGGCAGGGAGCAATCTCCCACCCCTTGGTGGCTAGCTGACTGGGAGAAGATTTGCTTCTGGTCAGGAGCTACACGAGTGCTACTGCAGTTAGTAATTGCAAGTAAATTTGCTACTTGCGGGTAGCAAATTTACTCATGATTAGCAAGTTTTACTGTACAGTAAGCACGTGCACTTCTCTCTACTTCAGCCCACTTCTCAGAGTCAAGGCTCAGCTGTAGTCATGAGCGGCAGTCTGATTCTGGGCACACGTGCTCCACTAGGGCTCACTTCCCCAAGGCAGTTACATCAGAATCCACATCAAAAGTAAAGGAGAACAAACATGTAAGTCTGGGCACTTTGTGGGTTCCTTTGTGTGATGCCTTCTGTCATTCTTTTTTGGCCACTGCTTCCAGTTTACTCCTTGGCACTAACACCAGCCATCTGCTGTAGCTTCTGGAATTCCTTCCCTTTGGGCTTCCTCTGCTACTCTCTCCTCCTTCTCCCCTCTGGCCCAGCCAGCCTGAGCCTCACATATTGTTGCAGCAGGTCACCTGACCCCTTTGCTTCGGCCCTGAGTAATTAGCACCACCTGCATCTGCACTCAGCAGTTACTGGGCTTCTACTGCTTCGGCCTGGGTCCTCACCACGGCAATACCTGGAAGCCCCTTAGCTTTGACCAGGTGCTGCAGGTAAGTCAGTGAGCATGCTTGTGTGTGTGTGCCTGGAGTGACAGGGAGTGAGCACAGAGTGAAGCAAGAGACAGGGAGATGTTGATATAGGAACAAACAAGGGAGGCCATGCCCACATCATCATGGGGTATGGTGGGAGGGGCAGGGGGAGAAGCAAGGGAAGGCTCTGAATGCTTGTCATCTCCCTAGTAATGGCATAAGGTCCCCATTACAAAAGGATATGGCAATATGGGTTACATTACAGTCCCTTTTAGTAATAATGTGTAGCTCATTTGGTGTAAATTTTGGTGCAAAAGGCTGAAGTGCTCAGTGCCTCTTTTGCTTTAGTCTTCACACGCAAGGTCAGTTCCCAGACTACTGCATCAGACAGCACAGTTTGGGGAGGAGGTGGGCAGCCCTCAATGGTGAAAGACCAGGTTAGGGACTATTTAGGAAAGCTGGATGTGTACAAGTCCATGGGGCTAGATGGGATGCACCTGAGGATGCTGAGGGAGTTGGCTGCTGTGATTGCAGAGCCATTGGCCATCATCTTTGAAAACTCATGGCAATTAGAAGAGGTCCCGGATGATTAGAAAAGGGCAAACACAATGCCCATATTTAAGAATGGGAAAAAGGAGGATCCAGGGGACTACAGACTGGTCAGCCTTACCTCAGTCCCTGGAAAAATCATGGAGCAGGTCCTCAAAGAATCCATTTCTAAGCCCTTGGAGGAGCATAAGGTGATTAGGAAGAGTCAGCATGGATTCACCAGGGGTAAGTCATGCCTGACCAACCTGATTGCTTTCTATGACAAGGTAACTGGCTGTGATTGTGGGGAGACCAGTGCATGTGGTGTACCTTGATTTTAGGAAGACTTTTGATATGGTCTCCCACAACATTCTAGTAGACAAACTAGGGAAGTATGGGCTGGATGAATGGACTGTGGATAAAAATCTGGCTGGAGGACTGGGCTCAGAGAGTAGTAATCAATGGCTCCATGTCTAGTTGACAGCTAGTATCAAGTGGAGTGCCCCAGGGATTGGTCCTAGGGCTGGTTTTATTTGATGTCTTCTTCAATGGACTGGAAGATGGCTTAAAGTGCACCCTCTGTAAGTTTGCAGATGACACCAAGCTGGGAGAGTAATAGATATACTGAAGGGTAGGGCTAGGATTAAGAGTGACCTAAACAAATTGGAGGATTGAGCCAAAAGGAATCTCATGAGGTTCAGCAAGGACAAGTACAAAGTCCTGCACTTAGGGCAGAACAAATCCATGCACCTGTATAGGTTGGGGATGGGGTTGGGGGGGGGGGGGGACTGTCTGGGCAGCAGCTCTGCAAAAAGGACCTGGGGGTTACAGTGGACAATAAACTGAGTATGAGCCAGCAGTGTGCCCTTGTTCCCTTGTTGCCAAGAAGGCTGATGGCATACTGGGCTGCATTGGTAGGAGTGTTGCCAGCAGTTCAAGGGAAGTGATTATTCCCCTCTATTCAGCACTGGTGAGGCCACATCTGGAGTACTGTGTTCAGTTGGGGGGGGCGGGGTTAGGGCACTAGAGAAAGGATGTGGACAAATTGCAGAGAATCCAGCAGAGGGCAAAAAAAATGGTGAGGGGGCTGGGACACATGTCTTATGAGAAGAGGCTGAGGGGACCGGGCTTATTTAGGCTAGAGAAGACTGAGGGGGGTTTTAATAGCAGCCCTCACCTACCTGAAGTGGGGTTCAAAAGAGGATGGAGATAGACCGTTCTCAGTGGTGACAGATAACAGAACAAGGAGAAATGGTCTCAAGTTGTAGCAAGGGAAATTTAGGTTAGATATTAGGAAGAATTTTCTCACTAGGAGGGCAGTAAAACACTGGAACAAGTTACCTAGGGAGGTGGTAAGATCTCTATCCTTGGAGGTTTTTAAGAGCTGGCTAGCCAAAGCTTTGGCTGGGATGATCTAGTTGGGGATGGTCCTGTTTTGAACAGGGAGTTGGACTAGATGGCCTCCTGAGGTCCCTTCCAACCTTAATTGTCTATAATTCTATGATTCTAAGTTTTCTTCCATAAGTTTTTAACTAGTCTGCCTACTTCAAACGATGCACTCTACATTTTTAAATGCTAGAGGTGTGCGAAGCGGGCAGTATTCAATTTGGATTTAGCCTGATTTGGGGGACAGTGTTTCAATTCGCTGATTTGGATCACTGTCCCAATTCAATTCAGCTGAATCTGAACCTGAAGATTCAATTCTGATTTGGAGAATCAGTGATTCAGCCATAGACACAGCTTTATATGTTTTTTCTATGTACCTCAAGGTACCAAGCGTGGCTCATGAACGCTGAGATGGTGGGGTGGATGGAGGATCCCATGGGAGCATGGCTACTTTTGGTCCACTTCTGAGTCTGCCACTGAGCACGTGGGGGACCCCTCTGCACTTTTGTGGGATGCTCCATCTGCCCCACCATCTCAGCATTCAAAATCCGCACTTGGTACTTCGAGGTATGTAGAAAAAACAAATAATGCTGCGTTTATGGTTGAATCATCGAATCTCTCCGAATCTCTCCAAATTGATTTGGAGGCTTCCAATTTGGTTTGGAGAGATTAGAAGGTATCCTGATTAGATTCGGATTTGGGGATTCGGCTGCCAAATTGGGCCATATCTCCTCCAGATTGAATCAGCGACTGAAGCTTCACACAGTCTTATTAAACACCACAACAGTTAAGCTCTAGGGAACTTTCAATCATCATGAAGCTTGCTATTAAACCCAGGTTAGTAGGTATGGAGACCTGTATGCAGCCATCTTACCAGAGTGGTCAGGAATTTTCCAATGAAATGTTTTTTGTTTTTTGTTTTTTTAATTAAAAATTTTGGTGGGAGCAAATGTTTCTCTCTTGACAAGGAAAATTCGGGGATTCATGATAGAATTTCTTGTCAAAGCCAACAGAAATGGGAGGAAGAGTGGGGTTGGTGGGTAAGGGGTGAGGGAGAATTCCTTTAACCTAGGAAAACAATAGCCCTGTGGTTAGGGCACATATCTGGGCAATGACCATTCAGGATCTTTAAATAATATAAATATAAAATATAATTATAAATGATATAAAAAGCAAATTTCTCTACAGAATCAGAGAATTCCCTTTTTTTGCCCCTTAAATCTCAGGTAGGTGGTTGCCATTATTTCCTGCCCAGCTCTGGCTGTTACTTATGGCAATGCTATATCTCTTATTTTTCAGTCCTGCTTAAATAATTTCTGACCTGCTATCATGTAAGAGCCAAAATAAAAAACAATTCTCCTCAGGTACTGGGTTTCTAGGATATGTCTGTGTTGCTTCTCTAGTCCTCCCTGAGGTGCAAGCATGCCCTGCCTAACTGCTCTTACTCCACACATGCCATCTCTTGTGAGAAAGTTACACTGAGGGCTCTCTTCACTGCTGCTCTTCTGATCTCTCTCTGGAGTGTTCATGAGTAGTGGTAGAGGACTCCCTTAGCCTGTGCTAACTGACTGGCTTCCAGACCTGGTGTGTGTGGAGTCATAGTCGGTGGATGGGGCATGGCTGAGAGGAGCACTTTGGAAGCAATGTAGAAATACGCTAGTTCTTCAGGAGCAGATCAACATGTTCTGAAGTGGTAGTGGCCAGAACAAGGCTTGTGCCTTGTTCTGTATAAAGAGAATGGTTCGTCTGTATAAAGAGAGCTTTGCAAGCCAGTACATCTACCCAGGTTTCTCATTTTAATCCACCAACACAAGACTGTCATACATCTTGCATGACTTGCCTTTATTTTGTAGGTCATGGCTACATCTAGTTTTAGAATTGCCTGTCTGATGTCTTAGTAACCATTACATTAGCCTGAACTAAAACCAAAATGTGCTGCATATAAGTAGCTGAAGATTTCAGATTCTGGATGCTTTGATGGGAGCCATAGTGTAAATGTGGATGAGAGTGACCCACAGAAATTTCCAAAGAGCCCCTTTAAATAAAGAAGATCAGTCAGAGCTTGCTTTTACAGCCAGGATTTTGGCAATTTGTGCATGTGGATCTTGAATAGGGGAGACATGCACTTTCTTGCAATGAGACTTTTTGAGAGCTCATGGATTCCATCCCAGCTGTGTATGGGAGCAGCTGGAGGGCTCCCAGGCAGTATATGCATGGCCATTTCTTGTACAGTACGTAAACAGGCTGCAGAAGAAAAGACTTGGTGCTTTGTAAAGTAACTGATTCCTGAAGGAGAGGAATTTGGTTGAAGAGAGGATTTAAAGGCAGAAGAATAGCAGAACTGGCAGCACTGGAGCCGGACAAAAGGAAACACTGTAGGCAGAATATAAGGGTGGGGTTTGGTACAGTACTGATATGTGTTACCTCTATAGATTGTATTTCTTTGTTTAGAACAAGGGAGAAGGAGGTATAGTTTTGTGAAAGCCACGGGGACATCAGAAGGGAAGAGGAGATGGGAACAGTGAGGTGCAGGAAAAAATATAAATGCAAAAAGCAAGACTCTCCAAGAATTCCCCTTATGAGTCTAATTTTCAGCACAATTTCACAGATGAATGCCTGCTGTGACACCTTCTTGTCAGCTGCCCCACCCCTCTCCACCTCCACCTTATCTAGGTGTCTGCAGCACTCATCATGACCAGAATTTTGGATGTCTCCAGTTGGAACCTCCAGCCGTGCTCCCCGGGCCCTGCAATTTTTTTCCTTGTCTGAGTTAAGCAACAGAGTTTGAGCTCCAATTTTTTATTACTGAGCAAGTGCTCCTATCTTTGAGTCATGCTTCAACAAACACTCAATTAAAAGAAGGAAAAAAATAGGTGATGGAATCTGCTCTATCACAGAGAGCTAGAAAATAGCACAGGGAATGTTTACTGTGTACAGCTCCTTCTCTGCAGTACTTGCAGCCAGGTGGGAGATTTGTGAGCTGGTTTGGTCCATAGCAGATCTAACCTGAAATCAGAGGTTAAAGTTTTGCATTTTTATGATCAACAGCATACTGTCCTGCTACAAACTTGCTTAGATCCATGAAGAGTAACAAAATAGAGTACAAAAAAAAAGAAGCAGCTTCCCTGGGGCAGACGTGACCAAGGGTAATATTTTGGCATTACTCTCCCCAAATCAGGAGCCAGCATTGCTTTTATTAAATACATGCAACTCATAGCTACGATCTAAAAGCGAATCACATTTACTTTTATGAATACGGAGGCAATCAGAATTCAGTCCAGTGGGATGACTCTGTGAGTTCTGACATCAAAGGGCAACACTGTTTGATTGATATCAGTCAGATGGCAATATTGTTTGAAGAAATGTAGTCAGAAGACTGGCAATTTAAAGGCTGTAAAAAGTTACAGGAGATGTGAGTGCAGTGTTCCATACTGATTTCTAGTGTACGAGACTGTGTATTATAGAATTGGCAGTAACATTGCAATCTTGTCTCTCAGACATACACATCGTTTTAAAGGACAGAGAGGGAGAAAATCTAGCTCCTATTTTTTTTAGGCAAGATATTCAGTGGGGCATTAAAATGAAGGTTGTAAATTATTCTTTTGCTCTTATGTTCTTTGCAGGGTTTTCTATTCAGAAAGCTGGCATTTACATCTTGTTTAAAATGTATATAACATAATTTTACTGAACATTAATAAACAACACTACTTTTATTAGTATGTATTCATTTGTAGAATTGTGTTGACTGCACTTCCTGCATGGAGAGAAACCTGAAACAATGATTTTGATACATCTTTCAAATAAGTATCAAGCATTGGCTCTTGGTATGTTTTCCTTATATTTTTAGGATAAATAATGGCACATTATCATTTAAATATAAATGATTTCTTTGCCTAATATGTTATATCTCAGAAACAGTGATGTTCAAATGCTCATACTCTCTGCAGGTTTAAAAACAATGCAAAAAAATCTTCCAAGGGGATTAGAACACTAGGAGCAGAGTGCAGTGAAAAGAAATTGTTACAATTACTAGAAAACGTTTTTCCTCCTGGCAAAATGTACCAGTGTTACATCAAAATGATGAGAATGCCAAAAAAGGAAGTCAGTTACACAAATAGGACAGTATTATAAAAAGTTGGCAGAATAGCTGACAAATATCAGAAGACAGGAAGGTAAGAACTATTGAGGAAAATGGTAAGCAGTAGGGGTGTGCGAAGTAGGCTGTATTCGATTTGGATTTGGATTCGGCCTGATTCAGGGGACAGTAATACGATTTGTTGATTGAGATCACTGTCCTGATTCGATTCAGTTAAATCCAAATCTGAAGATTCAATGCTGATTCGGAGAATCAGCGATTCGGTCATAGACACAGCTTTAAATGTTTTCTGTACATACCTCGAGGTACTAGGCATGGCTCATGAATGCTAAGATGGTGGGGTGGATGGAGAGTGTCCCACAGGACATGTTTGGTGGCGGCCCCAGAAGTGGACCAGAAGTACTTCCAGTCCACTTCTGGGTCCCCCCCCCAGCTCAGCATTCGGCCATGGGGGGACCCCAGTTACCCCTCCAGACTGAGGAGGCACCAGTCACCAAGCCGGGGGGGAGGGGGTTCCCCTGTGCACTCTGCAGCAGACCCAGAAGTGGACCGGAAGTGCTTCTGGTCCACTACCAGGTCTGCTGCTGAGTGTGCTGGCCCCCCCCCCCCCCCCCCCACACATTCCCTTGGGACGCTCCATCTGCCCCACCATCTCAGTGTTCACAAGCCTCCTGGTACCTCAGTGTGTAGAAAAAACATTTAAAGCTGTGTCTATGTCTGTATCATTGAATCTCTCCAAACCTCTCAGAATCAATTCAGAGGGTTTGGATTCGATTCGGAGAGATTAAAGGATCTCCTGATTTGATTTGGATTTGGAGATTTGGCCACTGAATCAGGCCAAATCTCTGCTGACTAGAATCAGCAACTGAAGCTTTGCACAGCCCTATTAAGCAGTTCTTTTCTTTTCTTTTTTAAAAGAGGGCTTGATGCTTCTTGATGTAGAGATGCAAAATTGAACTGTGGGTTGTAAACTCTGGGTGTGTCCACACACTTGGGCATGTGCACTTGTAGCAGCTCAAGTAGCAGTGGCACAAAGTTGTGCTGGAGATTTGTACCTCAGCATGCGTCTGAACGTGCACTTTGGTGTGGGGCAAATTATGCCACTTGGGGCAAACTGACCCTGCCCAGCTTCTCCTGGATCTTCAGCCAGGGGGAGCTAGCGGCTGGGCCAGCAATATAAAAAACTGCCCTGGTGAGCAGCTCAGGGCTACTTGCCCTCAGAAGCTTCTGAGACCTGGCCAGTTGGTACTGGTGGAGACTAGCCCCTTGTGCCAGCTGGACTGCTGAAGCACCCCTAACTTAGAGTGGCCCCTGAACCCTCTACCTACTGCACCATTCTGGCAGAGGGAGCTGCTGCCTGGCTGTGACCTGCTGCCACCTGCAACAGCATCCGGCCCCTTGGATCTGTGGCCCCACGGCTTCATACCTGCCAGACGGGGACTGCACGGCTGCCTGGGCTGTGATATGGGCACTACAGTGGAGCCACTTGCACCTCTGGGCCAGCTGCTAATGGGCCGTGGCTGCACAGCTGGCCTTTCTGTGGCACTGCTATCATGTCTTCTGGTGCCCCCATTCTGCCATCTGGGTAGTTACCACCTGGAAGATGTGCTCATTGCAGTGATCTGCTTTGAACTGTTGAAGTGTGTCCGCCTGGCCCCAAGTGGCCCCTGGTGCTGGCCCTGGGCGGGCATTTCTGCCTGGGTCCTGCCACTTGCCTCACTAGCAGGGATCCTGGTATTCCGTTTAAAAATAGCAAATTCTTTGATAAGAAAACCCGCCAAACACAATGGGTTCTCTCATTAAAATACCCCAAACCCACATTCTTCCATGATTAAAGTGAAACACCACTATATATAGAGATCAGTTGGGCAATACCCCCCTTGCCCATCACCCACCCCTGCTGCCACCTCTACCTCTCCCCCCAGCCCATCACAATCCCTAAGTGGTTACTGGGACCAGAAGCCCCTCCAGGCTGGGGCCACATGTCCCAGCACTGGTGTGCACATGGGGCAGGGCTGGACTGCGGCAGCTGCCCCTGCAGCCATGGCTCCTGCCAGCAGGTTCCATCTTGTCTGGTGGCTGGGCATGTGGGTTGTGAGATTTTAGGGGGTAGGAGGGAAGGGGTTTTCCCTCACATACCCCTCCCCCCCCGCCCAAAGGCACGTGCCAGTGGGCTGGGCCGGCTGTATGTGTCATGTGTAGCCCCCGGGTCTCAGGCGGTGCCATGTGTCACCGGGGGGCCCTGCCTGCAGCAGGCCAGGAGTGCCTCAAGGGCCCACTGCTGGCTGCTGCTGCTGCTGCTGCTACTGCTGGTGGGGGGGCAGGCAGGGACCCTTCCCCTCCCACACAGTCTCCCCACCCCGACACAGTCCCTCCCACCCCAATGTCCCTGCTTACCAGGGACAGAGCCTGGGTCTGAGCCACTGCTGCAGCCTTGCCCCACTTCTATTTCCACCAGTATGCTGAAGCAGCATGGTGGAGCAGCAGGCGCATACTGCAGGCATAGAGATGCTCTGGCTGGGTGCTAGAGAGTCTCCTCCAAGGAGACCCAGCCTCCAGTTGCTTTGGGGAGCACTCCCTGTGCCACTTTTTTCAGTGTGTTTTCTTTTGATATCAGGATTCCTCAGTATCAAACTTAGAGTCTGCACTGCAGGGAACATTTTTTAGTTTGTGGCATGCCGCTTGCGGCATCTCAAAGTGCTTTGAGACATCACAACAGACATGTGCTTGCTCGTGTGGATGCAGCCTCTGAGTCCAAGTGTACCAACTGGGGAGGCAGGAACATCATAGTTAGCTATGGGAAGCGACCCCATAGGTGGTTGTTATAATTATTCATTGTGTTAGCACCAAGAAGCCCTTGTCATGGATCCACTGTGGTAGGCATTATACAGACACAGAACAAAATGCTGGTCCCTATCCCATAAAGCTGACAACTAAAACAGTAGATGGATACAGACAGACAGAGGATTACAATGAAGCAGAGTTGGTCACCATGACAGACAATGGTTGTAGCACACCAATGGTCTATCACATCCTTGTTTGAAGATGTAAGAAGAGTTTTTTAAGGAGACCTTGGAAGGAGAAAAGTGAAATGGCTTTGTGCATGTTTACAAGGAGCTCCACTCAACCGTGAGTGGCAGCATGGGGAAAAACGCATGGAGGTGTTTGTTTGGAAATGTAACAAGTTATTAGTGAGGTTGGCATCATGGGCCAAATGGAGGTGGGAGTCACCTTTTTTCCACTAAATAGATCAGATCATAGGTATGGTAGGAATAGGTCATGAAAACCCTGAAAGTATAGAAAAATAGCTTACAAATGATGCAATGGAAATGGGGGACAAAGTGGAGAAATGCAGAGAGAAGGGTGATATGGTAATTACCATCTGGTACCAGCTCCAGCATGATTCTGGCCCCACTCCATCCCAGAGCATAGAGCATGTGGTTGCTGTGGCCCTAGCCCCAGTTACTCAGCAGCTGTTATGGCGGTGGCAGCTCTGGTTGAGCCCCACTGCCACTGTTACTGGGCTGGGCCAGAGCAACCCTGTGCTCTGTGCCCTGGGCTGCAGTGGGGCCAGAGTCTGGCTGGAGGGTTGGTGGTGGGGGCAGAGACTGTGGAAGGACAGGTCGGGGGCAGGGAGAACAAGCAGTGGGGGATGGCACAGAGGCAGTAGGGAGACAGAGGTGGTGTCAGAGGGGAGATGGCAGGAGGAGCAGGGTGGGTGAGGGAAGCAGAGCTTGGGTTGGGACCAGAGTTGGAGCTACATCAGCCACCTGTCTTCCCCAACTGCCTTGTACTTGGATCCAAGATGAGAGGCTTTCTCCCCTTTTAATAAAAAGACTTAATTCTCTTTTTTTTGGCTTTGTATTTCCTTTCTTTTTAATTTGACACCAGTATGTAGCCTTTTATTTTAGCAGTAGGCAGATCAGATGTGTACTAGATTGTTAATCCAAAACACTTCTTCAAGCAGGAAAAAGTAGTGTGTGTGCATATGTGTAGCACACATGTGTATTTGTTTATTGCTGGAAAATAAATTGTATTTTCCTCTAAACCAGTACAGTAGCTTTCTTCAGTCTCAGTTTAAAAATGGTAGTCTTGGAAAAAAGCCTCATACTTTATATGCTAGATCCGTAATATTTTTCAAAATTTCATTTAAATAATTAAAGAGAAGGGTGGCCCACAAAACTAACTAATGATTCTGGAAGTCTTCAGTTTTGGATACCCAAATCAAGACATCTTACAAGGAACTAATATTCAGAAAATGGCTACTGCTTGAAAATTCCATTTATGTTGTACCCTGTTCAGTGTCCTAAATCACTCATAAGTTTTGGAAAATCCCTGCTGAACTTCTGTTGTCACCTTAGTGTTTAGATGAAAGAAGAACTGCTTGGTATTTTCCAACCCAACCCAAAGCAAACCATTTCTTGAGATTAAAAAGTTCAGATCCATATGTATTTTTAAAAAAAAATTATCTTGTGAGTTTTGGTACTTTGGGGTTCTAGCCAGATTGGAAGCGATAGAGAGAAATTCTGTATTACTATAGTAATATGCTATGTTGATATAGCAGGCTTGCCTTTTGGAGCTTGGGTTGAGTCCCAGGCTTGAAATCTTGCTGTTTTGAGTGGTGGAGCCCATCCACCAATCAGAAGGCAGCAAGAGGACTTAAGTCATGCCCCTTTCCTGAGGGGAAGGGGAAAGGAGTTCTCCCCCCCCCGGACTTGGTTGAAGACGGCAACACTCAGGGCTGGAAGACTTCAGGGGTAGAGTCCTGGAGCGTATAAAAGGAGCTGTGTGCCCAGCTTGAGGGGAGCACATCTGGGAGAGAGAAGAGCGAGGCTTAGAAGAGCTGAGGAGAGCTGCTCAGCAGGACGAAGCAGTAGCCCAGAAGTGTCCCTGAAGACTTCCCTGAGTGGGGAACGGCGGATGGCTCCAGCAGCTAGGACAGGTTCGGGCAATTATTTTGGGTGGAGGGCCACTTACCCAGTTTTGACAGGCTGTGGAGGGCCACATGGGTAGCCCTGCCCCTTGACAGGTGCCCCTCCCCCTGGTTACCTTCTTGGGACCAATGTCCCAATGTCTTTGGTCCCAAGACATTGGGACATTGGTCCCATGTCCCAGGGCCAGTACCGGTGGGGCCCAAAGTGGGGCACAGGCAGGCAGGGGTCTGTGGAGCTGGGTTGGGCTGCACCAGCAGGGAGAGAGGGGAGCTGGCCCAGCTCCATAGAGCCCCTGCTGGCTGGGACTCTGTGCTTCTGCCACCCTGCTCTGGGCCCCACTGGCACTGGCTCTGGGACACCGGTCTGGGCCCATGCTCCTGTTGGCTCCCTGCCCACTCATGCCCAGTGCCCCCCAGCCGTGCAGTACAGGCAAGGGGCAACACACAGCCCCGATGCCCTGCTCGCCGCAGGGAAGAAGCTGGAGCTGAGTGCGGGGAAAAGTGGCCCCTCGCCCACCCCGTGGTTGGTGCTCCCTGCTGTAGGTGCTTGCAGCACTCGTGGGGCTATCCTGAGCAGGCACAGGCAGCCCTACGTGGGCTGCAAGCAGCTGCAACACAGGGCACTGGCCACAGGTTGAGTGAGGGGCTGCCTTTCCCCGCGCTCAGCACCAACTTGTAACCCAGCCCTGCTGCCAGCCTGGGCCCTACGCCAGCTCTGGGCTCACCTGTCAGGGCTGTGCACAGCAGCAGCAGCTGCAGCCCCCCTGCATGCTGTGCCAGGCAGCGTTGGCTGCTGCTGCCTGCCTGGAGCTTGCAGCTTTTTTTTTTTTTTTTTTTAAGAATTGGGAGCTGGGGCCGGGTGGGGGAGCCATTGTGGGGGCTGGGAGAGTGGGATTGGGTCAGGGGTCTCATGATAGAGCCCCCCATGCAGGGTGGGGCATTGGGAGACAGTGGGGATCACCCCCCCACCTGAAAGCAGCCAGTGAGTGCTGGGCTATTTTTTTAAAGAGCCAGGAGCTGGGGCTGGGCGGGGCAGCCATTGACAGACCTGGGAAAGCATGCAGTGGATGGGGCCAATTTGGAGATCCAGCCAATTTGGCAGTGGCCGAATTGCTGAATCAGATTTGCCTGAATTGATTCGGGACAGTGATTCGAATCACCGAATTGAATCAGTGTCCCCGCATCAGCCAAATCTGAATCCAAAGTAAAGTCATGTGGAAAGAGGAGTTTAGGAAAATAAATGCAGAGAGGATGTGGAATTTCTTTAACTCCAGGGTGGCAGGTCCAGTGCATACCATACTCCTGCTGGGAGAGCTAAATGCCTGACACTGCTTCAGAGAGCTTGTTCAGCTCCTGTGCATAGCACCATGTATGGCCATATGGATGTGACCAAGGCTCTGTCTACTCAGTCTATTGTTTGCAAATGAGTTTGGCATAGGCAAGTCCACAGTGAGAGAATCAGTGCAGGAGTTGTCCAAGGAGAATCGGTATCAGGGGCCCTAATCATAGGGATCCAGGTTTTCTTTTTCCCATGGAAAAATGGAGTAAACCATAGATTTTACCTTTTACCAGAGGCAAACATAGATTTCTTGTTTTACAAGAGAAACCTGCAGATGTTGCCGTTTTGCAGTGAGCTCCCTGCAGGCTGGCAGAATTCCAGCCTGCAGGGAGCTGGGAGGGAGCTGGAAGAAGGCAGTGAGACAGGAGGCACCATGTGGATGGACATGCACATGGTCCCAGGCTGCCCAAGAGCAGCTCCAGCAGGTAAGTGGGGGGCAGAAGGGGTTTGAGGCCCTTGTTGGGAGGGAGCTGGGAAGGGCTGCTGCCCAGCTGGGTGGGGCTTGGGGGCTGGGGCTGCAATGTGCAGCTGCAGAGCCCCAGTGGGGAGCAGGATGGGGCCACGGGTGGCTTGTCTGTGGGAGGGGGCGGGCCAGTTCTCTACTATGGCCCACACTCTCTGGGGGCAGGGGGACCTGCCTTCCCCAGATCTGTGCATGGGGCAGGTGCAGGCTCCTGGCAAGTGCTTCTTCCCTGCTTCCCTTCCCTGGGGCCTTCACAGCCCAGCGGGCATAACCCAGCATAGCTGGGGACAGTGGGGCCACACTGGGATCTCTGCTGCTGTGAGCTGCCTCCTGCTGCTCTGGCAACATGCCCCCTGCATGTGCTGCTACTTTGAAGGGTGCAACCCTGTGCTTCTGCCCTCACTGTAGCCCCACACACAGGAGGCGTGTCACCAGGGCAGTGCAGGGCTCGTAGCGGCAAGCAGTAGGCCTGTGCAAAGCGGCTAGCATTCGCTTTGGATTCATATTTGGTTGATTCAGAGGACAGTGATTTGATTTGAATCACTGTCCCAAATTCATTTGGCTGAATCTGATTTGGAGATTCAGCTGGTGCTGAATCGGCCAAATGTATGAATTAAACAGGCCCCACACCCTGCCCGCTCTCCCAGTCCTGTCAATGGCTACCGCACCCAGCCCCAGCATTCTGGCACTTAAAACAAAAAATCACCTCACTCATTGGCTCCTGCCAGGTGGGGTGGGGGAGGGGTTAATCCTCACTGCCCCCCATTGCCCTGTGCTGCATGGGGGGGGCCCTACCATGAGCCCCCAGAGGCCCTGACAGCTGCTGCACCAGCTGGTGAGTGAAGGACTTTTTTTTTAAAGCGCCAGGACACTGGGGCTGGGCCAGGCAACCATTGACAGGGTTGGGAGAGTGGGTAGAGGATGGGGGCTCATGGCAGAGCCCCCCCATGCAGTGTGGGGCAGCAGGGATCGCCTCCCCCACCTGGCAGGAACCAGTGAGTGCGGGGCTTTTTTTTTTTTTTTTTTAAGTGCCAGAATGCTGGGGCCAGGCGGGGTAGCCATTGATGGGGCTGGGAGAGCGGCCAGGGGTCAGGGAGCACTCAGAGGGGCTGGGGGAGCAGGCAGGGGATGGGGCCTGGTGGGATTGCCCCCACGATTCCCTTCCCTTTCTTCCAGGCATCCTTCCCCCCTACCCCTACTTACTGGCATAGAGTCTGGGTCCAGCTCCCTGTGGCAGTTAGTGGGGACTGCCCAAATCACCAAATCTCTGTATCTCCTCCAAATCTTTTTCCAAATCGATTCGGAGACTTCGGATTGATTCGGACCTCTTTATTGGTCTCCCAATTTGATTCGGATTTGGAGATTCGGCTGCTGAACCAGGCTGAATCTCCTCTGAATCAAATCAGCAACCAAAGCTTCACATAGCCCTAGCAAGCAGCTTCTCCTCACAGCTCAACTGCACCAGGTCATGCCCGCTGAGCTGTGGAGGCCCTGGGGCAGGGAAGCAGGGCAACAGGGAATAGCAGACCCTTGTGGAGGATCTACTCGCTGCTGCGAGCTCTGTACTGCATCCGTCTTCCAGGGCCTCTGCAGACCAGTGGGTGCCACCTGACATGGCAGGGAGCAGAGGAGCCGTACAGAAAAGCTGCTCACTGCTGCTCTTTCCGGCAAAGCACCTCCTGCACGTGGGGCTGCAGTGAAGGCAGCAGTTCAGGGCTGCACCCCTCAAAGCAGCAGCACATACGGGGGCATGTCGCCAAGGAATTGTGGAGGGGGTGGAGCTCAGAGCAGCAAGGAGATCCGTGTACGGCCCCGCTGCCTCCAGCCACACCAGGTCATGCCTGCAGGGCTTGGAGGCCCCAGGGGAGGGAAGCAGGGCAGGAGGTCGAGCTTGTTCAGATATGGGGGGTGTGGGTCCCCCCTGGCCTCTAGGATTGCACGCGGTAGTGCAGAGCCACCCCACCTAGGCCCGCAGCAGGGGGCAGTGGGGACAGGGGGCAACAGAGCTGGGTCTGTAGCCCTGTCAGCTGGGGACCCCCCTCCAGCAGGGGTGGGGAAGTGGGGGCTGGGGGTGGGGGTCACCAGCAAGGCTGCGGGGGCTGTGGGGGAGGAGTGAGAGACATGAGGAGGGCCAGGGGGCTGTGGGTTGGGAGTGAGGGGCACCAGCTGGGTCGGGAGAGCTGTGGGGTACCTTTAATTTTAATAACAGATTTTGGGTTTTTTGTTAGACAATTTGTGATTTTTTTTTTTTAGCAGACAATTTGTTTTTTTTTAATCAGGGAAAACCAGGATCCCTTCTAATCAGGCAGACGAGTCTGGATTTATTGTCTAGACAGGCGCACATGCCTTGAGTCTGGCTGACAAGCTCTGCCCTGGCTAATTAACTGGCTAGCTTTCCGATTGGCTGCTGGGAGTGCTGCCTACCAATTTAGCCCCAGTTGTGGCAGCAGACCTCCAGATCAGCCACCAGTTCTGAGTCTGGTCTCTGCTTTGGCAAGCCTCCTGGCTTGGCTCTGTTCTTGGACTTTGAACTGTGTGTTTCAAAATAAGAAAGTTAAAATAGCAGCTTTGGTATTTCAGGTGCACGTGTCTTTGAATTCAGGAAAAGCAACTGGCCTAACTGTGTCACCAGTGGTTATTGAATTTAGGGTCTATGCCCGCTTCTGAGGTAAAATCCTGGCTCTGTTGAAGTGGGAGAATTTGATCACTGGTTTCAGTTTGGCCAAGATTTCACCTTGAAGGTAGGGAGCTAGATATGCATGACCTGTTATTTGACCCCTTGGACAATCCAAGGTTGAAGGGAAGGACCATGTCAGCTATCTCTGTAGCTCCCTGATTCTCAGCCTGCCAGGCAACAGTCCAGTCTCACTGAACAACTTAGAGCATAAAGGCATAAAAATGTGGCCCTTTATGTAAGAGACCATTGTGACAAAATTAATTAGTGGAAATTAATATGAATAAAAAAAAGGGGCAAAATTCATATATTCCAAAAGTTTTAAATCGCAGACTTCATAAGTGTCAGTATATTCTATTATTATTTCTTAGAAAAGCATCTCATCACATAATTGAATACTGTATTTTATTGCTTATGTCATTTCCTGGTTAGTCAGTGCTGAGCTGTGTTAACGTGACATTTTCTGAATGTAGTTTCTTGCATGAGAGATTAGAAGCATTAACACAGATTTTAAGTTTGGCAAAATGACTGGGATCAAAAAGAGATTCACTAGGATATAAAAACAAATTAGGACTGTAGCAAGGTACATCTGATTAGTGTTCTCTCTTCCAGTACCAATTAAGTGCTGATAAACCTGCTAACCTGGAATTTTTGTTTTCTTTCTCTATTTTTTTCTTTTCTTTTTTTTTTTAAGAAGTAGAGTTTGGAAACTCCTTTGGATATCTCAGTGTTGTTTTGTTGCCAACAAGCTGGGGGATGGAGGCTGACATGCAGCCTGTTTCTAATAGCACACACACTGTTTCTTTATTTAGAGCCTCTTTACCAGTATCAATTAAACTCCAGTTAAATTTGACACATCTTAACCTTGCGTTGGATCCAATTCATTGCTACAGCAGAACCCATATGGCACTGAGACAGTTGCAGGCATCAATTCGCTGCTTATGTAGAGTTACTGGCTGAATGCCAAGCAGTAATCACTGCTTTTTGTTAATAGACATGTTTGCTTTTGCAGTCATTTCTATACACAGTGCTCTAGATTAATTAGAACAAAATCTGTCACCCATCTAAGAAACAACCAGAACTTTTTGTTGTTGTTGTTGCTTCAGATTTAAAGAGAACGAGTTCTTGGGGGTGGGGGGGAATGATTCTGGAATAACCCATTTTATTTCACTAGGATATAAAAACAAATTAGGACTGTGTATGTGTGTTCGAAATTAAAATGTGTGCTTGTAATCTGTTATTTAGTTCTAATAAATGAATAAATAAAAAAGAGCAATGGTGAAAGCAATAGAGATTTGAGGTGCATACCTATCTAGCTGGAGGAATCACTGAAAGATTAGTGGTGATTTACTTTGGCTGAATTTAAAGTAAGAGGGAGATAATGCCCTTAAAATGACCACAGCATGTGTTTTTTTCTTTATTTAAATGCATCTATTTCACTTAGATGAAAAATATTTTTTTTCCTTTTGCACCAGCGATCCACTCAGTGCATATGCTTGTGGAAATTACTTGTCACAGTTGTATAAACATTCCTGAGGTTCAGGTTACAATCACTTTAATGGTCAGATATGCAAACAACTTTAAAAATATTTCCTGCATCACTAGTACCACATGTAAGAGGAGTTATGATTATTGTGATTAAAATGCTTTCTGCCCGTCTGTACATGAAAAATCAAGAAAAATGGTGCGGTTAGTTGCGATTAAACTATTCTGGCTGCTCATTACTAATTTCATACTACTTTCAAATCCATGTCAAATGCTGTGGACATGGTTACTTCACAAAGATAGAATTTTAAATCATATTATGCATTTATTATGCAGTAAGTTGTTACTTTATTGTGGTTCATGAGCACTAGAGCAGTTTACAGAAATTAAATTGTGCAAAAATATTTAAAACATCTTATTAAAACAAAGAAACCATCATAGAATTCATCTCTTCATTCTTATACTTTTATGTGTCATGATTGTATCTGAAGAGTCCCTGTTTTGGGGTTTTTTGGGGGGTTTTTTTGGTCAAGTTGTTTCATCAGCTGCATTGCTTTTTAATATGGCTCAAAAAACCCTACTGAAGTATTTTTTGGATTAAACTCTTCTAGTTTACATAAATAACAAAATATTTTTATGCATCTGATTTGTCAGACACCTTTATATTAAATCCTGCCTTTATTTGTGCCCTTCTAATGGGGGCATTGGTTCAGATTTGAAACCCCATTGGAGGCAATAGGTCCCTTACATATATTTCAATGAGTTTTAAATCCTGCCCACCGTTCTAGAATGTTAATGTTGCTTTCTGACGAACATTACACTATTGCTAGTCAGGCTGCTACATTTTGTTTGTCTGTCATTATATTCCAATACCCTCCAAAATGACCTGCTGTTCACATATTAAAGAAAAAAAGTGTATGCACTATTTAAGACTAATTGATTTTTTCATTAAAAGTCAACATACCATGTTCATTGCAAACTTACTGCTCCAGGGTGGTGTCCTTAAGCATGCTACATTGATTCAATGGGTTCCTTCCTGACCTGGGAGCAGTGCAGCTATGTTTGTGCAGCACTACAGGGGATCTAATTAGCACTACTTTGTGTCAAGTAGTCTGTCCCCATGCTAATTAACCCTCACCATGGTACTGGGTGAATGTGGCTATTGCTTCTGGTTCAGGAATCACCCCTCCTGTAGCAGTTTAGTGTGCTTGAGGGTGCTGCTCTGGAGAATGGTAAGATGATCAGTGATCACAGAAACATGGCGTTAAATAGAGACCCTTTGCCTTAACTCTTTCTGAGCACAGTAGACAACTATGTAGAATCTTTTTTAGGATGGGACAAGAGTGAAATACCTACATTTTCTACTGTCCCTTTTTAAACTGTTTTTTAAATGTTCAGTTTATGTTTTAGTATTCCAGTACTGTTGGTCCATTGTTTGGTACTACAGCTTTATCAGCAGAATGTGTGGCAGATGGTTTACATTTGCATTAGCCTTCTGGAAAAAGAATCAGCTACCACCAACATAAGCTACAGCTTTTCTTTCAAAATTTATAACAAATTGATATGAACAACATTTTTATAGAAAAAAAAACACCCCTATCTCTGCATTCCCATTCTGAAGAAGAGGAATTAACACTACTCCAACACCATCATTTGCATCTGTTTTCCACTCCCCGCTCCACCCCAAGGTTTGTTAAAATGATTTAGGTATTTCATTATGCAAAATGACTTTTATAAAAAGACCTTCCTTTTTGCTCCACAATCATACTTAATTTCGTTTGTCACTTGTTATGGAGTAGAGCTATGTGAAGTTGGGATATATTATTTGTTCTAGTCTGTATTGGATAATTTATTACATTTAGAAACCAATAATTTTCAAATATAATCAGATTTAAGTTTTTAAGAAGATTCATCCTCCTATTCACACTTGCTTAATTTAAGGATATTAAATCTGTTCAGGAATGAGCTGCCTCTCAAAGCCTCGTGTGCCTATTACAGGATTTTATTTCTGATGTGTTAATAGGGTTTAATTATATTAGCCCAGTAGTCCAGAGACACATCACAGTTGTTAAACCTTGAGAAACCAAGCAAATGTTGTGGTAAAAGAGTAGTGGTCAGCCTATCTTTTTCTAAAGGTGACCAAGACTTGATCATTTTTGTTAATATATCTGTTGTATGGATCTGTGACAGTTTGAAATTTAAAATATACAGTGCTAAACACAGTGGAAGATAAACTTCCCTTCAGTTAAAAGCATTTTAAAACAAGGTTAACACACAAATTAATTAGTCTAGTTTAATCACCATTATCTTAACATTTTTCCTAATTTCTGACCCCAAGAGATTTATTTAAACAAATTTTCATTTCTTTCTTCCACCTTTCTTTTGACTATTAAACTCATAATTTTGTACATGGAATAGAGCTGCAGCAAATTGTTATGAAGACTGAGTATATTTAATAAAGCTTCCTCCCCCCCCCCAGACATTTCCTGTGGCTAATTAGGTTAATGACAAACAGTAGCGGAAATGGAAGACAATTACTTGGGGACTTCTATAGTGGCATGGTGAGGGGAAGGGAAGGAGAGGGAGGCACAGACTGCTGCAGTCTGTAAATCCTGTCAATTTCTCCATCAGCATCATTTGCATCAATCAGAAGTGTTGGCTCTTGTCAAGTTCACATGAAAGCTAAATGTACAGAAGTCAGTGTTTCTGATGGCTGCAGACAACTCAGAGATAGAGAAACTGACAAGATTTGCATAGAATCACAGGGAAGGAAAAAAAACCCATAGCAATATGCCATCCAGTTGGACATTTTGCGTCCAAAATTAGGTTGACGTATGTTATGGCACATTTCCACCAGTAATCACAGACACTCCGCATATATTTCAGGAAGATTTAGGCCCTCATTTTTTCTTCTAACTTAAACAGAGCTAGACTTTAAGTCTCATAAAACACACAGAGTAGGCTGTTTTTGTGGGGAAAATAGAACTGTAAAGGATGCTTTGATTCCCCCCCCCCCCACATTCTGGTACTTTTCTTTGCCATGAAAGACTTGAAAATGCAAGCTGATATGAACTGATCTCTGGCTTGGAGAGGAACAAACATCTGTGTTGAACTTCACCAGTGGGAGATGGGTGAGGAGGGCCAAATGATTTGGGGTCACATTTTTGTTTGTGTTTTGAATCCCTTATGTCAGTTAAGTGAGTGAGACTATTAGGGGAACAGTTAAAGTGTACCCCAGCCATACTTACCTGGTAAAGGGTACATTGGTTCACTTTTCAGAGCTGTGTTGATCAGCTCTGAGAATAAAAGAGCCCCAAATGACTTCTTGAAATGCATGTCCAGAACCCAAGGCTCCCTTGCAACATGCCAAGTCTGGTTCTGTCTTTATTTGAATACAACTCCTTTGATTTCAGTGATGTTACTGCTGACTTACTTCAGTGTATGAATAGCATATTAGGATCATAGTGTGGCTTTTTTCATAGTTTTATGAAATGGTGCTAATGTTAATTCAGAAAGGCCATCCACTCTTTATATATGCCTGTATTGATATAGCTGGATGACATAAATTACAATATTTACAGTTAGCACAGGATATTACTTTAAAAGATGCATATGTTTATAAAAATATCTTCGTATGTATTTATATATATAATATATTTACTTTCTTCTGTGCCTGCAGTATTGTGCAAGAAAGTCTTTAGTAATTTAGCCTGGGGTTTGTTTGCAAGCTCCCTAGTGGTTTTCCCCACCTCCACTTGCCATACAGTGGCATAAGAAGAAAAGGTTCAACATCTAAATAACTTCTGGTTGTTCAAGTTGAAGAGAGTGGATTTTTAGCCAATGGAAAGTTCCCCTCTAATATATTTTTTTACACTGGACATCTTGGGAATATCAGAAAAGATACTACTAAGGAAACACAACAATGAGGGAAGATTCAGAATTTAAACTTGAGGGGTACAAGCAGTGTCAAGGAATTTGGACATAAAAATCAAGACCACTTCTGAATATACTCAAAAGGAAAAGAGAAACAGGTTCTGGAACCTGAATGGATTTCAGAAATGTCAAAAAAGAAAAAGTAATTTATAGACTAAGGCAGGACCATTCAACTGGCAGTCTGTGGGCTGCATCTGATCTGTGAGGGCTTAAAGTGCAGTCCATGGACTGACTGCCACTGCTTCCATTGTACTGGCTGCTATGGCAGTGGCAGTGGCTGGGCTCTCTGGAGCCAAACAACATGGCAGGAAGCTTGATGAGCTTGCTGCCTGTGCAGCAGCACTGGGGGGGAGGCCTGAATGGGGGGCTTGTGCTGCTTGCGCTGGCAAGGTGCTAGAAGCAGGGGTTTGGAATCACGTTTCTCATGTGGCAGCAGTGGTGGGGATGGGGACACCTGCACGATAGTGGCAGTTAGGGATGGGTGGCAGGGAGGTTCTGCATGTGGTAGAGGTCCTGGGAGCTTGTGCAGTGTGTGGCCCGGAGTCTGTGACCTGTGCAGCATGCGGCCCCTCAGCTGCTCTGAAGCTGAACAGCCTTGAACTAAGGAATATTGATATCCATGCTGGATTATAGTGATATAAACTATGCCATCCCTTTAATTATATTTTCTTTGTTTATAAAATCAAGCCTCTCTAGGTATAGCTGGAAGTCGTATATAATGGTTCTTGTGTGCTCATTTTTGTGAGGGTTAAAATTTTCCGAAGGTAGATCATACTGGATTAACTTGATCTCTGTTTTCAAAAAAATGACTGACTTATTTTTGTAGACAAAGGAAATACAATAGATTTAATTTATATGGACTGAGTCAAACATTTGAAATGGGAAATTAATAGTTTAAAGTAGAGAAGATGGGGTAGTACAAGAATTGTAAAGTGCATAAGAAACTGGCTAAAGGGGTAAAAAAAAAAATTAGAATTTGTGCCAACAGGGAATTGTCAGCTGATGGGAGGTTATTAGTGGAGTTCCTTAGGGACTTGGAACTGATCTTATTTAATACTTTTATTAATTATGTTGGTACAAAAAATAGAGTGTTGACGATACAAAGTAGGGGACATGATCAATAGGGCTGTGCAAAGCTTCAGTCCTTGATTCAATTCAGCAGAGATTTGGTCCGATTTGGTGGCTGAATCTGAATCCAATCAGGAGACCCTTTAATCTCTCTGAATTGAATTGGAAAGAATCGGCAATTCAGATATAGACACAGCTTTAAATGTTTTTTTCTACAAACCTCAAGGTACCAGGCTGCTTGTGAATGCTGCAATGGTGGGGTGGATGGAGCATCCCACAGGAGCATGGGGGGGGCTCCCCAGCACGCTCAGCAGGAGACTCAAAAGTGGACCAGAAGCACTTCTGGTCCACTTCTGGATCCACCAGGGGGTGCACTGGGGCCCTCCTGCACCCCCGGCTCAGCCACTGGTGCCTTCTGGGTCTGGGAGACACCAGAGGACAAAAGTTAATGATACTGGGGCCACGTCTACAGAAGATTGTGAAGTCTTTACTGCTCAGTCATTTAGTACTTGTACGAACAAGTACTAAATGACTGCCCAGTAACCCAACTTACTGTGCAGTATTGCTGATGAACTTTTCTTTGTGATGATACTGCACGGTAGCCTAATACCACTGTGCAATAGTGTTGCATCACATTTGTTGCCATGCAACGCTACTGTGCAGTAATATCGGCCTACTGTGCAGTCAGTATCTCGTGTAGACGTGGTCTGGAAGTCCTTTCAATTCTGTGTTCTTGTGTGTGGGAGGATGTGATAGATACTGGTATGTGACATAAAATTCTACCTTTGGCCTTGTCCTCATTCTAATTAGAAAAAATGATATGGCTTTTTACCCCTTAGGCCATAGGAGGTGATAAATTATATTCATTAATATAGTGAAGTTACAAGTGGAGATCAAGCATTTGGGAGGGGATGTGTAATACAGATGCAATAACTTTGCTTAAATTGTAGTGGACAGAGAAGTATAATAAATGTTTAAGGTCTATATCCAAGGAAATTTTATTTAAAAATTATTATTGTTCTGTGACATATTAAAAAGAAATGAAAACAGACGATCAGTAATAAGATATTGATTGTACATTGAATATTAGACATTTATCTTAAGCCATGTATTTTATTTTTTACCACATCACTTAAAGTTATTGGCTTCTATTCTTTCTATCCAGAGAATTGCTAAGACTCAGGAACTTTTAAGCTCCAAACCTCTCTCTTCATATACTGCTGCAAAGACAGAGTTCAGGGTCAAGCCACAAACTGGCAAAGCCCTTCTAATGCTTCAGAAACAAGTTAACTTTATATATGGGAGAGTGAGAAGCAAAAGGATTTCTTACCACAATAAAACAAATCATAGGAAGACAGCAGGATGCCATTGCTGAAACCTCAACCTTCTTTCCTCATTGAATTCCTTGTACACATGTCATATGTTATGAACCCAGATCATCAGTAGCGTCTGAGACTGGCGAGTCTGTCCCACTCACTGGTGATTCTGCACAGAATTCTGCCCTCTCTGAAGAAAAGATAGTGTCTTTTTGGTTAATATCTGTGGTGGAGAAGAACCAGAATATATCTGGCTGGGCCTTTGAGTTGAGGCATCCATGTATAGCAAAGGAGCGAAAAAGACTTTCAATTTATAGAGGAGATAGCCTTGAACAAGAAATATAGAAAACAGTACACACAGGAAAAAATATTGATATACATTGTTAGTGGAGGCATTCAATAAATTCTTTTACAGTTAACTCAGTTTTCAGCTTGCTTTTCAAGTCCCTAGTGGATTAATACTCATTTCTCATTCTTAATGTGCAACTTTTGGTGCAGAATAGCACTTGGGATGCCATTGTCATAGATATCCCTGTTCTGTCTCTTCACAATCAGATAAGATTATTTGTTCTTCCCTTTAGCATTTCATTTCCTTTTCACTAACTTTTCTGGCTATTGTGTCTTTGTCCTTTCTCAGACTCTTCACTCTAACTTAAAGGGTGGAATATTGCTGATATCTAGAGCGAGTTTATTCTTTTACATTTTTCTTGTTGCATCACCCTTACCTCTTTCTTAGTCCTTTTGACATCACCCAGCCTACTCAACATATTTCTCTTGATGGTGTGTGCTTTCATACTTTATCCTGTCTGGTTTTTATGAATCACTTTATGTCCTCTCTCTCACCTTCCCCTTCAAAATGGAAACCATTGGCATTTGGCATGATCTTTGGTTTTGTTTTGTTACCAAACCTTTTAGGGCTTTTGACAGTCATTCTCTGTGACTGACAGTTGGAGTGTCTAATTACTTCTGGTGTCTTGTTTGTTGCTGGAGTATGTTGGTGGTATTTGTAGTCATTAAAAATACCATTTCCAATTCTATTGCCCCTCACAGATCTATAACATGGGGCTTAAGAAAAGATTACATTCATTACGATGTTATTCATTACTACCAGACTAGTTCACTTCTGTACTAACAATGTGCAGTCTTGTTTGAGTGGTTGATGCATTTCATCATGTTTCTTTTCCAAATATTTATTGCTATAGGCAGTCCCACAGGCTTCAGGACACAATCCATCCTTTAACGAACAGAAGCTGGGAAAAAGATTTTTCCTTTGAACGGGCCGTTTCCTAAATGCCAACTGCAGAGTTTTTCATACTGTCCTTTAATTCATGTTGGCTGGTGTCACAGACAGCACACTTGACTAGATGGACCACTAGTATAATCTAATATGGAAACTCTTGTGTTACTGGTTCCACAGATTTACACAGAGCAAAAGTTCCTAAGTGCAGTTGGCTGAGTTAGTTTTCACCATGACTTTGGCATGAACAGAGCTTTTAAAGGGGATTATCAGTTTCTGGTTTATAGAATACTATCTGCATATTACTACACATATTAAATATTTTCTTTCAGGCAAGTTTTCCTTGGAGTAATGTCAGTAATATGTAGGTATCTGAATTTCATCTTTAGTATGTCAACAGTATTTGATCAGTGATTGATTAGTCAATGTTTGTACTGCATTTCATATGTGGAAAGTATTATAGAAGCACTAAATATTATTGATTATGTCAGTAGGGTTCATTATGCTTCTTTAGTGTATGTCATATGAGGTTTGCAAAAATGATTATATTAATAAAGTAATCATTTTTTATGTTGGTGAATCTAAATTATATTATTTTGTGAAAATTATGAAATTATTAGGAACCAGCAGAAGACATGGTTTTATTCCCTGTAATGCAAACTTTGAGACCATGTGAAAATATGGATTTTTTTTGCATAGGCTTTTATCACCAGCTCAAAACTAGCAATTAAAAAAATTACTCTTCTGTCACCAATTAAATGAATCTGTTTATTGAGTGGTACAAGTCTTTTTGTATATATAGTACCATACATCTATACTCTTCTTCACAAAAAAGAGTAAGGTCCATTTACTGCACCAAGAGGTTCACAATCTAAGTCAGGCAAAACAACCACAAGATAAGGGACAACAGTTAAAGGTAGGTAATGATGGAGTTACTCAGCTAGTCATCCATTAACCAAAATTTGAATTTCCAAAGTATTTCTTTATAAAGAAAAACAACCCATTTCTGTGAAGATGGGTCATGTCTAAGCATATGAAGTACTTAAAACATGAAATTCCACTTGACCCTGTTAATACTGACTCAGCATCAAATATGTATACCAGAGTAGATAATGTTCATAACTAATCTCGGATTACCTATGGGTAGTGCCATTAGAGAGAACCTGTCTGGCCTAATGCAATCCAAGTTGCCAATAGCAGGAGACTAAAGCATCTAGCTAGGATTCTGCGCTGTGCTTCCAGGACTGGTGACACACTGAGATGCAGATCCTCTCTAACACCAGGAGCTGTTTTATTTTGAAGCAGCACCCCTTTCCATGTGAGGTCTGCCTATGGATTGCTCTGCACTTTTCTATGGCTGAGAATTCTTGGGAGGTGGAGAGGTGACACAAAGGCTGAATCTACACTGACATCCTAGCATGATTACATCTCAGATAACATACCTGAGCTAGCTAGGGTTCCGATTCAATTTGGAGAGATTCAAGAGTCCTCTGATTCTACTCGGATTCAGAGATTTGGCCACCAAATCAGGCTAAATCTCCGTTGAATTGAATTGGGGACCAAAGCTTTGCGCAGCCCTACCTGATATCTGTACCTGACTTGTAGTCACACAAGTATGCACAGCTGTATAGATCTATCTTATGGAGATTTCCACTTTTACCCCTGGCATGTTATCTTCTGTAGAGGCATTTTTATTTGACCAGCTAGGATGGGAGTTTAGTCCTCAGGGTTTCATTCTCTGTCCCCTAAATTGCAATGGTAAGTTTTTAATTGAAACCCACCATTTCAATTTTTCTGTCATGTTATAGTGAGGGACCTGATCCTTTTATTTATTTATTTCTTTATTTTTGGTAAGAGTCAGAGCCTGCCAACAACTAGGGGATAAGCTGCCAGTGGGCCAAGCAGCTCCTGAGTTGTGGGGGGCCCCAGTCCTCTCTGTGGTGGCAGCGCCCCCTGGGGCCAATCAGGTGGGCTGCTGCACCCAGGTGCTGCCGCAGCTTGGAGGTAGCACCCAGCTTGATCCAACTGTTCCCTTAGTCCACTCAGGGAGCAGCACCCAGTGGGCTTCCAGCGGATGGGCTCAGGGAACCGTTGGATTGGGATGGGTGCTGTCTCTGAGCTGGGGCAACACCTGACCTGTTAGCAGCCCACCTGGGTGGCCCTGGCGGGGGCACTGCTGCCATGGAGGGAAGGGCTGGGACCCCCTGAAGCTCAGGGGCCACTCAACCCACCGGCAGCTCACTACCTGGCTGAGGGGGAGGTGGGCACGCTCTGTCAGGGAAAAAAAAAAAGGATTGGGTCCCTTACCACTTATGCCTTCAGCAGGTGCCTGCTGAAGGCAAAAGCAGTGAGGGACCTGATCCTTTTTTTCTGTGGCGTCTGCCCACCTTTTTCATGGCTGGGGTTGCTGACAGAAGCTGACAGTTGCATCGCTGCAATTTGCAACATTGGAAACTAAAGTACATCCAGATATAGTTTAGTTTGCAACAATGCAAACTCATCTAAAACCCCCAATATTGGTGCATGTGTAATGTGTGACACCATTAAGCCCCACTCATGACATTTTTGTCATGTGTACCTTGTGATGTACACATGACAAACATGTACAAACGTCCCTACAGGCCTTCTAATTGCTCTGGAATGTGGTGGGAAGCTAATCTCACCTTTTGTGTTCAAAACTAAGATCAGCCTAAATTGTTTTATTTTTTTAAGGCAGAGGTATAGCCTCTGGGGGATACTCAAGGAATTAATTAATTCAAACACAGTTGCTTCCTTTAGGGATTAAAGATACAAATTGGCTTTAATGGGAGTTACCTACTACGGCTGTGTGAAGCTTCGGTCCCTGATTTGATTTGGCAGAGATATGGCCTGATTCGGTAGCCGAATCTCCAAATCTGAATCAAATCAGAGGACCCGTTAATCTCTCTGAATTGAATCAGAACCCTCTGAATCAATTCAGAGAGATTCGGAAACATTCAGCAATTTGAACATAGACATAGCTTTAAATGTTTTTCTACATACCTCTAGGTACCAGATGGCTTGTGAATGCTGTGATGCTGGGGAGCATGGAGCGTCCCACAAATGTTGGGGGCTCCCCAGTACGCTCAGCAGCAGACCCAGAAGTGGACCAGAACCACACCTGGTCCACTTCTGGGTCCATCGGGGAGTGCACTGGGGCCCCCCTGTGCTCCTGTGGGACACTCCATCTGCCCCAGCATCGCAGTGTTCGTGAGCCACACCTGGTACCTCGAGGTATGTAGAAAAGACATTTAAAGCTGTGTCTATGGCCAAATCTCTGATTCTCCAAATCAGCATCAAATATTCAGATTCAGATTCGGCTGAATCAAATCGGGGACAGTGATCCAAATTAACAAATTGAATCACTGTCCCTGATGTGGGCCAAATCTGAATCGAATACGGTCTGCTTTACACACCCCTATTACCTACATAAATTCTCAGGCATTGAATTAAGAGAATAGTCTGTATTGTATTTGTGTGGGGTCTGTACTATGAAACCATATGCTAAAGAAACAATTTATCCACAGAAATAAGTATTAAATGGGGGCATATGCCTACATGAGTTAGTAGAGAAATCTAGTGTCTTGTTGAGGTTACTCATGAAGAAGAAAAGTTGGGCACAGACTTATTTATTTATTTCCGTTGGAGGCCACCTTTAACTGAGTGTTGACCTTCTGAGCAGGTACAGAACAAGGTGTGAATCCATATCTCCTTTGTAGTCAATAGAATTACTTTAGCTGGATGCTGATATAAATGAATTTGGCTTCTGCCTGTTCCTTATGACACTGCAAAGGACTGTTAAAATTCCCAGGGAGACTGTACATTGCAACTGGAAATCCATTATTTCTTTTTCTTCAATGCCTAAATATTGGCTTTTTTTTTTTTTTTATTACTGTGTGGTTTTTGAAACGTCATTGCTGCTAATTGATTTGCCATATTTGTAATAGAATCTGAAGTTCAATTTCTTAGTACTTGACTTGAGCAAGAAAGCATGCCTTAAATATTAAACACATCAGCCTTGACAAAAAGACTCCTGGGTTTTTTACTGTATCTATTGGGGTATGGACAAACATTCATTTGATGTGCTAAGGATTTCCAGAAAATTTACAGCACCACAAAAAACATAGTGTGAAATGCACCTATAGCTGTTGTTCAAGTGCCCAGTCACCAGAGTGCTGCAGAGCCTGGAAGGACCATGCGCTGCTGCCACTCTGCAGCCTGGGGGCCAGTGTGCTGTGACCCGGGCGTGCTTTGCAAAAGCCCCCTCTCCCCACTGTCTAGAGGTTCCCGAGGACAGCTGGGCTCAAAGGAAAGTGCCAATTGGCTGAATGCCCAGGAACCACATCCGCCAGAGACTCCCCCCAACTGCTTTGCACAGAGAGTGGAGAGCCACAATGTGCCTAGTCACTTTCTACTGCCAAAGGCTCATTACTTTTACTTCCAGCCTGCAATGGATCCCTGCTGCCCATGTTCACTGAGGCTCCTGATCTGGCAGCGCTGGCATGTCCACTGTGTGCCGTACTGCTGCTGGCACAGAGCCAAGCTCCTGTGTGAGCTGGTGTGCCTATATAGCCATGCAGGCATGACTGCCTGGCTACGCGATCTCTGCTTTGTCAATGAGCTTGGTATAGGCAAGTCCATAGTGGGAGAACCAATGCAGGAGGTGTCCTTGGTTATCCAGCAGGTGCTGGCATGATGATTCACCCACCTTGACAACCTGCAGGAGGTCAGTTGTTGGGGGATGATGCTGCCAATCTTGCAGGGGCCTCACCAGTTAAGTGGTTTGTGCTCGTGCACTGCAGCATCCCCATCAGGTTTGCAGCACTTGCGACACTGTGCTCTGCCTCAGGCCTCCTTTGACTGAGTGGTGCTGCACAGAGCATATACACAACTTCTGGCCTTTGACTGGCACTGCCCCTCAGGAGGTGTCTGAATCATTTCCTCGTCGCCCTAGACATGGTTTTTTCTAGTTGCAGCAGCCAATCACAGCCCAAAATACACGTGTACTTCCCATTATGACACGTCTGCTCCAGGAGAGAAGCTGAAGTGTCTCCTGCCCTAGCTTTTCACAATGACAGCAGCCGATTGCTGTACCAAGTACACATACGCCTCCTGGCCATAGTGCCTGTATTGCTGCCCCAGAACAACACCCTGCAGGGCTCTGATGCTCCCTACTTCAGAAAAGGCACTGAAGAGTCTCACCTTTGCCACAGCTGTGGCATTTACCAATTGTAAAAGCTGAGCATTGACTTTGAAGTCCCTGTACCTGAGCTCAACCACCCACAAGTTTTTGTTTTGTACCCTTGCTTGGCTTGTATATAATGCCAGAGATGCTAATGTGACAAGAAAAGATATTTTTTTGTATGGTAGGAGGATTTGAGCTGGTGTTTCCTGCTGTGTTTTTTGAACAGGAAGGATTTTATCCTGTTCTCAAAGAAAGACAGCATTGATCAGCAACCCAAGCCCAGAGGTCCATGTATTGACCTCTGGGCTTGGGTTCACCCCATGAGGCAGTGAGTTTGGCATCACACTTCCAGGAGCAGTGTGTGTAATGGGGTTAGGAGCAAAGCCACATGGGATGCTGGAAGGCTGAGCCTGCTCTGTGGTGCTATGCATAACTGGATAGTATTACATGTGGTGCTAGAAAACAGGTGTTACATGTGGTGCACTCTTGAGAAATTGTTTCTGGATAGAAATAATATTTTATTGTAGAATCACCATGTTTCTTCCACAACAAACTGCTTGAACAGCTGTACACTATTTGCAAGGCTAAAAGGGTGCATGTCTTATTGTAAATGTAATGTAGAAGTGTCATAATGGGAGGTACACATAGCTTCACTGACTGACTCTTTTAAGGAGCCATCAGCAGTCAGTTTTCATTTCACAAAGCATTTATGCATGTCCTTAAGACCACCCCCAAACAATTTGGTATGTTGGAACCTATGAGAGGGTAAGCCAGTTAACTTGTCTGTGCCATAATTTACCTTACGTATCAAATTCGGACAGAAGCACCTCACAGGAGTATATGAGGGTTAGGGTGAATTTCTGTCTCTACTGAAGTCATTAATTGAACTCAGTAGGGCCAGTATTTTACCGCTAGTGTTTGCATTTTCAAATCCTTTGATTACAGGTACCACACAATAAATGCAAAATATTATTTTTTACCCCTTTGATTTTTCTAAAACACTTCATATTGTTCCCTTTCTCACCATACTGTTTGGTGCACCCCAGAACAGCCTGTCATGTTTTGTTATTATTAGATACTTTGGCCTTGTTCTTTACTTTTAGGATACTGGTAGCTTCCCCATTAAAGTGAAAGAGAGTTCTGGCATGCCTTGATTGGGAGAGAGAATAAAGAGGGAGAGATAGTACCATGATACTGGCTTTAAAACCAGTAATGTTTTTATCAGACATCTTCTAGAGTGACACTCAAGCATGGATTGATGACTGGATATTTCCAGTCTTACATTTTCTAGCTCAATGATTCTCAGCATAGAAGAGACCTGAAATTCAATCTTACATAGGAATCATGATGGACAGACCAGAAAATAAAATCTTTGTAAAGGAAGTGAGGTTTTCTCCAAAAGTTTATGAGACAGACATTTTAGCATCACTGTTCAGGAGAGCTGACATTAACTTACCAGGAAGTGCTGGCTTAGCTATATTTACTTAAAGCATGCAGTTAAAATATCTATCCAAAGGTCAGTTCTACATGGGATATATTTTGTTTGTGTGGAAGGCATAAGAACCTGATTTTCATAAGAGGATGTTTTCTTTTGAAGTGTATATAAAGAAAAATTTCTCAAGGGTTTTCTTTCGGAATACACCGCACTTTCATAATTGTCATGCGCAAAATGCAGTCATCTACCATTTACTACCCTTAGTGATGATGGTGTTAAAACAATCATTTTACTGCCTAACCCCCCCCCCCCAAAACAAAACAAAACAAAAAAACCCAACCCCCAAAACAAAAACAAACCCAAGCTAACAGCTCCCTTAGGATGATTAAGAAATAGATTTTACACATGTAAACCAAAAATAATCTGGCTCTTTCTGTGACAGGGAGAAATAGCTAAGGACATTTGGGACTGATAATAAGAGGTACAGCGTCTTTCTGCTCTAAGATATTGATTTAAATCTGGCCTAAATTGAAAGAGTCTGAATGTTACCTTGGGGTTACATAGTGGCTTGCATTTAATAACTTGGTGGTCTCCATCTACATCCCACTGAATAAGTGTTTATACAAGAAGAACTAGCTTCAAATCAACCATAATTTTTCTGCAGAGAAATTAAGGACTGTGGATCCAGTACGCACTTACATGCATACTTACATCTATTTATGCGGAGGACAGAGTTCAAGCAGAGGCTTAAAGTTCCTTTGAAGAGAGGAAAGCCCTATGATAAGTCAGTGGAAGTCAGCACATGCTTAACTGCACTTTGGTGCGCTTCTCTCATTTAAGCATGTGTGTAAGCGCTGCCCTGAATGAGGATGTTTTCCTGAGTCAGCATTTAAATGGACTAGGCACTGAATTCCCTTTTCTTGGCTAGACCATGATGGGGTAGCACGAGAGAGCTTTCACTCTTGTGGCCTATGCTGAAACTTTCTGTGGCACAGGGAAGAGTTCAGAGTCCAGCTGATCAATCTGATACCTTTCCCAAGCAGTAGTGTTCTTCTTTATTTTCTTATTATCTCATCTGGGAGTTCACTCTTGATTCCATGCCCTAAGAAGTCAGCTAGCTGGAGCATTTGTGAATCCCATACAATTTTCTAAAATATTCCTGTTTGTTTTAGACTTCTAAATTATGTACATACATGCTCTCTCTCCTTCTTTGTTGATTTAGAAGACATTGAAATTTCATCACAGCATTTTCTGTAGAGTTGAAATTAACATATGGACCTGTCAGCAAAACTCCCAGCAGACTTCAGGGAGTGTCTTATGAGGAGTGCTGGGTAGGGACCATCATTTTTTCTCTTTTTCAATTACTTCCTTGGTTTTGCATTACAATCATTGATGATATCACCATGATGGACATTTGCTAAATCTTGCTGCAGACCTAGCAAATGAAACTCACATATTGATCTTTTATTAATGGTAGGATGGAAAGGCATGAAAACCCCACCCTTCTCCAGGAAAAAGTGTGGTTTATTTAAAAAACAAAACAAAACTATCTGTGTAAGCAAGTTGTGATTAGGCTTTTAAAAATGAGACTAATGCAAGATATTTTCTTAATGGAGCTGCAAGCACTTTCCATGTTTTGTTCATTAGAATGTTGTTGTCTTTGATGTTGTAACAAACTGGATTGCATGAATGGTTGCATACTTCAGGACTCCCTGCTGGATTTGGAAATGCACAGATGTACATTACTACTTTACTGCTAACAGGTCAAGAACATTTTTCCTTTAGCTTAAGCACTGACACTGTTTGCCTTTTGAAGAAATTATGACAGCATATGGAATTTATCAATTTATACCCATAACTGATAGATGCCTAGGAGACCTAAATTCAGTTAACCTACAGTTGAAATCTCGGGAATATGTAGCTTCCTCAGTTTCTGCGTGCAATTTCAACAGTCATCAGCTGATCTTGTCTTAAATAAAAAACCTTTTTTTTTTGCTCGCTGAATAAATCAGATCAAAATAACAAGAGTTGATAGCAGATAAAATGTCTATCTAAGATTTATTTGTGGGTTTTGTTATAATAACATATAGGTAGGCAGGGTAAAATGCTTTTATTAAAGAGTTCTTGAACTTCAAGAAAAAATTATGAAAAAGGCCATTTTAAAAAAGTTTAATAAAAACTTTAAGATAAGTCCGCTTAAGATACTGACATAGCTCGCTCCTATTTTCTTATCTGTTCATGCTTTTTTTCCTTATTCTTTTTCCTTTTTTTATTTTATTTTGCAGTTCAAATGCCATAGATCCAGGTATCAGGATTTCTTATTCTACCATATTGATGCTTCTTTGAATGAATGTTGTTCAAGGATTCTTTTGTCCATTACTTCGTAGAGCCTAACAATACACTTGAAGTGTTTGGTACAAAGGGTAGGCCTTGTCTATACCTGAAATTAGAAAACTATTAATTCTCTTACCACCCTTTTTGTTAGCTCTTAACTCCTTTTTACATACATTATATTAAGTGACTAGTACATGCCTGTCAGGTAGTTACTGGGTTTGCAATGGTGTTTGATGGCAGGTCTTGGAGTTGGGCAATAGTTGGCATTTCCATAAGAAATCAGATCATAGATACAGTGATTTGCAGATGATGATTTTGTGTTTATAAGACCTCAAACTCTTTATCATCTTTACTTGGATCTGGCTATTAGTGTAGTGGGCAAGGCTTTTATAAAAAGGTAGAGCAGTCTGTACAGGGCTGTACTGGATCTAGCCCCACAAGTTCTCTCTTTGAATGTGTTTCTTAACTGGGACTTCGATTCCAGTTCCTTTGTGGATGTTGAGATTCCACTTCTTCAGATTCTCAGGGTACTTACAGAAGTTACACTTATGTGTTTTGAGGCTTTCTGAAAGCTCTTAAAAGCTGTAATGTAACAAACATTCACGGCTGCAGGGCACTTTTAAAATGGCCAATTGTGTGAAAATTTAATCCTTGTTTGATGAAGCATCAGACGGGGTGCCTTAGGGAATTTGCTTACAGGTTCCCTGCAAGGGTTAATATTGGGTGATTCCATCCGCATCCTATGCCCTGCTCCCAAGGCTGTCACAAAGAGGAGAGAGAGAGCCTCTGCCTCCTCCCTGCATAGTGGGGAAGGGAGCCACCTCTGCTGGGGTCTCAGGGAAGGCTGGGCTGCACCCATGAGTTAGGCAGTGCTCCTTTCATTCCCTTCACCCTCTGTACAAGCATCTTGACAAAGGAGGAGGCTGCCACACCTGGAGTTTGGATGTAGGGAGGGAAATGGAGTCCTCTCCCACCTCGTAGGCATAGCCAGGCTCCCTCCAAGAGGGGGTAACCAGGTTGTGTCTACATGGTGGGGGGCTCCATTCTCCTCCCTTCTCCAGTTCTGGGCACAGCAGCCACAAGGCTGCCATTGTCAAGAGCCCTGGGTGGGGGAAGGAATGGAGTGCCTCTGCTGTGCAGACCTAACCCAGCTACCCCTGCAGAGGTCTTGGGGGAGCCAGCCTTAGCCTGTGAGGCAGGGAGGCTCCATTTCCCTTTCACCCCAGCTGTGGGTATGGCAGCCTCTGGTGCCAAGATGCTCACTCATAGATTCATAGATTCATAGATGTTAGGGTCAGAAGGGACCTCAATAGATCATCGAGTCTGACACCCTGCATAGGCAGGAAAGAGTGCTGGGTCTAGATGACCCCAGCTAGATGCATATCCAACCTCCTCTTGAAGACCCCCAGGGTAGGGGAGAGCACCACCTCCCTTGGGAGCCCGTTCCAGACCTTGGCCACTCTAACTATGAAGAAGTTCTTCCTAATGTCCAATCTAAATCTGCTGTCTGCTAGCTTGTGCCCATTATTTCTTGTAACCCCTGGGGGCGCCTTGGTGAATAACACCTCACCAATTCCCTTCTGTGCCCCCGTGATGAACTTATAGGCAGCCACAAGGTCGCCTCTCAGCCTTCTCTTGCAGAGGCTGAAAAGGTCCAGTTTCTCTAGTCTCTCCTCGTAGGGCTTGGTCTGCAAGCCCTTAACCATATGAGTGGCCCTTCTCTGGACCCTCTCCAGGTTATCTGCATCCCTCTTGAAGTGTGGCACCCAGAATTGCATGCAGTACTCCAACTGCGGTCTGACCAGTGCCTGATAGAGGGGAAGTATCAACTCCTTGGATCTATTCATCATGCACTTGCTGATGCACGATAAAGTGCCATTGGCTTTTCTGATGGCTTTGTCACACTGCCGACTCATGTTCATCTTGGATCCCACTAGGACTCCAAGATCCCTTTCCACTTCTGTGCCACCCAGCAGGTCATCTCCTAGGCAGTAGGTGTGCTGGACATTTTTCCTCCCTAGGTGCAGCACTTTGCATTTCTCCTTGTTGAATTGCATTCTGTTGTTTTCTGCCCACTTGTCCAACCTGTCCAGGTCTGCTTGCAGCTGTTCCCTGCCCTCCGGCGTGTCCACTTCTCCCCATAGCTTTGTGTCATCTGCAAACTTGGACAGAGTACATTTCACTCCCTCGTCCAAGTCACTGATGAAGACATTAAAGAGTATCGGTCCAAGGACCGAGCCCTGCGGGACCCCACTGCCCACACCCTTCCAGGTCGATACCGACCCATCCACCACGACTCTCTGGGTGCGACCCTCTAGCCAATTCGCCACCCACCGGACTGTGTAGTCATCCAAGTCACAGCCTCTTAACTTGTTCACCAGTATGGGGTGGGATACCGTATCGAAGGCCTTCCTGAAGTCTAAGTATACGACATCCACCCCTCCTCCTGTGTCCAGGCGTTTCGTAACCTGGTCATAAAAAGAGACTAGATTAGTCAGGCATGATCTGCCTGCTACGAACCCGTGCTGGTTTCCCCTCAGCATAATTTGTCCTGCCGGGCTCTCGCAAATGTGAGCCTTGATAATTTTTTCAAAGATTTTGCCAAGGATGGAGGTGAGACTGACTGGCCTATAGTTGCCCGGGTCCTCCTTCCTCCCCTTCTTGAAAATGGGGACCACATTGGCCCTTTTACAGTCCTCTGGGACTTGGCCCGTGTGCCACGAGCATTCAAATATTCCTGCCAGTGGCTCTGCAATGATGTCGGCCAGTGCCTTCAGCACCCTCGGATGGAGCTCATCTGGGCCTGCCGACTTAAAGGCATCCAGTTCTTCCAAGTGACTCTGCACCATCTCAGGGTGTACGCATGGTAGTCTGGCGCCTTGCTGCTGCCTCTCTACAACCCCAGTGAGAGCCTTGTCGTGCCCCTCGCTTAGGAACACTGAGGAAAAGAACTCGTTGAGGAGTTCAGCCTTGTCCCCCCTGTCCGTCACCAATTGTTTCTGCCCATTTAGCAGGGTTCCTATTCCTCCCTGGGCCTTCCTTTTACTCCCTATATATCTAAAAAACAATTTCTTGTTGTCCTTTACTTGGGATGCCATCCTCAGCTCCATGGTAGCTTTGGCCTGTCTAACTGCCTTCCTACAAGCGCGAGCAGAGGAGGTATATTCATCTTTGGTGATCTCTCCCTGTTTCCACTTTTTATGTGCTCCCCCCCACTCGGGGGAGCTGGGGGTGAAGGGAGTCCCCCAGCTTCATGGACCAAGCTTGGCACCCCCTAAGACTTGAGCAAGGGTAGGTGGGGTTAGGCCTGTGTGGTGGGGGGGCTCCCTTCCTCCACTCCAGTGCCATGTGAACACCTTGGCAGTGGCAGAGGGTGCCATGCCCAGATCTAGGGTGGGGAGGAAATGGAGCCTCCCACCAACAAAGGCCCAGCTTCCTCCAAAACCACAGCAGGGGTAGCTGGGGGTAGCATGTGTGGCAGGGGGGACTCCATTTATTCCCCCCTTCTCCCTGCCGCTGCTGACATTTGCCAGCTGGCGGAAGGGGTCGGGGCTGGGGAGAAGTGTGCTCCCAGCCTCCTGGGAGGCTGCTGGAGTGCCTCTGCCTGCTGGCCCGGGCTGGTACAGGCAGGCTTGAGCCCTTTGCACCCAACAGGTGAACAACTATTGGGTTCAATGGTCCTTTAACTCATGGCACTTTGTGTAAAGTACCTTGGTACCTCCCCAACAGGCTGTCTGCACTTGTGTACATGCCCTAATAGTGTGGCCATGCTGCTTAGGCTCTTTGTCTGGAGTATGGCATAGTGTCAGAAGTGTGCCTGTGTAATGTGATGGTGTGTGTGGGACCAGAGGTATTTTTATTTCTGGTGTCTTCATGTACATTCTGTTTTCTGTCTGTGCTAAGCAATGTTCCTTTTCTGTGAGGGGTAGCTATAGGTTGTAACAGCTTCTTAAAGTCTTCAAATTGTGGCAGCTCTGTTCTAAAACCCTGAGGGTAGGCACTTTTCTCCTTCTCTTCTGATTTTTTTTCTTTTTTTTAAGGAAGATGCTGAATGTATGGGGGAAAAATCTTGGGCCAGTAACAAATACAGTGATTACACAGCTTTCCTAAAACCAAAGTGTTGTTTAAATTTAATATTAGGAACAAAATATTTTAAAGGAACTAGAGATAGATCTCTCTCTCTCTCCCCCCCATATAGATATATATCTGTACAGATATCTCTCTTTATAGAGAGAGATATCTATAGATATATAGAGAGATCTCTATCTCTATCTCTGTATAGTTTTAAAGCAATATATATGTAGGCATGAGTGCGGAGAAGTACATTCTTGGAAAAAGGAACACAGAAATACACCTACTTTCCTTAACAGAAGAAAGGGTGAGGGTGTGTGTGAGATGGGAGGAGAGAGAGAGAGATGCACTAGGAAAAGGGTTTGGGAATCTCATAGGAAACAATTATAAGTTGGATCTCTCCTGAATGGAAAGTGACTGTGATAGAACAGGAGGTATTGGTATCTTCCTCAATAAGAGGCACTTTACTTTATAAATCCGTGTTTCTTTCCCTTGTCACAGGCTCTGGTATGGATTGATTCCTATAGGTAAAGAAACTAATGCTAAGTCCATGGAGAGACAGTCCCTGTTAGGAGCTGGTCTGGTGCAACAAGATATGAGCTGAGTTGAAACAGTATGAGTAGCGGAAACTTTGTCGCTCCCCTCCGCCCCCCCTTTAATGTTTTCATTTGATAGACATATGATATTAGGCTTGAATACAACAGAAAAACAGTTTTAAAAAATTTTAAGCATGTGGCATTAAAACAAATCAGATGAAAATTTCTGAAAATTATTTAGGAGTCACAACTATAGGTTTATCATTTATATATGTCTGCAGCCATCTATGGCATTACACAATAACACATGTAGTTCCACTGAAATCCAGACCAGGAGACTATGCCCTTTCCAATCTGTCTTTCTGCATGACAAATGTAAAACTGTTCCCCATTATAGTTTAGGAAGTGATTTACACAGAATCATCAGTAGTTACATTTATTTGGAAAGTTAAATCTTACCCTACATCTACATGTTAATGAAATATAAGAAGTAGGTATGTTCCCCTTTAATATTTTACTGTAGAAAAAACATGAGCATCACAAAATGTGCTTTTTATTTCCTTTCCCTGTTTTTATTGGTATGTTTTTACTTCTGATTATTCTTTCAGTGGTAGCCTTGCTAGCTAGATGAATTAAAGCAATCGTGAATCAAAAGGTCTGCTATCATCAAGTTGACCTGCATCAGCCAGGTGAATTACTTTAATTTATCCACATGACCTCTTGCTTTCATATGACAGCCTTGTAGGACACTGAGGTGTTGTAGTGGACAGGTGCTGAGAGAGGAAGAAAAAAAATTCCACTCACCTAGAATGTGAATCATAAAATGCTTTCCCAGAGCTGTCCATTCTTAATTTCCTGTGTTTAGTCTGTTAGAAGCATCACTGGTGAAAAGCCAATATGATCTATGTTGCTGTTTCAAAACAAATGCCTCTTTGTCCCATAAGGTTATACATTCTTTCAGCTTTCCAAACCATTCTACTAAAAAAGAAAAGAAAATCAAATAGCATTCTTATCCTTTTTTTTTATTTGCATGTTATTTCTCCCTCTGGGAGCAGAAGCGCTTCTTAAAAGAAATTTTCTAAGCACATTTTTTTAATAATGGTAATGATATTATACACAGCTACCTTCTCTGTAAATCAGTGGTGACAGTCAAACTGGAGTCCAAGGAAAAAATGTGCAAATGGCTTTATTGAAAATCAATATGCATTTGTAAGTGAGGCATGCTTCCAAGATCCTTTGTGTTCATTGTTGGTTTTGTATTGATGACACTTGCAGTGCATTTTACAGCATTGTTTCCAAGACTCAGTGGTCTTAATGTACTGGAACAAGTTGCTGTGGAGCTCCTTCTCCTTTTTTTTTTCAATTCACACAAAACAGCATTGCATTCAAATACAAGGAACTTCCATGACAAACAACTTAGTAGATTGTAATATTATCTACTGTGTAGACAAGAGACAAGGTAGTTGGATTTTTTTGCAAGCTGTTCATTGGACAAGACTGGCAATCAGCGGTAACTGTTAGATAAAACATAACCCAAACTGGAGGAGGTCATTCATATTTAATAAGGTAGACTGTGAAGGAGGAAAGAAAAGTAGGTGCTTGAGTTTACTGCAGACCGACTTTGGAAACACATCAGTGGGCTGTGTTCATTAGCCTAAGGTGCTGTATTCTATCATAATAACCTACCAGTAAAATAAGTCTAGGCAGGTACTCCACAGTTTGCAGAAGACTGGTTCTGCAATAACTGAATTAAAGAATAATTGGTTGCTCCCTAAAGTTGGGGAAAGGAATCAAAGGGACCCTCTTTTCACAGTCCATTTTCTGGCAGGAAAAGCTATCAGGTGCAAATAGTCTCTCCCTCCCTCACTGTGGGACTTCAGCAGCATTCCCAGGAAATTCTACTTCTTTCCATGCAGGCTTCAACTGCTGCACTGACTGAACATGGTGTGGCCTAGGAAGCTAGTTTCCATGCAGAAGGTAGATATAGTATTAGTACAGACTCCTTTCTGTTAGCATCAGAGCCCAACCCTATAACAGCATGGGTAGGACCAGGGCTGTAGCTACTTCTTTCCAAGAAAGGCTTATGCTATGCCTCCCTTAGGTATGGTGGAGGGGCAACTGCACTCTTAGAAGCTCTGGAAAACATTGTTTCTCTGAGGAAAATGCCTCTCAGAGTTCCCGCTAGGTTATACTTAGTTTCATAGTTTCATAGTAGGTAGGGTCAGAAGGGACCTGAGCAGATCATCAAGTCCGACCCCCTGCCATGGGTAGGAAAGAATGCTGGGGTCAAATGACCCCGGCAAGGTGTCTATCTAGCCTCCTTTTAAAGACCCCCAGGGTAGGAGCGAGCACCACTTCCCTTGGAAGTTGGTTCCAGATCCTAGCCGCCCTGACTGTGAAGTAGTGCTTCCTGATGTCTAGCCTGAATCTACTCTCCATCAACTTATGGCCATTATTCCTTGTTACTCCCAGTAGTGCTCGGGGGAACAGGGACTCTCCCATTACCTGTTGGTCTCCCTTGGCCAGTTTATAGATGGCCACCAGATCCCCTCTCAGCCTTCTCTTGTGGAGGCTGAACAGGTTCAGGTCTCGTAGCCTCTCCTCATAGGGCCTGCCCTGCTGCCCCCGATCGTGTGAGTGGCCCTCCCCTGGACCCTCTCAGTGTTGTCCACATCCCTCCTGAAGTGAGGCTCCCAGTACTGGATGCAGTACTCCAACTGGGGCCTGACCAGTGTCGCACAGAGGGGGAGGATCACCTCCTTGGCCCTGCTCATGATGCATCTGTGAATGCACGACAAGGTGCGGTTAGCCTTCCTGACTGCATCCCCACATTGGCGGCCCATGTTCATCTTGGAGTCTATAATGACTCCAAGATCCTTTTCTGCCTCTCTGTGCTGATGAGAAGGGAGTTCCCAGCCTGTAGGTATGCTGCTGGTTCTTCCTCCCCAGGTGCAGTACTCTGCACTTGTCAGTATTGAATCCCATCTTATTCTCATCCGCCCACCTCTGTAACCTGTCCAGATCCAATTGCAGCTGTCCCTCCCTTCTAGCATGCCCACTTCTCCCCACATCTTAGTGTCATCTGTGAATTTGAACGAGGTGCTTTTCACCCCCTTGTCCAAGTCGCTGATGAAGATGTTGAACAGTGTGGGCCCGAGGACCGAGCCCTGGGGGACCCCACTGCCCACATCCCTCCAGGATGAAAATGACCCATCCACCACCACTCTCTGGGTGTGGCCCTCCAGCCAATTGGCAACCCATCTGACTGTGTAGGCATCGACACCACAATCTCATTTTTTCATGAGAATGGGGTGAGAGACTGTGTCAAAGGCCTTCCTAAAGTCCAGAAAGACTACATCCACTGTGACACCTGCGTCCAAGGATACTTCAGCGCTGGCTTATGTGGGCCTGTGCCTGGTTGGCACAATCTGTTTTCAAACCTCCCAGAGTGTTTCCTCTGCTTTCCATACTATTCTTACTCATGCTATTTTCTTTGTGGCTCTTGCAGTTCCAGCATTAGCCTTAACTATTTTATTTTTGATTTCTTTAAGCTGATGGATTCTCAAGGTTGCTTTTCTCAATCAAGCTCCCTCTTATATTCTCATTCCACTCACGCCTACACTATAAACTTCAGATGGCCTTTTCCTCTGCACATCTATCAGCTGCATGTGGATCCTCACAAATGCTAAATCATAGAATTGCTATAATCAGATCTGTGGTGCCCTGTGCAGTAAGCAGCAACTGAGCTAGGTTAAGGTGCATTTTTAGAAACTGACTAATAGAAGATGAGTAAAGAAATGTTTCATCTGGAGACTGCAGTAATAGACTGTCAAGAAAAAGAATACCCTAAACTTTCTCAAAGATATGAAAAGACAGTTCATCTTTTGACTGGAGATTTCAGCTCTAAAACCTAAAATACTCCATTTTCTTCTCTGTCTTTTGTCTGATTTGTATATATTTTGTTTGTGTATGTCAGATACTGTGTGTACAAAATCTATTAATTTATCCTTAGATTAATATCTATTTCATGATGTAATTTACTTTTAGTCATCTTTGCAATTCTGTCATCAGTTGCTTGTGGTTCATGTTATTGAGCATGTTTAATTTGAAAAGGAAGTGAAGTAGCTTAGCATACCTCCCCCTCCCTCTTTGAAGTACATCCTCCTGTATTCTTCTGTGGCAGAAGTTCTAGGTAATATTTCTGTCATTTCGTTGTTTTACAAATGTATATGTATTTAGATTATATATAGTAGATAGGATTTCTTCCTGACATGTAACTTGCTGCTGTGGTGAATTTGGTAGGGGGGAAAAGCAAAAGGTTTGCTATTATAAAATTTATCTGCATTATCCATGTCTAAAGGCTCAGTCACTTTCTCGGCATCTCTTTTTATTTTACATAAGTCTGCTTGTGCACTGAGGTGTTGGAGTGGAAGGCTTCAGAGGAGGAAAAAAATCACTACTCGCTTAGACTGTGAAATATAAAGTACCTTCACAAAGCAGCGCGTGATTAATTATGTTCAGTGTTCAGCCTGTTAGCTGAAAAACCCATCTGAGCTACACTGCTGTTCTAAGAAAGTGTCTTTGCATTCTTTAAGATCTATTCTTTAGATTCAGAAATAATTTTACCCGAAAGGAATAGGAAATCTCTTTGGGGGGAAAAAAAGAAGAAGAAAAGAGAGAAAAAACTCACCACTTAAAATGATATATGTAAGCAGTACTCTAGCTGCCAATAATACCTTAACCATTTACTTCCACTAGCACTTCTTCACAAAGGGGAATGAGTTAAGGAAAACACAATTGGGTGCCTCCGTGATAGACAGAATAGAATAGCCAGAAACCTATTTAGGCACGATATGGAATACAACTCTGACAAGGCCTTCAGGACACAAAATAGAATAAAGGCTTTATATAGTATTGTTAATTTTCTAAAGCTGAAAACAATCTGTGACAGTTATCACTAGAACCATTTCTTCTCAAATGATTACACAATACTGTTGTTCTATTGGTTATACTATACCCAATAATTGAAATAAGCAAGAGTAAACCTTTTAGAAGTTTCTAAGTGACTCTAGAACTTAAGGCTCATTTGGAGTCAATGGGACTTAGGGTGCATCTATACTGCATGCTGCAGTCCAGTGTATGATACCTAAACTATTTGTATATGAGGCCACACAGGCACTGGAAGTATAACTGTGGAGGTCCATGTGGGCTAATCTACCCTGCTGAGAATTAACCTAGGCAGAGTACTGTGCTAACATAACTGCACTATTTCTGATACCCACGTATACTCTGGTACTTGCCTGGCATTGCATTGTGCAGCATAGTCTTAAGACACTTACAACTTTTGAAAGTTTTACCCTTAGACTCATCAGTCACTTAGGATGTTTATAAGACTTAACCTTAAAAGTTTAGTTTTTCAGTGTCAAAAAAGATAACTAACATTCTTTTGAATTGTGGTGAGACTGATCAAATGGAATTTGCTAGAACTACCCTGCGGTTTAAATTTTCAAAACTAATGAGCAGAGGATGAGTTTTACATTTTTTATTTTAATTGTTAACTCCAGCTGGGGAAGATGGTGGGCTAGGGTGGGTTGGAGGTAGTCTTTTCTCTTAGTCTGTATTTCCTAAACTTTTTGGGTTTATGCCCCACCAAAGTGAAGTCAGCCACTTTTGTGCCTGCTACTTCATCTGCAGCCTTTTAGAGACAGTGGGATTGTTGTCCTGTGGGGTCAGGCCAACTCTCAGGATCTCAATATTGCGCTGTTAGACAGGAGGGTGTGACACAATTGCACATATGCAAACACACAAATTAATTAGGTGCATACACACACACACTACCAGTTCAGGTACATACACATCCAAACTAGCCTAGGCACATGCGTACCTATCACCAATTCAAGCACATACACTATACACTCCAAAAGTTAGACACAGATCACTAATTCGTATATCATGCATACAATGACATATATATATATATATATATATATATATATACACACACACTCTCTCCAGTTCACACACATACAACCCACCTACAAATACACACAGGTAAGTTCCTAACTTGGATGGTACAATGTGTATGTGTGTGCTTGGGGTACCTGGGATATTGGGGGAAGGTTCAGGTGAGAGAGAGAGAGTTAAAATGTAGGGAGTGAAAGTTGCCAGAACCGGGATTAGAACCAGTGGACTACAGAGAAACTAGCTGAGAAACTGAGGCTTGGGTTTACTTAAGGTAGACTGGAGCTGGAAACTGAGGCAGACAGCTGAGATATTGGGGGTGGAGGGGCAGATAAGTGGTGGCAAGGAGGAGACAGCCAGGAAAGAAACTGAGGCAGAAACCTGGTTGCTCAGGGGAAAAGGAAAAGGCAATGGGGATAAGACAGTGGCAAAGAAACAGGGTTTGGAGGCAGAGTGGAGCTCAGGACAGCTGTTGGAGGTGGCAGTGAGCCAGAAACAGGAGAGGGAGAAATGAGACAGAAGTTACAGGGGTGAGGAGCAGAGATTGGAGCAGGGCTGAACCATAGTAAAGTAAAATCCAACTTAGGGGTCCAAATAACAATTTTATTAAACAGACAACACACTACACAGCCCCATGAAGTTATTGGTTCTCTCTCTCTCGCGCGCACACACACACACACACACACACACACTGGCAGCAATAGAAAGAGACTCAGTGGAAGGGTTGGAGCCCAGGTAGAGAAGAGAAGCAGAGTCCAAGTCCTTGGTTGAAGATGGGGTGGGGGGGGTGATAGCTATCTATTCAGGCTGGAAAGGGGTCCTTGTCCAGCCGGTGTTGTCCAGAGGGGGGTCACTGGCAGGGCCTCTGGGTGGATAGGTGGTGTGGCATAGTGCTGGTCCAGATGGAGAGGGCATCCCACTGGGTCTGTCTTCACTGCCCCTTTTTATAGGGCAGACCTTGTGTGACCCTAGTGACAGGAGGCATGCCCAGGCAAGGGCCAGCCTCTGGTGTACTGAGCATGTGTGCTCCATGCAGGGATGTGCAGTTTTGGGTGTCTGTAATGGTGGGGTACAATGGTAGAGTTGCTGGTTCTTCAGGGTCTTTTGTCTTTCAAATGCTGGATTCTTGTCTCTATTCCTGGTTGAGGTCTGTGGTTCCTGGATGAATCAATGCGAGGTGATGGCCTAGTCATTACAGGCCATTCAGTAGAGGCCTGCTACCATTGTATTTCAATCATTCCCAATCACTCTCATTCATCCAGGAACCAATTTCCATGGGAGGGGTTCATGAATCATACAGTTGCAACACAGGGGATGCCTGGGCAGAGGATACAAGATGGAGGCTTGACATACAAAATGGAAACTTGACATGATTTACGCTAACTTACATAAGTAGGCCTAAAACAGTAATCACACAATATAAAAGCAGTACAAACATAATAATTATCACTTATAAATCAGTAGGTATTGGTATCAAAATAGCAGGGAACTTATTTGCAAAGAGGGGAGAGAAAAATAAAACTTACTACCTAAAATAAAATGTTAAAGCTTATCCTACATCTTAGCTTACTTAACTATAGGGCATAGAGAGGGGGAGAGAAAGTCAGAAATGGTTGGGGAAGGGGAGGGAATGCATTTCAAAATAAATAAAAAAAGAAAAATTGGGGGTTTTGCTACAGGATAAATTAAGGCAGCTTGGTCCCATAACAGGCCACTGCTTTTAATCCATTTATTGGCACTTCTCTTTGCTGCCATTGCCCCTGCTGCCAGTTGCTGCTGATTGTTCACCCTTAGTCACTCTTCCCTTAGGGGGTATGCCCTACAGTTTGGGGAACAGTTCTAAGTGATGGGGAGTATAAGTGTACCACATAGGGCGTGTCCACACATGCAAGCACATTTGCAGCAGCTCAAATAGGAGCAGCACAAATTTGTGCCAGGGATTTTTGCTCCAGCACATGTACCTGGACATGCAATTTGGTGTGGGGCAAGTTGTGCCACCTGGGGGAAAATGACCCTGCCCAGCTTCTCCCGGATCTGCAGCCAGGGGGAGCTAGAGACTGGGGCCAGCACCTGTGCTGGCTCCAGCAATACAAAAAGCTGCCCTGGCAAGCAGCTCAGGGCTACTTGCTCTTAGGAGCTTCTGGGGACTAGTGGGAGTAGCCCAGGTGGCTTTGGTAGGTGTTCCCCTCAGAAACACTCATCTTCACATTTGACCATTTACTGGAGAGGGGTGGGGGGTGTGGGGTTTGTAGGAAGGGGGTAGGGGTGTGTGTGGGGCTGCCACATGCCCTTCCCCCCACCCCTTGCGGCACTAGCCAGGCTGTACCAGCAGCAGCACTGCCAGACCCATGGTCTGTGCGTGGAGAAAGTATGTGGCAGAACCTAACCCAACCCGACCTGGTATGGCCTGGCCCACTAGCATGCCTTTGCACAGGACCGGGAGGCGCGGATCTGGGACGTGTGGCTCCTGTGCAAAGGTGCGCATTAGCTGTGTGGGCTGAGCCAGGGCACATTGGGCAATCTGGGTGTGTTTTCCATGTGGGTGAGGCGGTGATGCACCATAGCCCGTTGTAGGCACAGTGCTGTGGCTCTGCATCACCGCCTGACCCTCATGGAGAATGGGTCCAACACGCTCCGGCCTGGCCCATGCAGTGTGTACCTTTGCACAGGAGCTGTGTGTCCTGGAGCTACATGTCCTGGTCCTGTGCAAAGGCGTGCTAATGGGATGTGCTGTGCCAGGTTCCACTGCATGCTTTATCCCCTCACAGACCATGGGTCTGGCACGCCTGCTACCAGTATGGCACAGCTGGCTGCTAGTGCCAGGTGTGTGTGATGTGGGGGGATGTGTGGTTTGTGGGTGGGTTTGTGGAGGGGCTGAAGTGGGGGCCACCACATGCCTACCCCCCATGGTGTCAGCACAGTGGGCACACAGCGGCATAGTGCTGCGTGAAGCAGGCTCTGTGCTGAATGGATCTGGACCAGCCTGGTCTTGCCCGCTAGTGCACAGCTTTCCTGGTCCTATCCAAAACTGTGCGCTAGCGGGCCATGTCCATTCAGCATGTACAGAGCCTGTGTTAGGCAGTGCTGTGCTGCTTCTGGCTGTGCCTACAGCTGGTCCACGGCCACGCTGGCTGCTGCCACTGGTGCCATGGGGGTTGGGTGGGGGGCAGGCATGTGGTGGCCCCAGCTCAAGCCCCTCCACAAACTCACCCACAGACTACACATCCCCCCAACTCCCCTGCCACTAACCCCCCGCACCCACACCCACGTCCCTAACTTACCTGGGACCACAACCAGGTCCTGCTCACACCACAGCCTTGTCCTGCTCTTCTGCTTGCCCCAGCATGCTAAGGGTGCATGCCCTGTGTGCTGGGGCAGCAGAAGCACCAGACGCTCTGGCCAGAAGCCAGAGCGTCTCTGTGGAGGACTGGCTTTCAGGTTATCTCAGGGCACGGTCCAGGACCGCGCCTTGCCCCACCTTTTCCCTCCGTGTTTTTTCATTTTTTTTTTTTTTTTATACTTGGATTTTGAGGTATCATTTGACCCCTTGCTGGAACATTTTTTCATTCACAGCATGCCTCTTGTGGCATCTTCAACTGGTTTGAGATGCTGCAAGAGGCATGTGAAAGCTCATCTGGATGCGCTGATAGGTGCTTTATGAGTAGTAGATTGTCAAGCAAGAATGAAAAGTGGTTTGCCAATGGTGGTAAGATATGTACATCTAGAATTTAAGCAATGAATGCTGCAACAAAAGCAAAGCAAAATAAACTGAAAACCAAGTCAACCATGCAACCTTCAAGTGAGCCAGGCCCAACTTTTAAAACATTGCTTCATGAAGTTAGGCTTGAAAGTAAGTAGTCTAATTTTTTTCAAAAGCATTGAGTACATGCTGTAGCTAATTAATACTCAAAGGAGTTACTGCATGCTAAACCCTTCTTAAAATTAGGCCACTCAACTTCTCCAAAGATTTCATTGAATCATGGAATCATAGAAAATTAGGGTTGGAAGGGACCTCAAGAGCTGATCTTGTTCAACCTCTGGCTCAAAGCAGGACCATCCCCAGCTAGATCATCCCAGCCAAAGCTTTTTCTAGCCTGGTCTTGAAAACCTCCAAGGATGGAGATTGCATCACCACTCTGGGTAACTTATTTCAGTGTTTTACTACCCTCTTAACGAGCAAATACTTCCCAATATCCAACCTAAACCTCCTTTGCTGAATCTTGAGACCATTGCTCCTTGTTCTGTCATCTGCCACCACTGAGAATAACCTACCTCCATCCTTTTAGGAACCACCCTTCAGGTAGTTGAAGGCTGCTATTAAATCCCTTCTCAGTCTCTTCTTCTCTAGACTAAATAAACCCAGTTCCCTCAGCCTCTCCTCATAAGTCATGTGCCCTACCCCCTCACCATTTTGGTTGCTGTCCACTGGACCCTCTCCAATTTGTCCACATCCTTTTTGTAGTGGGTTGCCCAACACTGAACACAGTACTTCAGATGTGGTCTCACCAGTGCTGAATAGAGGGGAATAATCACTTCCCTTGACCTACTGGCAACACTCCTACCAATGCAGCCCAGTGTGCTGTAGCCCTTTTTGGCAACAAGGGCACACTGCTGGCTCATATTCAGCTTATTGTCCATTTCAGAGCTCAGCTCTAACCTCATACTAGGGGAATACTTAATTGTAATTCTTCTGTTGTCTAATAGCAGAGTAGCTAATACATTATGTTCTGCACACCTTTTATTTGGTTTCGTACAACACGATGGTAATAATTTGCATTTTGTTTTCCATTTCTGATTTTATGATATTCATTTGGAGAAAGGCAAATTTAGATGCAGTGGGTATGGAAGTTCAGCTCACATGTTAATTGTGTTTATGCTTGTAGTTTGTGTCCTGGAAGGAGAAGACTGAGAAGGGAGGGAAGGAAGTCTGGAGGTAAAATATAGCAGGATTTGCAAAGCAGTAGTCTACAAGCCCTTCCTGGTAGTTTCTGAAATGCTGGCAGGATAATAGGTGCTAGTACTCCAGGTTTCCAGCTGCAAAACTGCAGTCAGATAAAATTATATAAGCAAATGTTGTGGCTGCTATCAGGATGTTGTATAAACAGAAATGAGTGGCTAGGTAGACCACATAATCATGAATGACCTGGTTGCAGTCCAGCAGAAAAGCTATCTGTTATGATATCATTCCACACTGTTGGAAATATAAGTTACATTTTATAGGTGAAGTTGGCAACCTTATAATTAAGATGGCCTACATAAGACCCTGTGTTCAGTTGCTTATGTCTTTGCCAAACTTTAAGTTTCCAGACTGAAGCTGCTTATGTAATTAAAGACTTCATCATAATGCAGGGACGGGCAATTATTTTGGACAAAGGGCCGCTTACCCAGTTTGGGCAGGCTGTTGAGGGCCTCATGGGTAGCCCCACCCCTTGACAGGTGCCCCACATCTGGTCACCATCTTGGGACCAAAGTCCCAATGTCTTGGGACCAATGTCCCAGGGCCAGCAGGGAGGGGGCACCAGGCTGGGCTGCACCAGCAGGGAGGTGGGAGCTGGCCCAGCTCTATAGAGCCCCTGCCAGCTGGGACCCCGTGCTCCTGCCACTCTGCTCTGGGCCCCACCGGCACTGGCTCCCGCTGGCTCCTCACCCGCTCACACCCAGTGCCCCCCAGCCCCGCAGTACAGGCGGGGGGCAGTACTCAGCCCCGACCCCCTGCTCACCAGCAGGGAAGAAGCTGGTGCTGAGAGTGGGGAAAAGTGGCCCCTCACCCACCCCATGGCCAGTGCTCCCTGCTGCAGCTGCTTGCAGCCCACATGGGGCTGTCTGAAGCAGGTACAGGTAGCATCATGAGGGCTGCAGTGGCTGCAGCACGGGGTGCTGGCCATGGGATAGGCGAGGGGCCACTTTTCTCCATGCAGGGGAAGGAGCCCAGGGAAAAACTGAGCACAGGGGGGAAGCGCCCCCTCCCCCACCCCATGGCCAGTGCCCTACCCTACAGGCGCTCGCAACCCGCATGGGGCTGTCCAGAGTGGGCACAGGCAGCCCCACACGGGCTGCGAGCAGCTGCGTTCTTAATAAAAATTAAATTGCAAAATGAAGGGCAAAAATTAAAATACATGGAGATAAAATTCAGAGCTCCCTTAGAAACAAATGTTATATGTTCTATTCCAGTATCTTTATTGTAGGCCAAGGGTCAGTGACATACAGCTTGTGGGCTGGATTTTGCAGTAGGGCAGAGCACAGTTGGAAGCTGCATCCATGCTGTTGCCACATCTCCTCATCCCTGCTTTCTAGTCCTACCTGCTCCCTCTCTGGCTACCCAGATGCAGTGTGGGCACAGCTGGAAGCTTCTTAGTTCTGGTGCAGCTGGAAGCTGTGCCCATGCTGCTGTTGCTTCTCCCTGCTTCCCCACCTCTCATGCTCCTCCCCAAGGCTGAAGCATGAGCACAGCTTCCAGCCATTGGGGAGCTACGTTGGGACTGGGCAGCTTCTAGTTGTGCCCATGTTGCAAGTGGGTATTGGGGTGGGGGAGCAAGTCGGGAAGAGTGGCAGCCTGGCCACTGCCCAGCCTCCAAGCCCCAGTGCAGCTTCTCTCTGGCTTGTGCCCCAGCTTGGGAGTCTGGAGCTGAAAGATGTGGTGGTTTTAAAGCAACTGTAAATAGTGAAGGGTGGTATTCTGCAAATTAAGTAATTTGTGACTCTTCAACCAAAAGCCAAGTGGTTGAAACCTTAGTGTCTTGGAGCCAGGCTGTTTTCAGCAGAGTTCTCATTTCTGGAGCTTGCCTTTTCTTGGTTTACAAAGGCCTGAACTTATTGACCCACTAACCAAGAGATAAAGCTTATTGTTTTTCTTAAACTTTCTTGGAGCTAGAATTGGTGGATTTGCATGCCATACTATGTAATGTGTATCTTTATCACTATTTTGTTCGTTTGCCCAGAGCTTCAGATGGGTGCACTTTAAGATGTGAGGTCAAACTTATGATCCCTTTGTTTCCTGTAACTGATTTTTAAAAATTATACTAATTTGGGAATTTGTTGAATATATAAAAAGTTCATTATTGTGGAACATGTGAATTTGAGCATGTTTTAAATTACTTTGTCACCTTAACATTAAATCTAACACACCAGCTTGTCCTTTACCCTTTCAGGATATGATGTTATCTTCTAACCTGCACTGTCACCTGTAAGAACACTGAAGACATTATACCCTGTGATTAAACTTTGTGAACTAAACCCTTTGGGACCTGCGTATGCATGAGCTATAATTTGTGCAGGGAGCTTATGGCCAAGATGACTAACTTGATTTGTTTTCTATTAATGTTGGGTGAATGAACTACTACGCTTCCAATCTGGTTTGCAGGAACTAAATTACTACTTTGCATTATCTGCTTTTTATTGTTATGCTCTAGAATGGCTCTAGAAGCCATCATTTTCCTGACCCTCTACGCCTGCGAAACCTGGACTATCTACCAGTGTCATGTCAAGAAACTCAATCACTTCCACCTGTACTGCCTGTGAAAGATATTAAAGATCAAGTGGCAGGACAAGATTCAGACACCGAGGTGCTCAGAAGATCAGCTTTCCCCAGTAGTCACACTCTACTGAAACTGGTGCAGCAAAGATGGGCTGGCCACCTTTCAAGAATGCCTGACACTTGCCTGCCAAAGAAAATCTTCTACGGCGAACTGTCAAATGGAGTACGCTTTCACGGCATACCAAAGCAGTGGTACAAGGACACCCCAAAGGTGTCCCTAAAGAGTTTTGTCATCGACTCGGAGTCGTGGGAGCAAATTGCTTGTGACCGTCCATCCTGGAGGTCATCAATCCAGAATGGAGCACTGGCCTTCGAACAGCAATACATGGCAGAAGCAATGAAGAAATGTGTGGCCAGGAAAATGAAGACCTCTCGTACTCAGTCCTCATCGTTTTCCTTCTTCTGCTGCAGCAGATTGTTTGAGGCAAAGATCAGGCTTATAAGTCACCTACACGCCCACGCAACCTAGCCTCCACCCCCTCCTTTCTCTTTCCTCTCTCTTTTCTCCTTTTTCCTTTTTTCTCCTTTTGTCTTTTCTCCCTTCTTGTTTCTTTCTCATGCCTTTTTTCTCTTCTGCTTCCCCTCTCGCCCCCATGCTGGATACGGTCATCTTTGCCCACGAAGGACAACAACACTCTTGAATGGAGAGAGGAATCCCTTTCCATGTTTGCATATTTATCTGCCTGAGCTTTGCTATGACCAAACTTAATCAGAATGACCTTCTAAAAGAAGCATCCTTCATTTCTATGAAAAGGGATTGTTTACCACAGAACCCCAGGTTAGTATGAGAAACTGAAACCATGATTACATAGGACCACACCAAAGTATTTTTTAAAATTTAAAGCAAATGAATAGCAATGCATTAAAAATCTTAAATTGATATGAATTTGTTTCCCTGCCAGCTGTTTGCTTTCATACTGCCTAAATGCCAGTCTGTTGTACAGTTGCTTTTTAGTGGTAGGTTGCTGCTTTAAAAAAAAAAATGCATTAAATGCTTGTTTCTCTCCAAAACTGAACAAAACGATATTACTATGGACGTTGCAAACAAGCATAGATGATCAAGTAGATCAAATTGTGGGCCTCCAAATCTGAAGAGGATTTTTTTTGTGTTTTCCACATTTAGCTTTCTAAGTAGTAGGATGGAAGTTCACATTATGACACATGAAAGGAAAAAAGCAGTTACTCAAGGGTACTTGATAATGTTTATGAAGGATAATTGTTTGGAAGAGGAACATAATATTTGGAATGTATGTTAGGGGTAAATAAAGCACTGAGCATTTGGTGTGATTCATTTAGAAACATCTTTTGTGGAGAAAAGCAAATGAGAGTAGCAGGAAAGGTATCAGTTCTTTTCTATATGCTCTGAAGTAGGGGAAAAAAATCAATGATCAGCTCTGGCACATATGCTTTATAGCCCAAAGAGTGAGACATTCAGTGACATGAAAGCACATCTTTATACAGTCAGAATGCATTTCTGTTTTGGCCTGTGGTTATGACTAAAGGCTTTACCCTAATGCTGTTACTAGGGGCAGCTGTATTATAGCAGTAGTTACTTATTTATTCACTGTAGTGACAGTTACATTTCATGCAGCAGCTGCTGAAGCCAAAACTATTCAGCAAGGGCAAAATGTGATAAAACCTCAATGAAGTTTACTTGCACAATATTAAGTTTTAATTTTTTTGTACAGGAACACATATTTTTCTACCTCTGCTTTCCACTTCTAAGTGTAGAAAGGAAATTCAGTAGCCACTACTGAATTAACTTTGAAATGTAACACATGTAAAATTCACTTTATTGCATTTTTTTATTCAGTATTATGTCGTAAAATGTTCTGATCTGTTACATTTTCACTGTAAATATTTCTTAAGTCAGAATTTGTGAAAATGATTAGAACCATATACATTCATTTCTCACAGGTGGCCCAGCAAATGTCGTTCTGTCTCTTTTTATATTTTGTCAAGGGAAAATCTTCTTTGACCTAAAGATCTCTGTTAGGGCACAGCCTTTCTGCTGTGCAGAGAAATAGGTCTTAGTATAGATCAGAAATTAATCAGAAAACCAATGACAATGTGCAGGAGAGTTGTCAGGGATCTGGTTTGGATAAAAGACTCATTGATTGCTTCTATATTTTAATTGAGTATTTGTTAAGAAAAGTTATAGAAGGTCAGATTCTTCTGTAAAGTATAACTCCTGATGAAATCAGCAAGGAATTACATTTGGTGTAAATAGGCACAGAATTTGGGCCCAGTGTCTTTAATCTACTTCCATTTATATCCAATCTCCTTAGTTCAGTCACTTCTGCCTCAGTAGACCAAGATTTATAGGCTTTTAAATTTGGGAACCACAAGTTCTGAGCATGATTCTTGCTGGCAGCCAGACTGTGTAAAGTCAGTCCAACACATTTGATCATTAGTCATCATCAGGAATCCTGATTTTCTCTGTTTAAAAATTTTAAAAAATGCAATAAAACCCCACAAATTCTCTGATTAAAAACCCTAACATCCATGTTTTACCATGATTAAAATTAAATGCCATTGTATATATAGGTATCAGTTGAACACAATGTTGTATTGATATATTTACAATTTTAAAGTCATTTGGAAACCTAACAGTGCCTCAGTCATCATAGTAAAATAAATTTTAAATACCTATATATTTTGGCATTTGATTTTGGGTTTATCATGGAAAATCAGAGCTCTCCCTGTCCCCTTCACTCACCAGGATATGGGTACAGCTGCAGCTGTTCCCCCTGTTGCTTTGTGGTGCTGAGCAGCTCTGATATGCCAGTGCCCTGCACTGCCCCTGTCCATGCTGTTGTCTGTCACTCCCAAGCCACAGCCCCCCATGACCCTTCCGGTGCCCCACACTCCTGACCTACAGCCCCCTGGCCCTGCTGGTACTCCTCAATCCTGACCTGCTGCCCTCCACTCCCAACCCCTCAGTGTGTGAGGAAGGGAGTGGGTGTGTGTATGTTGGGGGGCAGAGGGCATGTGCTCCTCCAGATTTCTGTGCCACAGCAGGGCAAGGGATGTACGGCTGTAGCTGGGCTGGATGAGCTCCAGGCAGAAGCTGCCTCCATGGCCCAGGAGGCAGGACCAGCATGGAACGGAGCGCCACACTGCTATGGTGAGGTGCAGTGGCGGTGGTGATGCTGCTGTTGGACGGGTAGGGCGTGCCTCATCTTGGCGGCCATAGCTGCATGGTGTTCCTTCCCACTAAGGATCCTGCCACTGGGTTGCAGAGGCGGCTCCTGCCTGGAGCTGGTCCAGCCTGGCTACAACCCTATGCCCCATTGTGGGCACAGAAATTGTGGGGGGGGAGAGCACATGTCCTGCTGCCCTCCTGCTCCTCTTCCAGTGCCACCCTGTCCCTCTGCTGCATCACCTGTGCCCCCTCATAGATTTCATAGATTTCATAGACATTTGGGATGGAAGGGACCCCAGAGGATCATCGAGTCTGGCCCCAGGGGCAGGAAGTCAGCAAGGGATCATAAGATCCCAGCAAGATAAGCACCCAATTGTGTCTTGAAGGTGTTCAAAGTGGGTGCTTGAATCGCCTCCGGTGGCAGTCTGTTCCAAACCTTGGGGGCTCGGACAGTAAAGAAGTTCTTCCTTATGTCCAGCCTGAATCGGTCACAGCAGAGTTTGTGACCGTTTGATCTTGTCATCCCTTGGGGCACTCTGGTGAACAGACATTCCCCCAGATCCTGATGAGCACCCCTGATAAACTTATAGGTGGCTACCAGGTCACCCCTGAGCCTGTGCTTTTCCAGGTTGAAAAGTCCCATGGCTCTCAGCCTTTCATTATAAGGTCCATTTTCCTGACCACTGATCATGCACATGGCTCTCCTCTGCACCCTCTCAAGCTTCTCCACATCCTTTTTGAATTGTGGAGCCCAAAACTGGATGCAGTACTCCAGCTGCAGCCTCACCAAGGCTGAGTACAGGGGGAGAATGACATCCCGGGATTTGCTTGAGAAGCATCTATGGATGCAAGCCAGCGTTTTGCTTGCTTTACTAGCCGCAGCATCACACTGAAGGCTCATGTTCATCTTGTGGTCAATCATGACCCCCAAGTCCCTTTCATCTGTAGTGCCAAGCACCGTAGCACTGCCGAGCCTATAACCATGCTGCAGGTTTTTCCTCCCAAGGTGGAGAACCTTGCATTTTTCAGTGTTGAACACCATTAGGTTCTCATCTGCTCAGTTCATGAGCCTGTCAAGATCTGCCTGGATCACCCTCCAGTCCTCAGGTGTGGATGCTTTACCCCAGAGTTTGGTGTCATCAGCAAACTTGGCCAGTCTGCTTCTGACACCAGTGTCCACATCACTGATGAAGATGTTAAACAGTATAGGCCCTAGGACAGAGCCTTGAGGGCCCCACTGGTGACCGCGCACCAAGATGATTGGCTTCTGTCAACCACCACCCTCTGGGTCCTACCACAGAGCCAATTCCCCAGCCAGCGGATTGTGGTGAGGTCAAGGCCGCAGTTAGCCAGTTTAGCTAAGAGGTGATCATGGGATACCAGATCGAAGGCTTTTTTAAAGTCAAGATATACAATGTCAATCTATTCCCCCTTGTCCAGGTGATAGGTCACCTGGTCATAAAAGGAAATGACATTGGTTAAACAAGACCTACCCACAACAAATCCATGCTAGGTATCCCTCAGGATATTGCCTTCAGCTAGTTTGTATAGGATGGCCCCCGCCCTCCTGTCTCCCTGCTTCATCATCTGTGCCCCCTCCCCTCCACCTGCATAGACTTATCTGGAGGGAGCTGTGGGAGCTGCTCTCCACTGCTGCTTGACTGCCACATGCATGTGTGCACACACACATGTACGTAGCACCCCCCTGCCTCCAATTGCCCTCCCCTGCTCCCTGCAGCCCGAGGGAGCCTCTTGCAGGCTGGAACTGCAAGGGGAAACCCATGGTTTCTTATGTTTTTCCCCTTTAAAGGAGAAATTCCACATTTTTCTGCATTAAAGGAGAAATTCTGCATTTTTCCACAGCAAATGGAAAACCTGGATCCTTAGTAATATCTCTTCCTTCCCAGAGGAAAAAACAAAAGCCACAAATGGTACTGTTTCAGATTAATTTAAGCAGGCTATGTGGACGAAGTGGCTAAGTCTGTAGTTGTGTTACTTTCTATTGGCTGGCTCAGAATATAAAACTCCCATATAACACTAGAAGCAAAGGAAGATTCCCTTTTGGTTAGAGGTGCACTGATATATTGGTTGTGTATTGATAAGAGGAAAATAGGATAATTAATAGGAAAATTAACAGGATAATTAACATTATCAGCACTCAGCTTTTTTTGACCGATAATGTCACTGATAAATGCCACATGCATGCATGAAACCACAGCATGCATGTGACCAGAAATGCAGCCCAGCATCTTGGAGAGCAGTGTCCTGCTAGTAAGGCAGTGGGTGGGGGGCAGATAGAGGCCCCCATGGTGACGGAGGGAGTGGGGCAGGTGCAGGTGCTGCCTGGCCAGGGCTAGGGGTGAGGGGCGGGATGTGGGATGGAGCCATGGGTGGCTTGTCCGGGGGTGGGGCACTGCGGGAGGGTGGGGAAGGTGGTGGCTCCCCACTGCTATGCACACCCTGGAGGAGACATGGGGGGTATGTGCGTGGAGCAAGGGTAGGCTGCCTGCTGTGGGCTCTGGGTCAGGGGCTGTGCCAGGCTTTTCTTGGTGGGGGGGGGCTGCACCAGGGGTGCATTCGGGGTGGGTGTGCGTGGGGCAGGCTCAGCTGTGCGGAGCAGGCAGTGGTGGCAGCACTGGGAGGGGTGGCTACAGAGAGCTACAGGGAATTTTGGGGTGCCTATAGCCCCCCAAGTCTCCCCTAGTGCCACCCCTGCTTGGGGCACTGCTCTCTGATTCAGCTGAGCCCTCCCCATCCCCACATGCCCTGAGCACAGCTCCAACCCAACCCCCCTAGTGGGAAGAGTCTGGTGCAACCTCTGGACCCAAGCCTGCAGTGGGCATTTCACCCTCACCCTGTGCATAAATCTGGGGAACCACATGCTCCCCATGCCTACCTCAGGGGTGTGCGCAGCACTGGGAAGCTGCCCACTCTCTGTGTTCCCCAGATGAGCCACCCATGGCTCCATCCCATGCCCTGCCCTGGGGTCACATTCACTGCCTCAGCTGGGAAGCCCCTGCCCCTGTCCCTGCCCCAGTGCCCATGCCCTACTTCCTCCCTCACTGTGGAGGCCTTGATCTGGGCCCCTTCTCTCCCCCACAGCCCTTCCCCTCCCACAGACTTATTGGCAGGATGCTGATCTCCAAGCTGCCCAGGTGCATTCCTGTAAATCGGATATCGGATCAGTATTGGCCAATATGGCTGGTTAATAATCAGCCACTGGTATTACCCAAGACCATCTTTATTGGTGCACCCCTACTTTTGTTTCATATACATGAAGGTCTTGAAGTTGGCTTTAAATCAGGGGTGTCAAACATACAGCAAGTGGGATAGATCCAGCCCACAGTGCTACTATATCCAGCCTGCCAGGCTACTGGTAGACCAGGGAACTTGTGGGTGAAGCTACTGGGGGGTGGAGCCCGTTTTGGAACCTGGGGCCTGGAGTCCAATTGGACATTGCTATTGGCAGCAGGTGGGGAAACAAGAGCTATGCCAAGAAAGCCCTGTTTGCCACATGGCTGCTTCTACTGCCCCTGCTGCTGGCCCTACCATACCTGTCATCTGCCTTGCAGATCAGGCCTCTGAGGAATCCTGTGGTTCATCCAAGCATGGTGAGAGTTTGACATGTCTGCTTTGAATGATGCATGTCCATTATTCTTAGCTCTGGATGAAGAGTCTGGCAATTGCCCAACAGTGCATGGGACTTAAAGGATAAGGATGTAGCAGAACACATTTAAGAACTGGTCCTATTCTCCCTGTCAGATGCAAATGACCATGCTGCTCTACTTGTATTTTATAATAGTCTTTTCTTTTCTCCCAGAACTGGTAGAAGTTCAATGTTTTCCCATAAGCATTCAGCAGCAGTTTCTACAGATCTGAAGCAAGCCTTTCTTAAACATAGATGCTGCGAGTGCGTTTGAGTATTTGTGTGTACGTAAAATAATGCTCCCCCACAAGCACTATCAAAGACATGCCAAACAAACATTCCAGCTGTGTTAACTATTCAGTAGTGACATTTCTAAAAGCAAATGCCATTGATGCAATATTCACCTTTCTTCTAAAAGTTAGATGCACATTGATTCGCATGATAAATATTTCAAAGATCTACAAAATACATATATGCTTTGCCTTCATTATGAATAGGTGTAAAGACACTCATGTAACACACAAAGATGAGTACTAATGTGCTCCTTAAAGGAAAGATGGGCTGTGCTCCTTTGCTTCTCATTTGTGTGACTCCTCTGCACACCATACAAATAGAGCAACTATTACTAATTTCTTCAATTACAGTTCAATCTAGCACTCTGAGGAAGGTCTGATTTCAAATGTGTTTTTACACTGTATACATTTGGAAAAATGTCAATCAGATCTATGTTTTTGGTATTTAATTTTAACTGATTGCTATATTATATTCAATATTAGAGCTGGGTGGGAGTTTTCTACAAACAGGATTTTGGTGGAACGCAACAATTTCTTCAAAGCAAAACATTTTGAGGGAATGTCATTTTCAATTAAATGCTTTTTCAGGAAAGGTTTCTCTGGTCTAAGATGGAATTTCTGTCGGTCTCCTCATCTCTCAGCAGAAATTCCATCTTAGGTCTGAACCTAGGTCTCCCACATCCCAAATGAATGTTGCAGTCAGTGGACTACTGGCTATCCTGTGGTAGATGTTCCTCTCTCTCCCTTGCTTTCTGAGGTGGAACAGGAAACATTTTAAAAATATTGATAGTGATTTTCATCTGCTTAAATTAGAAAAGATTGAATCTGTATATACTTTTAAAGAAAAAACATAGAACTTCTTTTCAATTCTATGTTAGCACTGACATCATGCAGGACTGCATTCAGAAATCAAACTGCTGATACTGAATATTTTAACCCATCTCTGGCTGTATATAGTAGTACTTCTTTCATATTTAATCTAGTAATAACTTACAAATACAGTCCAGTTTCCTAGTTCCATTATGAAACTACCTCCTTCCAGTATGGTGACATAGGTAATTTTACATTTGGGTGGATTTCCAGGAGGCCAGCATCAGTAGTGGAATATAAACAATACCATCCTTTGCCAGTCTCTTTAAGATGCTTGGGAAGAAAAAGTACCTAAGTCTCTTCTCATTCCTTTTGAACTTAGGATATCAAACATAAAACTCTGGGTCTGATTTTCCTCTCATTTCTACTGATATTCTTACAAATTGGTGAAGAGTTAATTAGACATCTTTGAGTGAGATTCACAGTCCACTCTGACCACTGTACTTCATGTAAAAGAGCAACAGTAGTGTAATTGGGTCCTAGAAGTCTGTCCTGGCTGGGGAAGGATCACCCAGCTCAAGCACTGTAGTAGACAGCTGGAAGGTTGTCTTTGAGGCCCTTTACAAGCCCTGGTGTGTGCATTATGCCAGGGGTAGAAGGCCCATGTTGGGGTAGACATGCAGCAGGCAATACAGGGCAACCATTCCTTTGCCATTCCTTTGGAAGAACCAACATAAGACATACTGCTCAGTTATCACATGTTGTATTTTGAGCTCTAGGGGACACAGAAACCTTCCAGTTCTCATCAATACACTGTTATTTCAGTCTATCACAGATGGCTTTAGAAGATCTCTTAAACTGAAGGTACAAGTGGGTAGATCTCAGGGAAGATACCCTATTTATAGTTGTGATCCTGTTTTTTCCTTCTTTTTGTGCAAAAAGCTGGCACATATATAACAAATTCTGTTCTCTAGCTGAGTCTCTTCATGGAGTAATATTTTAGGTGTAGGGCATCTGCCAGCAAGGTTTCCTATACAAATAAAACGTGAAATCTTATTCTCATTGAAGTAAAGGGAGTTTTGCATTGATTTGAATAGGGCCGTGATTCCACCCCAAACCAGTAAGTGTTCTAAGAGGCATTAGAGATCCATTGCACTTTCTGAGGGCTGTTTTGATTTCTCTAAATAAAGTCTGCAAACTTTTTCTACCTTTGTTTTAGATTTACTGTGCTTTATGCTGTCTTTGCTGATGTGTTTAGAAAGGTGTTTGATTCCCTCATTGGATTATACTGATGGTCTTATAGATCTCTTGTCTCCACATCACTCATTTCTCTTCATGATTATCAAGCCTTCCAATAGGACGATAGCAGACAATTCTGTTTTTCTGATAACTCTGACTGATAAAATAACTTTTAACTTGGATTTCCATTTCTCTGCTCTGTCTATGAATCTGCTCTCACTCTCATGACAAAAGTAAAGAAACTATGAACATCTTATTTATGGCTCCCCTACTTGCTGCAAATATTCTGGTAAATCAGTGCTGCATTATCTGTCTGTATTATGTCTGATTTTTCCCACTGGCTCTGAGTTCTGCTTCTTTGAAACCAGATGCCATGGGTTCCATCATTGCCTCTTTTTGCATAGAACCCGACTTTAAAACATACATTTTCACTGCACTGAAACCATCTGCTACATGTGCAGAATTAACAGCAGTAGGCATAATGTTGCTTTATAGCTATTAAAAAATGTGCCCAAATAGTGCAATATAATCAGGCATAATAAGATTTAAATGCCTGTTCAATGCGTAGCCCTGTGGTAAGACCATTTTCACATCATCTTGCATTGGATTACATTACATTGTATTGAATTTCATTTTAGATTTTGTTTGCTAGTGTCAGACAGTAACTTGGCATAGGAAATCTGCTACCTGTATCTGGTCAGATGAATGTGTTTTTAATGATAGGGTAAGCTTTTCTGAAGTTCAGCATAGCTAAATCTTTTTTAAAAAGTGTATTTTAACTAGTGTTTTAGCATATCCTCCAATTCCTGTTGGGAAGTGCAATTAGATGTTACATAGATGTATATCAAGTACAAAAGGTAAAGTCAGTTAGCAAGCAGTATCATTAGTGAACATGATGGTTCACCAATCTAAGTTGGTTTAGGAAAGCTGAATCCTGGATCTGTATGGTGGGTTGGATTATATGACCTTTGAGATCGCTGATTGGATAGAGGGGGCATCAGAGCTCTATTTACGACCACCTCTGGTAGTGGTCTGCAGGCTGCTGAACTCCATTGCACCTGTGTGCTGGATGCTCTGCCCTAGAACTCTGGACTCCTGATCCTTGGCCATGGTCTGCGTAGGAAGGGGAAAAAAGCAAATGGATGGGAGAGGAGGGTTGCCTCATATTTTATCAATTTTCTCTTGGAAGAAATTGGTACCACATGGCTAGTTATGTCTCAGTCAATATCGCAAGGTTAACTTTATTCTCCGATTAGTTATGATACCAGCCTCCATCCCATATTTTCACAGTAGCGCCAATTTAAATGTGTTTTTGATACTTTTTAGTAGAAAACTAATGACTGAATACATTTGGAACCATCGCATTAATATATTTTCTTTAGTGATAAAGTTTGTCCTCTTCCATCCATTCCCCAGGTCAGAACTGAAGCTCACCAAGCAGAACTATGCAGAAGTTGTTATTGTAGCTGCCTGCTCCGGAATAAATAGATAGCCTTGGTTTTTCCAGACTACCCATTCATCATCTTTCACTAAAACTAAGTTCACAAGAACATCCGTCCTTCCTTCCTTCCTTCCTGGGCTGCCAGATTCCTCACTGGCCCACCTGGCTTGGTGCACATTGTATAAGTCGCCAACCACCAAGAGGACTGGCGACCTGCAGTGGCGATTGCTGCATGGCATCCTAACCATTGGCATGTTTGCGTCCCACTTTGACCCAGCCGCCTCGACGGCCTGTCCCTTCTGCCTGGGGGGTGTCGAGGAGACCCTCTTTCATGCCTTCCTCGACTGTCCCCACCTGCGGCTGCTCTTTGTCACCCTTGAGCCGGTGCTGCGAGTGCTGGGCAGGAGCTTCTCAGAGACCACCTACGTGTATTCCTACCCATCCCGGGCAGCTGAGAAGGGCCCTGTCTGCCTGGCTAACTTTTTACTGGGTCAAGCCAAGATGGCCATCCTCAATAGCCGCCGAAACCGACTTGCTGGGATCGGCTAAGATGATGCCCTCCAGCTTTTCCACCTCCTGGTGCAGACGTGCCTCTCGCTGGAGTTTGAGTACACTGTGCTCCGGTGGGCGGTGCCCTCCTTTGAGACACGCTGGGCCCTTGAGGGAGCGCTGTGCCATGTGGAGGACGGCCATCTCAAATACAGGCTCTGATGTAATGACCGGTCTGGGCAACCGGGCTGGCTCGGTGTCGGACTACGACTTCCAACTTGTGCCGCATCCTGGGCCTTCACCAGGCTGCTTTTTTGCTTTCTTTTTGTACGGGAAGTTGAAGGTGTTGTCACATGTATGATTGGATAGAGCAGGGTACAAATTGTTTATTTATAGTTATGACCATGTGGCCGGCACTCTGATCACATGACTAGCGTGTAAGATACGACGTGGAATGAAGCGAAGGTGTCTGTCACGGTTTGATGTGATGAATGCAATGACACAGTGTTGTTGGTTTGATAGTAATTTGTTTGTTTGTTTGTTTGCTTTGTAAGCGGCCAACCTTTTTGTATCCCTGAACCCCTGAATAAAGTAGTTAAAAGTCAAAGTCCTTCCTTCCTGGGCTGCCAGATTCCTCACTGGCCCACCTGGCTTGGTGCACATTGTATAAGTCGCCAACCACCAAGAAGACTGGCGACCTGCAGTGGCAGTTGCTGCATGGCATCCTAACCATTGGCATGTTTGCGTCCCACTTTGACCCAGCTGCCTCAATGGCCTGCCCCTTCTTCCCTGGGGAGTGTTGAGGAGAACCCTTTCATGTCTTCCTTGACTGTCCCTGCCTGCGGCTGCTCTTCGTCACCCTCAAGCCGCCACTGCAGGCACTGGACAGGAGCCTCTCAGAGACTACCTACGTGTGCTCCTACCCGTATTGGGTGGCCAAGTGGGGTGCCTGCCTGGCTAACCTTCTACTGGGTCAGGCCAAGATGGCTATCCTCAAGAGCACCACAACCAGCTTGCTGGGACCAGCTCAGATGATGCCTTGCAGCTTTTCGGCCTCTTGGTGTGGGCACGCCTCTCACTGGAGTTTGAGCACACTGTGCTCCGATGGGTAGTGCCCACCTTTGAGGCATGCTGGGCCCTTGAGGGAATGCTGTGACGCATGGACGGCTGTCTTCAATACGCACTCTGATGTCATCACCAGTCTGGGCAAGTGGGCAAGCTTGGTGTAGGACTATGACTCCCAGGTTGTGCCGCGCCCTGGGCCCTCACCAGGCTGCTTTTTGCTTTTTAATTTGTGTGGGAAGTTGAAGGTGTTGTCATGTGTATGATTGGAGAAAGCAGAGTAGGAATTGCTTGTTTATAGAGGACTTTGGTCTGCACGACCGTGTGGCTGGTGTCCCAACCGCATAACAGCATGTAAGGCATGATGTGTAATACAGTGAAGGTGTCTGTCATGGTGTGATGTTATGAATGTAATGACATGGTGCTCTTGGTTGGTGGTAATTTGTTTGTACTTACTTTGTATATTGGACCAGGGCCCTGGAGGGGCCAACTTTTTGTATCCCAAACCCCTGAATAAAGTCGTTAAAAAGTCAAAGTCCTTCCTTCCTTCCTTCCTTCCTTCTACTTTTAACAATAGTAAGCCCCAATTATAGAAAGTTTCAAGCATTAAAATGTTTTTAGCTTAGCAGCATTTTGAGTCCTTTATAGAATGTTTTTTCATCTTTAAAGAGAAGAGAACACCTACAGAAATCCAATCTGAATTAATATCTAGGTTGCTGAGAAGAGCTGAAGAGTCTATTAGTTTGACAGCTAGTGACAAAAAGTCATGTTCATCTGCCATTTGAGGAGGCAAGTGAAATATGCAGAAGGAATGGATGCCTATTAGAAGAGCTTGCTCCATAATGTATCAGAATGCATGTTGAAAACATATTTATGCCCAATAAAACTGCCTGCTCCTTACTGTGCTCTTTCTGTTCTTTTAAATAAACAACAACGGCTATTTTTGCCTAGGCAGGCTCCCATAATGGAGTACATCTTTCTGCATTGTAGCCATCAAACATTTGAAACTTTGACTCAGACTTTTCATTGCTTGATTCAAATATATTTGAGTCACTTGTGCAAAACCAGCGTGCATTGTTTTTATTTATTTTAAAGGGGACCTGTTGCTAATGGGACTGAAAACATTAGAATGCTTTACAATGTAGGTAACTGCAGTGCAATCCTTCTGCTTCACTAGTAGGCTTTAATATTTATCTGAAGCAACCATCAGTTATGTGGGCAAAGTTGTTTAGGTACTGTTAAAGCCCATTCATTCCTTGCTTTTCAGGTCAGATAGGTTTCTGTCTAATGCCAATTGTGGTAGCTTTTGTGAAGAGGGCATCATCAGCTGTTAATGGGATTGTGGTCTCTAGCTCATTTTACCAACATTGTTGAAGAGCAGGCTGATGGGGGTAATTCTGAGATGCTAGTGATCAGGACTTGATTTAAATTAATGTCCTAGAGCCAAGAGGCATTGTCGCATATCCAGACTTCCCATGCCTCAATAAGAGCTCTTCTGAAAACGTTTGGATCTCTACTTCAGTTTCTGAAAAGACATATTTTCCTCCAGGAAAGCAGAATGAGGCTTATTTTAAATTCTTTCAGTGTTTAGCATTGACAATCAAAGCATGACTGTACTATATATTCTCCAGTCCTGGGCATTTTAGTTAACATTTTCAGAACAAAAATTTGCAAAGTATCTTTCATAATTATAGGACAGTGTATTTATGGCTCTTAGGTTGCTTGTTCCTGTCTTCCTTTGTCTGTTGCTAAGCTATAGTAAGATGGTGGGTGACAAATTCTTCACATAATGATCAAGGCATACAGTAATGGTAGCATGAGTTACTGAGTTGTTACCATGTGGCTAGGAAGGAAGTTGCTGCCAAATACCATGTGGTTTTCACAGTGTGTGTTCAAAGAACTCCTTTCACTACTGCAGACTTCTGTTGATGCTGAAAGCAGACATGGGCAAGACAGGCAAGCTGCTAAGGGAAGTAAGCAAAAAGAAACTAAAGCAACACAACATTATGCTTGTCAAATAAGATGGATCACCTCTGTTTATTCATAGGGAGAGGCAAGATTATATGCAGGACTGTTGTGAAAAGCCACCACTAAAACCAATCCCACTTCTACCCAGAAAATGGACAGACTGTCTCCTGGTGACACTGACTCTCTGACAGATATCAAAGCAAGTGAAGCTTGTTATGCCACACTTTGCTGAAAATAAAATTGGAGTCATATTATCAATCTCCTTCACTAACCCTCTTCAGTTTCTTCTCTGTTGTTTAACTCATCATTGCTATGCTTTTCTCACTTTTGGAATTTTCCATCTGGTAGCCTGTACTGCATACTTCAGAGGATGTGATTGGTATTGGATTTATTTCTTTGCCATGTCACTAGAGTAAAACTTAAGTTACTTAAATGTATCCTTATACTGGAGTTTAAGTTAACTTCAAGTTTCTTAAATTAATGCCTTTTGATGATGACTTTGTGGCTCATTCTGAACTTTAATTAATATTCCATTCTTCTGTTAATCCACAAAACCTACATAGGAGAGGCATGTGTATGCATAAACTTTGTCTGCAGTTACTAAGTCATGTACAAATCTTGCTTTCTACTTTTCATATATATATTTATCAAAAAACTAAATGAAGTGTCATGAACTCTGTCTCAGTGCAAATTAACATTGCTGTGTTTAATTTACTGGTCTACCTTTCTGATGTCTTTTTCAGGGTTTGAATTATGGGAGGACTCAGGGGGGGCTGAATCCCCCTCTAAGAGACCAGAGCCCCCCCATAAGGATGAGAGTTCCCCCAGCAGCTGGGCAGAAACTGCTGTTTAGCATGGGACGGAAAGCGCCCCCCCCCGCCCTTTGTGGTTGCTGGGCATATTTTGCTGCAGTAGTCTGGAGCCCATGCCTGAGCTGTGCTGCAGCTTCTCTCCGCTGCTGCTGCTGCTGCCTCTGACCCCCCAAAGAGTCAAAGTGTATTTCAAACCCTGGTCTTATTACCATCTCATGTTACCATCTCTTCTATTCAAAATATTTTTAAAGATCCTTATAAGAGGAATCTTGACTTTCTGTCCATCTGCAGGAGAGGGTTAGCAGATTTGTGGGAAAAGTTAATAGACGATTTGTGTGTCGTGAAAGTTTGATAGGTAAGAAATGAGTATCCTAGGACATGCCAGGGTGGGGCATCAGGATAAGACAAAGGCTGTGGTGAAGATAGGGTCTCCTTTAATTCAAGTTCAATTAAATTTAACCTCTTATTAAGTCAGGGCTCATTTCATGGTCCATACATGCAGACTCAACTATCAATAGTTTGTATACTCTTGCTCAGGTTGTACAGTTATTTCAAGAATAGGTTTTTGCTATCCGATATTTCTATACTAGCGCTCAAAATATGGCCTATACCAGAATCGTTTCTAACACCAGCTTCTGGATTTCAGTTTAAAGTGCTGTTTGTTATTAAAAGACTGCCAAAATACAGAACCAGATTTATTATTTATTATATTTTAATGGAAGTATGAAAATAAACTGAAATGTTGCTTTTTACAGTAGACTCTTAAAAGAGCCAATACATATCTGTTTGGGTCAAACTGAATGGAAAAGGACAATGCTGGACTTGACAACAATGTGATCAATTACAGAAAGGATTAGCAATTAGTGAAAAATAATCCAGAAACCCTTGCTTAAAGTATCAAAGAAAGACTATGTTTGGATGAATCTCTTAGGAGGAGAACACATCAGCTTCTAATCTGCACCCATTTCTTGAAATAAACCTAAATCCAATTTTCACAGCTTAAAAAGTTTGTCATTTGTTAACTGATTTGTCATTTTGCCATGTGTTAGCACTTCCTGGTACTCTATGACAAAAGGGACTGCTGGCAAACTTTCACATCCTCACAAGAGTCTCACATTCAGGAGAGTTTTGCTCTAGTTTTAGCTTGTCCATAGACTCTATAGTTTCAGAAGAGGTTCAGCTAGAGCAGTGGTTCTTAACCTTCAGTTAGACTCAAGACACCCTTCATCAGACTCAAGGCCCTTCCCAGAAAATGCCAGCTCTTAGCTTTCACACAATTTTTTATTACAAGAGAACAATAGAGCAATTCTTTTGTTGCAAAGAACTCAGAAACACCACAACAGGTCAGAATATTTTGGCACCATGGACTCCTATTTAAAATCTCCTAGTTTAATTTGTGAATCGTGTAGGCTTTTTCATACCTAAGGGTCCCACTACATCTGCAGGTAAAGCTTATATGGGGTCTAATGCATGATTCATACAATCCAGCCTCCTACTATGCCACACATGCATGGCAAGAGGCACAGTTGTAGGATCACCCATTAGATCCCATCACTTCTTATCACCAGTGCATGCAGACGCCGATCCGAGACTCTTCCTGCACTGACAAGAAACAAGCTCCCACAGCTAGGAGCCCATTCAGTTGAGGGGCTACAGGCTGCAAGGGTGAATCACATACACAGCTGCAATCCCCCAGCCCTGGGGGTTTGATGAAGCCCTGGGGCAGACATGCTGCCTGGCTGCCAGGACCCACCTGGGTCCCAGCACCCAGCAACTACAGCTGTAGGACTCTGGGTCCCCATGCTGCCAGGACCCAAAATTGGCAGCTGCTAGGGCTGAAAGTCCCCTCAGTTGCAGGACTCCCAGCCCCAGCTGGGCATGGTGTACCCCTGTGGTTGGGAGCCCCATCAGCTGATGGGGCTCCTAGCCCCAGGGGAGACCTGCTACATATGCAAATTAATGGGTCTGTGTGAAATTTCGCCAGCTGTTTCATTCTGACACTGTTTCGACTAATTTTGAGGAATGAAACAAAGGCCCTTGAAATAGCTTTGAAACAAAATAAGGCTGGTTGAAACGTTTTGACCATAGGCTGGGGATGGGAAGTCAGTCCAGCTGGGTTGACTTCCTATCCCCAGCACAAGATCCGGCAGGGAGTGAGAGGCAGCCCAGCTGGGCTGTTTCCCTGTCCCTCGCACTACATTGTGTTGGGGGCTGCTTCCCCATTCCCCACGCTACATCGTACCAAGGACTGGAAAGCAGCCCAGCTGGGCTGTCTTCCACCCCTGGCGCGATGTAGCATGGGGGACCGGAAAGCAGCCCAGCTGGGTTGCCTCCTGCCCCCCGGCTCTGGGGATGGGAAGGCAGCCCAGCTGGGCTGCTTTCCCATCCTCAGCGAAACTCAAAACTCAAAACAGTATTGAAACAGCCTTTCTGTTTCAATAGAACAGAATGGAACAGCTGTTTCGACTTGAAATGAAATTCAATACGAAACACTGTTCTGTCAAACCATCAAAACTCAAGCTGAAACGGAATGGTGCCATTTTGCACAGCCGTACAAATTAAAGCTTGATAGCAAGCAACATTTTCTAGGTCTAACTTTATAGCTGGTTGGAGCTTTTTATGGCATGATAGGTACTTTGCATGTGTAGCTGGTCTCAAGGTAATTGTGCAATTAACCAGTTAATTGTGTGATACCTGTTATGTGTAGAAGGGGCCTAAGACTGCTAATATTGCATGGCACCCTGCAGCACCTTTTAAAAGATCTCATTGCACCCCAGAACTACTGAGGTAAATTTTTAAACATCTGGATGCTTACTCTATCTAAACCAAAACTTGGGATCTGTACATCACTAGTAAGGATGCTAAAAGTCACATTACAACCCAAATTACTTCCAACAAAAGCTCTCATGCCGAGAAGTCTAGTTTACAATTACAGGTGCTAATCACACCTTCTGTTCTGTGTGGTAAGTAACAATCTCTACAGTGAAATTGATTCAAGTCCGATGGTGAGAAGTGAAGGAGTTAAAATTTCCTGAAAATGGGCTCTGATGAAATTGAACTATGGTGGTGCAGAGTATCTGAAATCTATTAGTTTTGACAACCTCAGTTATTCCGGTGTTTCTCATCATCTGTAAAGTTAACAAGGGCTGATAAGAGATGATGAGACACCACACCGGTTTGTATTTCAGAACTCATAAATATTTCACAACGCCATTTTCTTACAATCAGATACATTAGTTTGTTGAGTATAGATGTTGCTGAATATTCAGTCAGTGCTGAGGTTTAACAAAGGCACTGCAAGGATAAACATTTTAAAATCAGCAGATATGATCCATGAGTTGTGCTGCATGCTCAACTCTTACTTGCTTTCAAATGCATGTTCTAATTTTACAGAAATAGTTGATTTTTGACCTGTAAGAACAGCTGCTTTCTTTCTTGAAAATGTATTATGATTCACAGGCAACCCTTCTTCCTCACTATTTGTACCCATTTTTGTGCTACTTCATAATTTCACACTATAGAGTCAGACACCCAAGGATGAGTTTAATTTGGAACAAATCGTCATCTTGGCAGAACAAATTTTACCAAGGACTCAAACAATGCAACATACAATTTGTTCATATTGCACTTCACCTAGAGATACCTGAGACTCTAAAAATTAAGTAAAGCTACTATATCTTTAAAGGGGAAAAAAAAAAGAAATATGATGTGGACAAACTCTCCCCGAAGTAGCAGTTATTCTTTCTTCTGGTATAATAAGATGGAGCACACAAATATCACTTGATTAACAGCTGCAGTATTAATTTCCCTTTTTGGTTGCTTGACTCACAGCAAGAATCATGTCAATGCAGCAGAGAAGCAATTAAATTGATTTTAATCTTTGTCAGAGAAGATAACATGCCTCTTTCTCTTCTCATTTAAATAATTAAAGTTTCAGCAGGTATTATTTCTGGCTTTAAAGAAATTGGTATCTTAATGTAATAGAATCCTTGTAATTATACACTTAATGGTTCTTAATAAGTTAATCATGGTTTTTCATTTAAAATGTATTTTTTTTACTTATTAAACTTTTATTTGCCTTGTTGGTTATGCTTTTAAGAGGGCTGAAAATACAAAAGAATAAAATTCTAAAAGTCTTATTTCTCTTCCATATTTCTTTCACTTTTTATTTAAAGCAATATTCTCAGATTTCAATAAATGTTAAAAAATTCTTATCCAAAAGAAATTCTCAAGAAGAGGAAAATGAAGCTTTTTTGTTGTTGTTTTGCTACAATTAATTACTTTGTTGAAAAGCTTCATTTAATGAGGAAGAAACAAATATTCTTCTATCAGTGCTTTGGTGCAAGTTCCATTTCAGCAGGAGCACAATAAATATTGTTACCTCTTTTGATCAAAGCTGTTAGCTAACATTTGGTGTCTTGCAGGTTATTTCCATTAAGAGGAGAAAATGTGGATGGAGTCAGGGATATCTTTGATGATCTTCTTGTATATTCTTTGTAAATAAATACAGTCCTGTTTTCCTTGAACACAGTGGGAATCAAACAGGAGACAGTTTCTCAGCCTGCAGTTCCAAGCTTACCCAAGACAGCACTCTTCCACAAAAGCTTTCTCTCTCAGCTTTCTCCCAGGGCCAAGCTTGTGGGTTTCTTCTGGCTGTTTTCAATTGCTTCTGCCCACAGACACATACATGTAACACTATCAAAAAATACCCAGCAAAAGTGCTTCAAAAATATTGCTCAGCGTCTGACCGCCCATGCACTGGCTGGTATTGTGGGGAGTTGTTTCTGTTGTTCCAGCTATTTTACTGCAAAAAATACCTTAACTATTTCTTACATTTAGTCTGAATTAAGGGTAGTCATCATGCCCACCAACTTCAGCATGGTTTCACACTAATTCCAGTAAAGATTGGCAAGATTTGAGATAACATTTTTTTCATTAAATGAAAAGAAAGTCATTTTATTAAAAATATTTTCAATGTCTCAATGTTGATTTGGGAACTGTAGTGAATTTTCATTCCTTATTTTGCATTTAAAATTGGGTTGCTTGGTGGGCTACCATTGGTCACATGATATTGGTTCTCATTTTTTGATCAGCAGAGATGCAACCATGGCAGTTATGTAGGTTGGCTGATGTCACATAAACTCATATTCTCAGAAGAGTACCTAGAATCATAAAATTAGTGGAAGGGACTTCAGGATGTTATCTAGTCCAACTCTTGTTTAAGGTAGGATCATCTTTGTTTAAGACATCTCATGCAAAAGTTTATCTAATCTGGTTTTAAAACTTCCAGTGCTGGACGCACTATAACCTCTGTTGGTAGTATGTTCCAGTGCTTCATCACCATCGTAGTTGAAAGTTCTTCCTAATATTCCACCTACGTTTTCCTTGTTGCAATTTAAGACTATTACGACTTGTTCTGTTACCTATGACCGAGGAGAACAATCTATCACAATCCTTATAACTGTAATTAATGTATTTGAAGACTGTTATCTAATCCTCTTTAGCCTTTTCCAGACGAAATAATCCCAATTCTTCCAACCTTTCCTCGTAAATCACGTTTCCTCTAATATTTTTGTTGCTCTTTGCTTGACCCTTTCCAATTTGTCTATATCTTTCTTGAAGTGCAGTGCCCCAAACTGGACAGTGTACTCGAGGTAGGGCCCCACCAGTGCAAGAATCTCTTCTATTGACTTGCGGATGATGCTTCTGTTAAAACAACTCAGCATGCTGTTGTTTGTTTTTTCTTTTTCTTTTTCTCTTTGCAGCAATAGCACACTGTTGACTCATATTTGGTTTGTGGTCCACTATAATTCCAGTACTCCAGCTGGCCAGTTGCACCCCAGTTTGTATTTGTGCATTTGATACTTGTACACTCTGTGTACTCACTCTTACTCAGATCGTGCTCGTTACACAGTAAGAGGCTTGTCATGAACAGAAACTTTACAAGCAAGCTTTTTGTGGGGATTGCCTAACTGGGGACATGGAACACCCCTACATGTACTGTAAAACTTCTCCAAATGTCCTAGAACTGGGCCATCCACAAAAAGACTATATGTTGCTGCAGTGTCTGTGGCCCCCAACAGCCATCCTGAAACTTTCATTCCACCTCCTACACACTTCTCCCCACCACCGTTGCTTCAAAGGTGCTTTTAAAGGGCATGGAGTGAATGATAGATACCTGTGGAAATGCAAAGACATCCAGCTTCTAAGTTGATCAGGGCTATACAGGGAATTTTTTGTATCCCCACAGCTTACTTAGGCTCATCCAATCTTCAGCCTATCCCCAGCATAGCCGAATTCATCCAGATTATTTAGTACTGTATAGGGAGTAAAAAAAGGCCAATTTTCCCTAATTAGGATTTGACTGAGCCATTACAGTTGGCTTCTGTGCCACGGCATCCTTGCAGCTTTTGATGCAGGGATAATTCCAAGATGAGAAGAAAAATGAGAAAGGGGCATAATTAGAGTGCACTGTGCCTCTAGGGAGCTATAGCTAGCCTGTGTAGCCTGGAACAGGCTCCAAGGGTTGCAGAATCTTATGCCAAATGAAAACCTGGTTTGGAAACCATTTTCTAGAGAACATAGCTATAAGCAGCTCCCATCTGGTTTTCTCTTTTGGTACATCTGAGAATCTGACCCATTGTTCTGAAATGCCAGCAGCAATAGCCATTTTTACTTCCAGCCTCAGATATAGTTAGCATTGTGCTGTTATCTGCCATTGAACATGTGCAAAGTTGTGAAAATGCGAAAATGTCAAGGCAGAAACACATTTTGCAAGTTGATATACAAAAATGAACTGTAGAAACTTGGTGGGTCCTTAAAATTTCATGGCGTGAATTTCATGGGCTAAAACCATGAAAGGTAGTGACAATTTATGTAAATTTTCAGGAAAAACTCGTCATGAACCTCAGTTAGCACTAGTAATCACCACTAGGAACTATTTTGCATTCAGGAAACCACAGAACTTGTACATGTGCTGCATAAACACCAGAAATTAGAAAATCATGGATTTCTCTGTTTTTCCATTACCATCCATATGGTAGATTTGGCCATTTTTCTTAGAGAATTCCCTATTATTGGATGATCTTAATAATTTTTCTGACATGTAGCAGACCTTTACTAAATGTTCTGACTTTGCACCAAGATCAGTTATTTCCTAAATATTTTGTCAATGAAATAGCTTTGTCAAATATCAAATACATATATATCAAATACATATGTATTATATAACTGAGCAACACCACACATAAGCAGCAGGGAGCACACCAGCATTGGATTTTTGTTCACAGTGTATAAGAGCAATGCATTTCTTTCATTTGTTACTGTATCCCAAAATATGTTTTTAGTTTTTCTCTTGCCTAGAAAAATTTTAACACTTGCTCTCTACACTGGCTAAATTTAAAATCCTCTTTTATAAAATGTCGTGTAAATTCATCTAGGAATTAGACAGGACAATTCCAAAATAATATGGATTGGTCCCTCTCAGGTGACAGAAAATGCTCAACAGAAATTGAAATGCAATTACCTTGCAACTAGTTTTTGATATTTTGGTCAGATCTGCCATATGCCAAGTGTCATAGGAGTGTTGCTCAGGGATTTGTATGCATTCTCTGCATCCCAAGACACTGAAAGGGTTAAACAACATAAAAAATAGATAAATGGGCTTGTGTTTATGGTCCATCCAGCCATGGTTCCATTTTCCCTAGGACTAAAAATATTCCATCAGGGACTATCAACATTCACATTGCCTTGGCTTATTAGTATGAATAAATGGCTATGCTTAGCCTGTTAACACATGATACTGCTGTTTACATTTGTAGTTATAGGCACTTCTGTTGTACTTGCTATACTAAACATTTTCATAGGGTGAACACAGAGTTAAAGTTTTCAGTTCTTTAAGATGAACTGATTTTGTGTGGATGAAAGAGACTGACAGTTTTGACTGTGGGAGTCATGGGCGATAAATACTACATTTCAATGGACAAACAACCTTCTTGTGCAAATGCTTATTCTTCCATGGCTAAGGCAACATGTAAATGCTCAGTATAGGTGTGAAAAGTCTGTTGTTCCAGATAACCAAAGTTATAAAATCTGTTTTGCTTGATCCAGTATGACCAATTACCTTATCCTCTTCTCATTTGTAGCACTGTGACACATGGGGTGTGTGTAGGCAGAGATTATTTGATTTAGATCAGACGGAAATTACAAAGATATGTGTGGGGTGGGGGGGATGAGAAAAATAGTTAATCAACAGATATAATGTTTCTAAGCTTTTGGTAAATGCATATTGTTTACCTAAATAAAGAAAAAACCATACAGCAGATACTGGATTCTTTATTACACTTGATCCTAACAGTAACATAAATAGTATAGGGGATATTTATGGCTTGCTGCCTATAGAGATTCTTTGAGAATTAAGGTGGAAAGAAATATTTCTAATGGAGAACTATTCAAATTTCACATCCATATCCTGATACTGCTGTTGCCTAGCCTACCAAGTCATTATTGTGAGCATTACAGGCAGTCAGCAGATAAAAGATAATGCTGTCTGGATTGGTTGACGTTCACGATTATTTTCTATACTTTGATTTTTCTATTTCATTAGAATCTCTGATCAAAACATAATTAATATACTTTGACTTTTGCTATATAGTTTTTCATAGAACAAATCTATTGTACCAAATATAGCTTTAGGATGCAAGGCAGCTCACACACAACCCTTCTGCACATAGTATTGCATAACTGTTTAGACACAGACTTTTATTTAAGTGGATTGGCTAAATGATAAACGGTAAATTTTAAGAACAAAATCACAATGTTCGCATCTGGTATTTAATTAATATCTACCACCAGATATTTAATAGTGGCTCTGAACTATGTTGTATTTCTGATTAACTCAACAAACCAGTAATTTAAGTGCTTTAAAACCTTAGAAGAAAATACATTTGGACTTTTATTTAGGCTTTTCTTTCAACATTAACACCCCCCCAAAGCCCAGATATCTGGATTCTTGCTTTCAGTCAAAATTGCCATAAGTCTAAGTCCTAACCTACCCTGTCATAAAATGGCTTGTTTAATGAAAATCACACGCTAGAAGACATCATTTCACTGATAGATGGTTTTGTTGTATTTGATGAGGTGCAATTAGGAACCAATTTGGCAGAAAACCTTTACCCTCCACATGAAACACTCATATAAAATACTCCAGTCACCAAAAATCCACAGCAAATGCTTTTAATATCTCTTTTTTTAGATAAAAAGGATTACAAACTTGGATATTATAGAAAACAGAACCTCATGTCTTCATCTGTGGATACGTGTGCTCTTGTTAATAATGTGCTATGTAACCACGCATGACATGCACCATTATCAGAATGCAAAAGATTTTCAATCTTCTTTGTCACTTATTTGAATATTTTATCTAAGAACTAGTGATTGAAATCAGCTGGTGTCTCTCTCTCTCTGCTTGGAATGAAGCTGTACTACACCTTAGATCTTATCAAAGCTGTATTTGAGCTGAACAGCCTATGGAGAAAGCTTTTTCTGAAAGCGTATTCAGTTCTTCAGTTACTGGTATCAATTGCAAAAATTCTATAATAGCAAATTCAATATTTGCAGAAAATGTTAAGGAAAACCAAAAAAGACCGATGGAAAAATACCCCCAATCTGTAGGTGGAGCTTGATAAATTTACGAACAAGATAATATGACATAGTTGCTAGCAGTGGCAGGGAACTAGACTATGCTTGATTACTTAGGAGGTCACTTTCTAGTCCTTTGTCTTCCCTGTTGTTCTAAGTAGCATGATGTGCCAGACAGAATACTGCCCTGAGAAGTGAAGCAAATACCCAGCAACAGGGCATTTGATGACGTTGCACTCCAGACTTGGTCGTGATTTCATCAGAACACTGCTGTTGGGTAAATGCTTAGCTGAATAGCAGTAACACAGGCAACTATCATCTACAGCCTGGTGCTTGTTTCTAAGGATAGCATGCAAAGTGGGTGGAAGATGAAGAAATGGTAGTGCAGCTGTAGTTTTGGACCACTTTCCTGTGTGTAGTGGAGGATTGCCAGTCAGATTCCTTTAAGAGGGGTAGAATGCAGGAATTCCTATTTCAGTTCAGACCCAGTATCTATCTAGAACAGTATTTTGCTTGACAGTTTTTGGCACCAGGGCTTTCTCAATTGTAACACAGTTATTAGTATCAGCATAGCTGATTACAATAGTTATTTTCCACAAATATTGTACCCTCCAGGCTCTGCTCCAAAACCTTTATTCTACCCTCTTCATTAAGCTGTGAACCTTTGCTTCACCACTCACCATAATCCTCACTGTGTTTGTGCAGAGCACGTGTGCACCATCTTGTGAGTGTTTTGTTTTGTAAGAAAGGCAAGAGAGGGCAGGCATCTCTAGAAAGGCAGTGTTAAGGCTGTGGTACCAAGTCTCTGGGGTTCACTATTTATAGAAATAGTAAGGGGTGGACTTATGGCAGAAGAGTACAAAATATATGCTGTTTGGTAGCTTTTCTTTTGCATACTTTGGCAGAGTAATTCCTGTATTCTACCAGCTCCCCACCTTCCTCCCTGTGTTTGTGTTAGATATGTTATGTCTTTACTAGTACTTACTGTTGCATTATGCAGTGTGTCTACACCTCTTGTCTCTGGTACTCACAAGCAGCTGAAGAGCATGGCCTTTCCCACCCACTGTTGCTCACATATGCCAAATCAGGAAACGCAGTGGTAAAGATGCTCAGGGGGCACCTCCCAGTGCTGCTCTCAAGCCCATCAAGAACAGAGATACTGAGAGTGGCAGTGAAGGTTGCCCCTGCAGCATCTTTACTGCCACATAAACAGGTTTGGCATAAGTGAGAGTGGGTGTATGGCACCATGCTTTTTGGTGGCAGCCTTGAAAACACCAGGGATACAGTGTAGATATACCCATGTTTCCTTGTGCTTTTCTTTCCTAGGCTTTTCAGTGCTTAGGCTGGGTGAAAAACAAATCAGATTCATGTGGAATAAAAGTTCAGGTACTGGTAGAGAAAACTGATCTATGTCCTTCCTTGTCCTGCGCAGCTGCATGTAAAACCACTAGACAAAAATTTGCAGTTCTTGAAGAATTGGTGACTGCCATTGATATCAATGATGAGAGCCAACAAATTCTTTTTCATGTTAATTTTGATTATGGTAAGGAATGTCCATTTCATACACAGGACAACAGATGTCAGAGCCAATTAAAGGCTGCCCTTTCCTAAGTTGACTTTTAAGCTTGCTTTCCTTCAGCCAGCTCGGTGCATGTTATTTTCAATATAATTAGACCACCATAAATGAACTGTCATCACTCTTTTTTGTCATAAACATCATGCTTCTGTGTGTCACTGGAAGTTCCATGTTTCTTTAGTTTAGACAGCAGGTAGTCTTTACTCCTTTCAAGCTGACTTACTCACCTAGCATGTACCTTTACTATCATTGCCTCTTGTTAGGATCTCAGTGATGAGTATATTTGCCATCAGTGAAATTTCATGATATTTCTGAGATACCTTAGTTGAAAACAATTGAATTTCCAAATGTAGTAACCACAAATAGCTCAGTTCTGACATGGGGAAAAGATGCTATAACTGTTGCCTTAAAAACATTAAATTTTGTTGTCAATTTAATTTGTTTCACACACAACTTCCCTCAAAACCTTATAAAAGCACCGCTGGCTTTGAACAATTGATACTTCCTAGAAAGAAAAACTTATCACTGCAAAACACGTCTCATCAATGGTGATGTTAGATGGAACACAAAGGTTAATGGGAACAGTCAATGACATCAGTTTCCTTGAGGCCAACAATAAGACCAAAGGTGCTGGTATATGTTACCTTTAAACATTTAAAGTCACTTAAAATAGGACCACCCACACATTAAATGGCATTAAATTGTGCTAAGTACCCTCTAAATATTTTCAAGTTATGCCACTTTGAGCAAGGGTTGTTTTTGAACTATTCTACCCAGCTTGAGGTAGGGTATTATTAGTCCACTCTGGAAATAAAGTTACCAATTTACAGCCCTCCAGCATCCCAGGATGCACCACTCTTAGCCACTGCCACCCCTCTCTGTAGACAATTTACTCACCACCCTGAGCTATACTGCCCAGGGCATGTGGGGCCCCCCAGATGCCATGACAGGGTTGTGACAGCCAAGGCATGGAGGTGTGGGGACTATGGCTTCCTTCCACAGGCCCCTGTGTTCCTGTCCAGGAACACTGTCAGCATGGAGCTGCCATGCGGTGGGAGCGCGGAGCCTGGACAAGCATGCTTCTCTGGGCTCCATGCTCCTGCTGTGCGATGGCTCTGTTGCCAGGACCATAGATCTGTGGTGAAGGGGGAAGCATGTTCTTGCTGTATTAACTCTCTAATGTGGCAGAAGCATGATTTCCCTCTCCCTGCAGCTCCATGCTGCTTCCCATTGTGTTAATGCCTTCCCAGGGGCTGGAGCTCTGCGCTTCTCAGATGAGTAAGAGCGCAAAGTTACACAGCTGATGGTAGGGGGTTAATGTAGCAGAAGCGTGCTTTCCCCCTTCTCCACAGATCCATGCTCAGGATGACCTGGGAAGCAACAAGCCCTGGCCCCTGGGAGGCAGTTAGTATGGTGAGAGGGGAGGGTGAAGCTGCAGGGAAGGAAGAAGGCATGCTCCTGCAGCATTAATTCCCTCCTGGTGGGTGGGACTCTATGTTCTTAGGGTCAGCTGGAAGGCATTCCCCACCAGGATGAGAATTCACAACCCCCCTGTCTTAGCCTCTCGCTTCCAGGCTTCTTGACACTCCCTCCCCCCAGGTCTGAATGGTCCCCTACCTTCCCTGGAGAGGGCAGAAGGCATGGATGTGGAGCCAGCCACCTGAATTGGGCTTGATGGCTCAATGCTTACTGGTCCACTCCCACTCCCCTTGGAAGCCACAGACCTCTCCAAGGCACCTGACCAAGGGAGAGCTGCTGGCAAGCAAGGAAAAATGGACAGCCAGCCACACAAGCACTTGTTTTTCTCTAATGCTGCCAGACTGCTGTGCCTCAGCTCGCCTGTCCCAGCTTGCATGACCGCTACTGACCCAGTTTCAACCTCTCTCCCTCTCAGTCCCAACCCCTACAAGGCCAGGCATCTGGGCTTGGCTAGGGAGCTCCTTGAGTCCCAGCCCTCTCCCACCACTCAAAGTTCATTAACACATGAGAAAGTCTTTATTTTACTTTAATCTTTTACTTCAAATAAAAATGTTAAAAAAACCCACTTATATACAAATACTTAGCATTATCTTAAAGAATACTAAGGAGACCAATGTTTCTCCATTGTCCTGCATCGCTAGGAGATAGAAAAAGATGGGGGGACTGGGGGCTGTGGCTTCCTTCTGCAGGCCTCCTCAGTCTCCTTAATATCCTTTAAGGTAATGTAAAGTATTTGTATATAAGGGTTTTTAAAAACATTTTTTGATGTCACTCCATGCTGCAACCCCTTTTTTACACGTCCTGCCACCCAGAGTGTGCGTCTACATGTGAGGGGGCGTCTACATGTGATAATGTGATGCAATGAACTCTGGCACGGTTTTACTATAGTTTATTAATCCTGGGCACAGCATTTACACATGTGCCCAGGACCACTTTACTGCAGAGCTAATTAGTCAACTCCCCAGTAAAGTCTCGTGTAGATGTGCACAAGCCCAAGTATCCTGGCTCCTAGGCACGTCCCTGCTCACCAGCCCTCTAGTGGCAAGTCAGAGTTGTGCGTGCCAGAAACAGTAATAACCCTTAGGCTAGGAACAGACATTCAAAAAGCCGAAGATAGAATCAATCTAAATTGTATGGTTTTCTGTAAGCAGCATAATTTAGATCGTTAGTGAACAGAACACACATTTGCCCTTTGGTGGTGGGGAGGAGGGGGAAGAAATCTTAGACCAGATTCTGCTATATTTAAAGCTGTCTATGTGTGCCAAACTTCTGTTCTGTTATGGATATAGACAGGTTTCTGATCACTTGTACTGATATAAGTGTAATTCTGTACTTGGCCACAATGTGTGACTGCTCAGAGACAGTTCTAACTATAACTCCTAACATTACACAGATTTAGTATGGCTTAAGAGTAATGTGAAACAGCACACTTATAGAGAAGCAGCCTTCATTTAAAATGTGTTTTGTCGTTTTCCATGCCCATACACTTCTGCCGAGAAATTTCCAGGCTCCTGTTCCAGTATATCAGCTTCTGGGTAGAGGGTTGGTCAGTCAATAGCCCCTGTTGGCAACAAATACCTTGTTTGATATGGATGGAGATATTTAGTGTTGATGTCTCTTAATTGCTCCATCACAGCGTCTTTCCACTAGGTGTCAAGTTCCCGCTGCAAAACTGAGGTCACTCACAGACATTAGGATTGGGATCTGAGGAATTCTATGACCCATCCCCAAAAATGTGTATCCTCCTATACCAGAAGTGCATGGCGGGATGCACAATTTCTGGGATGGGGTATAAAAATCCTCAGATCTCTGTCACATGGATGCTGGGGATGTATTAATAGAATAACACTGAAAATATGATGCCACCTATAATATCATATATTACACACAGCTACTACACATTTTTTTTTTACTTCTGGAGTATAATCTTGAATTTCTCAATACAAAATTTCATGCGGTCTTATGTTACCATATTGTATAATTATTATTTATTATTTGATAGACTTTTCTGTGATCCCTTATATCCTTTTTCAGGTTTGATTTATTTACACTTTCTGCTTCCCTTTTCATCCAAAGTGCTAAATACTGCCCATGTCTACACAAGATGCTGACTGCAAAGTTGCTATTGCACAGTCATTCAGTACTTGCATACCGAAGTACTAAATGACTGCACAGTAACTGGCATTACTGCATGGTAGCATCCCCACTTAGCTTCCTGGTGATACTGACTGTGCAGTAGCTTGTTACTACGGTGCAGCAGCGTCACATCATGGTTTGTGCCCTGTGATGCTACTGCGCAGTAGTAATGAGCTACTAAGAAGTAAGCGTCTCATGTAGACGTGGCCACAGTTTAATACTTTAGTTTCATGGTACTTCAAATTATTGGCAAAGTCAGTAAAAGGGATTTTAAGTTTATATGATTGCAACACTTAGTCAGCTACTACATATAGATTTGGTTGAGGACTGGTAATCAAGTGCATAGGAAATCACTAAAAAGTTTTCCAGCCAAAACTTCAGCTTATTACTAGAAAAAATGGTGGGCCCTCTTCCTTCCCCACCAGTGAAAACTATCATGAATAATAGAACTTAAAAGCCCCTGAACACCATGAAGAATCCTGTTTTACTTTACACTTCCCAGTGGCATTTACCCAGTCCTGTAACTGCCATTTTTGGCACTTACGAAGAACCCTCACCACAACTGTACAACGGGTGGTGGTCCACTGGCTGGCATGGCATCTGAATGAGACCTGGGGGTCATGATTGACTGGAAGATGAATATGAGTCAACAGTGCAACGAGGCTGCCAGAAGGGTAAATAAAACTTGGGCATGTATCAGCCGACGTGTGGCCAATAGATCCAGGGAGGTATTCCTCCTTCTCTATTCAGCATTAGTGAGGCCTCAGCTGGAGTACTGTGCCCAGTTCTGGGTACTGCACTTCAAGAAGGATGTGGATAAGCTTGAGAAGGTACAAAGAAGGGCCAAGCATATGGTTAAGAGCATGGAGGGTAGGCCCTATGAGGAGAGACTCTGGGAACTGGGCCTGTTCAGTCTGAGTAAGAGAAGGCTGAGAGGGGACTTGATAGCTGCCTACAAGTACATCAGGGAGGGGAGCATCAAGAACTAGGAGAGCAACTCTTCAGGAGGGCACCTCAAGGAAGGATAAGAACCAATGGGCATAAATTAATACAGGGTAAATTCAGGATAGACATAAGGAAAATCTTCTTTGTAAAGGTCACCAGAATCTGGAACACACTCCCAGAAGAAGTGGTGCAGTCACCCTCCTTGGAGTTATTCAAGATGAGGCTGGACAGGCACTTTGTTGAGCTCATCTGAGCCCAATAACTTCCTGCCCATGGCAGGGACCGGACTTGATAAACTTACAGGTCCCTTCTGGTTCTATTTTTCTATGATTCATATATACTGTGGAAGTGTTCACACAGCTACTGAGCCAGCACAGTGAGCTGCACCACTGAACCTTGCATTTAATATTCGTTGAATAATGTGAGCAGAGAACAATCGGTAGCCATCTGGGGGAAAGTGATCACCTAATAATAGAATTCACCATAAGACGGTGAGTGGGTAAGGTAACTAGTAGGGTGAAAGTGCTAGACTTTAGGAAAGCTGATCTCAATGCACTCAGGCGATTAGTCAAGGACGCACTGCAGAGTAGGAGATTTGAAGAGCTGGAAGCCCAAGAAGGGTGGCTGTGCCTTAAGGAAACGATCCTTCGGGCACAAAGCAAGACGATCCCCGAGCGAGGCAAAAGAGGGAAAGGGGCCAGGAGGCTTCCCTGGCTGACCAGAGAAATCCAGAGCAGCCTAAGGGACAAAAGGGGAGCACATAAAAAGTGGAAACAGGGAGAGATCACCAAAGATGAATATACCTCCTCTGCTTGTGCTTGTAGGGAGGCAGTTAGAAGGGCCAAAGCTACCATGGAGCTGAGGATGGCAACCCAAGTAAAAGACAACAAGAAATTGTTTTTTAGATATATAGGGAGTAAAAGGAAGGCCCAGGGAGGAATAGGACCCCTACTAAATGGGCAGAAACAATTGGTGACAGACAGGGGGGACAAGGCTGAACTCCTCAACGAGTTCTTTGCCTCGGTGTTCCTAAGTGAGGGGCAAGACAAGTCTCTCGCTGGGGTTGTAGAGAGGCAGCAGCAAGGCGCCAGACTACCATGCATAGACCCTGAGGTGGTGCAGAGTCATTTGGAAGAACTGGATGCCTTTAAGTCGGCAGGCCCGGATGAGCTCCATCCGAGGGTGCTGAAGGCACTGGCCGACATCATTGCAGAGCCACTGGCGGGAATATTTGAAAGCTCGTGGCGCACGGGCCAAGTCCCGGAGGACTGGAAAAGGGTTAACGTGGTCCCCATTTTCAAAAAGGGGAGGAAGGAGGACCCAGGCAACTATAGACCTGTCAGTCTCACCTCCATCCTTGGCAAAGTCTTTGAAAAAATTATCAAGGCTCACATTTGTGAGAGCCCGGCAGGACAAATTATGCTGAGGGGAAATCAGCACGGGTTTGTGGCAGGCAGATCGTGCCTGACCAATCTAGTTTCTTTTTATGACCAGGTTACGAAATGCCTGGACACAGGAGGGGTGGATGTCGTATACTTAGACTTCAGGAAGGCCTTCGATACGGTATCCCACCCCATGCTGGTGAACAAGTTAAGAGGCTGTGACTTGGATGACTACACAGTCCAGTGGGTGGCGAATTGGCTGGAGGGTCGCACCCAGAGAGTCGCGGTGGATGGATCGGTTTCGACCTGGAAGGGTGTGGGCAGTGGGGTCCCGCAGGGTTCGGTCCTTGGACCGATACTCTTTAATGTCTTCATCAGTGACTTGGACGAGGGAGTGAAATGTACTCTGTCCAAGTTTGTGGATGACACAAAGCTATGGGGAGAAGTGGACACACCGGAGGGCAGGGAACAGCTGTAAGCAGACCTGGACAGGTTGGACAAGTGGGCAGAAAACAACAGAATGCAGTTCAACAAGGAGAAATGCAAAGTGCTGCACCTAGGGAGGAAAAATGTCCAGCACACCTACAGCCTAAGGAATGACCTGCTGGGTGGCACAGAAGTGGAAAGGGATCTTGGAGTCCTAGTGGACTCCAAGATGAACATGAGTTGGCAGTGTGACGAAGCCATCAAAAAAGCCGATGGCACTTTATTGTGCATCAGCAGATGCACGACGAATAGGTCCAAGGAGGTGATACTTCCCCTCTATCGGGTGCTGGTCAGACTGCAGTTGGAGTACTGCGTGCAATTCTGGGCACCGCAATTCAAGAGGGATGCGGATAACCTGGAGAGGGTCCAGAGAAGGGCCACTCGTATGGTTAAGGGCCTGCAGACCAAGCCTTACGAGGAGAGAGTAGAGAAATTGGATCTTTTCAGCCTCCGCAAGAGAAGGTTGAGAGGCGACCTTGTGGCTGCCTATAAGTTCATCACGGGGGCACAGAAGGGAATTGGTGAGGTTTTATTCACCAAGGCGCCCCCGGGGGTTACAAGAAATAATGGCCACAAGCTAGCAGAGAGCAGATTTAGATTGGACATTAGGAGGAACTTCTTCACAGTTAGAGCGGCCAAGGTCTGGAACGGGCTCCCAAGGGAGGTGGTGCTCTCCCCTACCCTGGGGGTCTTCAAGAGGAGGTTGGATATACATCTAGCTGGGGTCATCTAGACCCAGCACTCTTTCCTGCTTATGCAGGGGGTCGGACTCGATGATCTATTGAGGGCCCTTCCGACCCTAACATCTATGAATCTATGAAACAATGGGGAAGTTTCTGCCCCATTGGGAGGAAGGGCCCAGGCTGGAATCCAGGGCTTGCTCCCCTCTAGCGTAGCAGTCATCTCATTGAGGCACACATACTCCAGCTTATTTCCTTCATTCTGGTCCTATATATTTCCCTCTCTTGGTTGCCCGAGAGACCAGCTTCCAAGAAGGGCTAGATATTACCTAATGTGGACTGCTGAGAATGTGTTGGAATTTGGAGCAATTCAGGTTGAATGATGGGGACCTAGAACCTGTGTCTTTTGCTTGCTGTAGAAGTGCTCTAACTAATACCTTATTGGACTAAAACATGGTATGGTCATACCCCTTCCCTGGCCCCTCACTGATCATGCTTTTTTGCTCAGATACAGTTTGGGGACTTATGTACAGAGCTATGTATGTCTGGCCAGCACACAGCTCAGTAGCCATGTGGGCTACTTGTTTAATTTTGGGGTGCCGATGTGAAATTAGAAGGTAAAATATGCTGTCCTATTAAGTATATCTGGATCTTTTCCTACTTTGATGGAACCAAGAAATGGGACTTTGTCATCATGTATGTGTGAGCAGCAGGTGTCTTTCTTTTTTTTGTACATAGGCCAAACAATATGTAAATTCCAAATTAATCCATTTCCTGTGGTTTGGCTTTGTTAATAAAGAGATCAACTCTGAGAAAGCAGATTACATCAAGTCCCTAGATTTTGTTGCTCCTATAATTCCTCCCTTTGGATTATTCAGACAAACTCCAGATCATCTATTCTCATAGAGCTGTTCCTATCTACCTTATGTAAGTCAACTGAATCCACATAACCTCTTCCACAAAGCTCAGCACCTGCTAACAGAGAGGGATGTTGCAGGCAAACACTGCTGCAGCATCTTCCTCTGAGTTTTATTTTTCTGTGTACTTGATCAATGTACTAAATGAATTATTCAGAAACAACTGTGGCATACAAACTAAGCCCTCAAAACAAAATAACATTTTATCTTCCTGTAAATATGATTTCAACAGTTCAGTCTTGAAAGTCCAATTTAAAAATAATTCACTGCATTGCTTTAATTCTCTTGTGCTGTAGGTGTGGGAGACTTTAAAGCTACAACAAAAATAAAGTAATAAAAGCAGACAATGACTTTGGTTATGTATTGTGTATCATAAATATTTGTGTCTCTGACTGCTTTCATTTTAGCTAGCTGAGGAAATATAACTTGCTGAAGGCGGTTACCTTTGTTCAAAGCCAACAGAGACAGAGCCAGTATTCAGTAATTACAGCCATACAGTTTCCAGGAGACTCCTTCTTCACTAGACCTGTCGTCTCATGTCCCCATTTGTAACATTGTTCATTATATTCAACCTGCTGCCGTCACTCTAGAGCTTTCAAAAGGTATTCTGTGGGCTACCGTGCTTCAGGACATGGATAATGAAATAGTTAGACGTGACTTGTATTATAATCAGCTCACCTAACTTTCATTTTGACTTGAAAAGTAGACTTAATAAAAGCAAGAGTGAAAGGCATTTTATGTTTCTAATAAGGAGTCTCATATAGTATTACCTGCTGTTTTTCATTCTGTCTCTTTTCTCCTGGTTTTCCTTTTGAGATGCCTGACAGAAGAAGAGCAGTGAACATCTCTTAATCTTAAAGCACTTTAGGAAAGTACTGTGGTAATCAACAATATCGATCAGTAACTCCAAACTGTAATAGGAGTGACTTAAAATGTATACATATATATGTTATATCTCAAGTCAATAGCAGTTTGCTTGCTAGTGAAGACAGCCTCCTGCTAAAGAAAGGTAAATAGCACTATAATCACTTACTATTACATTTGTTTACAATATATAATTATAAAGCTCTTAAAAATCTGTTTGCCCTTCCAGTAGCACAACTTCAATTCTAAGAAGACTGAAGAAGAGCATGTTTGTTGTGTACTCTACCCTGTGATAAAATGTGCCATACTAAGCAGAGCTTTGGAACCACCTAAATACATAGTTAATACCAGATAAAGTTCAAACAATGAAATGATTGATCTAGTTGTAACAAAGAGCAATGATAACGAGCATCACATTTTAAAGGGTATATGTTTTGATTTATATTGCTACAGTTTTTTCTGTTTAGACAACAGCTGCTAAGGATTGAAAATGTCATTATGATTCCAGCCTCCACTCATATGCATAACTGAATCTGCACATTATTCTGCACATTTTTGTTACGTGGATTATGGGGCCAAAGATATGAAGAAATTGAAGGGTGCAAAAGACAAGCTCTAAAAAATCTCAGAATACAACACAGGTTTCTGGAGCGAATTTTATAACTAGATTAAACTCCTTTGGTTGTCAGAAGGGAACCCCCTACCAAAAATAGGAGATTAGGGCATCCAGCATCATTAGGCAGCTCTTTTATGCTTCAGTAGGTGGAGACAATGTTGAGATAACTGAGTGAAATGGTGCCTGGATAAAAAAATGTCTGGCTCAATACAGGTAAGATGGAGATCCTTTTTGTATCATTAGTAACTCAAATCGTGTGATGGGGAAAACAATCAGTGGGGTGTTTTGACAGTTCTTGATATATTGGTTCAAGCACACATGGCAAGCTTTATTATGCAAATGTCACTTTAAGTAGAACTCTGATGATAGCTGAATTCTACACCTGATTGCCTTCAGTATGTACAGTAGAGAAGCAGCTTCTTTTCATCACTGTGCATCTCATAGGAAGGTCTCAATATTTTCATGTTAATTAGATGCAACCCCCCCCCAAAAAAACCCAAACAAAACAAAAACAAACAAACAAACCCCAAACAAACCCCAGGAGTGTTTGAAGGAAGCTGGCAGCAAACACAACCTGAAAACAAAAACTTAAAAGAACCCTAAGGAGAGTTTAAAAAATGTTTGCACTGAACTTAGTGATCAGGAGAGGGCCTGGAATGAAAAGCCCTCTATGCTCTTGTCAGTTACTTATCTTCTACTGCCTTGAGCTGTGCTAGGGAGTGCCATTATGAAAATGCACTGGGTACTCTTGGTCTTTCTCAGTTTGCACCAAATGCGGAAAATGTATAGTATAGTTGCTGTTTGGCACATCCCAACTTTACTTTCAGGCTTTCTGTCTTGGGTATGCTTACTAGTGCCTGCCCTGTATTTCTCTAGCACAGTGGTTCTCAACCTTTTTAGACTCAAGGCACCTATCCATAACTCGTGTGAATTGAGCAGTGCCCCATTTAAAAAATGAATTTATTTATTACAGTGCTTACCTCCTTGCAGAAGAGTCAGGCAAAGAGAGAGCCTGAGCCTGTCCTTATCAGCTGACCTCCTCACACCTGGAGCCTCAGCCTGCCTTTATCTGCTTATCTCCTTACAAGTCCTGCAGCACCCCAAGGTGCCATGCCACCCTGGTTAAGAATCACTCCTCTAACAGTAGCTAAATGATGATTCAGGATTTTTTTGGCATTTTGTGTGTGCATAAATGTGAGAGAGGGGTATGTTTTTATAGCGGAGCTCCTTAGCATGGTCAGAGACAGTACAGACATGGCCTTTGGGTCTACAGTCACTGTGAACACAACAACAAATGCTGGCTACAGTAGGAGTTCTACATATTTAAGAACTGCAGGGTCAGATGCAGAGTATATGGTATGAGTAGTATTATATACACTTCCTAGCATCATCTTGCCAATTCTCCATCTCTCACTTCAGCTGTAGAAGTGTGGAAGATTTTCCTAGGTTACAGAAGGAAAGAAAATGCTGAAACCCTTTTAAGGATTGTCCCACCACACATCCCATACATACACAGCTTCCTTGTGGAATCAGGGACTTCACAGCTAATTGACTAGATCTAATGAGGCACTAGAAGCTTATTGGTTCCTGTGATCAAGTGGAGGGTTCATAAACCTTCCTGTCTGCCTAGGTTGTTGTTCCAGGCCTGGGAGTTATGGTAGTATGAGGGAGCACTTAGTGGTAAGGAGCTTGCTAACTGACTTTTATAGAGCTGAGACAGCAGTATCCCTAGATTGGTCTAGGCAGGGTGAGAGATTTTTTTTGATGGTCTTCCACTCAATAGCCAAGCAATCTGATTGATAAATGAAAGTAACCCCTGTTTTCATTGCTTGACAGATATCCAGACCTAAACAGTCATCTTTGATCCCTGACAGGAATTGAAGTCAGATTATTTAAGTGAAAAAAAAACAGTTTGGGGCACCTAATGTCTAGCAGGGACTAGAAATCCTTGTATAAAGGAGAGCTAGTGGTAGTGCTGGAATCAGGCAAAACATTTGGGTGGCTGGGGGATGAGGACAGCCTGTTTGTAGATGTTTTGGATTATTGGAGGAAGGGTGAACTGCACTGGACAAAGTATTACAAGGTAGTTTCTCAGATTTGTTAAATTAATAAAATCATGGTTTAGATGGACAACATTCCTGGAGCCTTGTCTGTATTATATGGGAAATTAATATCAAACCTTTTGCAAAAATGTTTTCAAGTAACTCTGTGTCAAAAGATTCAAAGTGCAGTGGAAAAAAACAGAACAACTGAACTATCAGTATGTGTGCTAGGCTCTGGTTAAGGCTACCCTCCACCAAAAAGGCAGGTGGGAGATAATGTAGTGTGTTACTGTTCATTCAGTTGTTAGCTGTTAACCTCAAACTCTTTCATGCACTAGAAAAATTTTCATATGCACATAGTCAAATTGGCTTCCTCCCCTCCCACCCACAACATACACTTTGTATTAAGAAAACAAGGATTGTTGTCAGCAATCACCTGGAGCCAACCCAAGAGAGTTTGGTTTCCCTCTGTAATGCCTTCTTTTTCCCCTGCTATGTGGTTTCTAGTCCATGTTGGCTAATGGCTACTAAGACAATAACATTCAAAAATGTTCTTGCTGCGTATGATTGCTAGAGAATAGGAATATGGGGTGAAAAATCAATTGGGTTGTTCAAATCAATGGCCAAACTCTCACTGACCTCAGCAGGACCAGAACTTCAACCACTGTCTTTTCTGAGTGAAGTAGTATATGACTAAGTCCATTTGTCTCATCAGTTGTTAAAGTTTTATATTACTTAGGCCAGGTTGGTGAAGCTGATACTCTTTATATCTATAATTAGTTGCCAAACACTTCACAGTTGAAACTGATAAAATCTTTCTAGTTCATTAGATTTTAGCCAGAGCTATTAGCACATTTTGTTTACTGCTATGCGAAAAGGAGAGGATGGTAATTATACTAGAAGACTTACAATCTTTGCTTGTAGGAAGATGACTCATTGCTTTATATCCTGTGTGGGCTGATTGCTGGACACTGAAATGGACATACTTCATCCTATTTATGGATCGCTCTGAGGTCTGAGCTACTTATAGAAGGCCTAATGTTCCTTGGAAATGTCAGTCAGAACTTTTCATTTTAATAATATGCCTGGTTGAATTAAAAAGTGGCATTTTATACTGACACTGTGCATGAACTGACATGTCATTATACACATGCTAACCCAGATTTATAAAATAATAAAACCATTGTGGTCTAAATTCCCACAAAATATTGATGGAGTATGTATTGTACACTTATGGGAGTTTCCTACTTGCTAATGCATTTGTCGTTCCTTACTGACCTTGTTGTGAATGCAACCTTGCTGCAGGCTCCCACAAATTGGAGCCTTGCTACAGTATCCCGGTTCAGCAGATCTGCAAAACCATGTACTTATTGTAAGAACGCTCCATTCTCCCCCACTCATTCCAGGAATATATTAGCTTAATAACCAAAATGATAGTGTAGGAAAAAAACCCCACATTTTTACTTATTGTCCAAATCTTTGGTTCTGCTGTATATACAAGGCAGAATTACTTCATTCAACCAAGGCTACTTAAGCTGTGGATTGGTATAATGAGGATTCCTTTCCATCTTGTTCTTCTACCTCATGAGAAATAAGACATGGCCAAACCACTAACTTGTCACGGTGGACAGCAGCATCCTCAAATATGCTGTAAAGCTCTGCTCTACATGTCCTGTGGTGTAAGCAGTATGGCTCTGTTTACATGATACTACGGGTGGCCTAATTCGGTCAGCCACAGTACCATATGGATGCGACTACAGTGTTTCCAGTCCAGAAGTACCTTGCAGCACACCATGTTTCAGGATACTACCTAGCATGGTAAGTTTATGGTATAGACCAGGGGTTGACAACCTATATTTTACAGGGTTGGATTTGACCTGTGGAACCATTTTATCCAGCTCACAGGGGCAGGGGGCTCTGGTGTGGCTGGTAGGGCCATGCGAAATTTCACTGCATGTTTCGTTTTGAAGCTGTTTTGATGCGTTTCAAGCTCAAAACAGTGATTTCAAAATGAAATAAAAGCCTTTGAAACAGCTTTGAAACAAAACAAGGGCACTTGAAATGTTTTGAAAGTTTAAAAATGTTTTGAGTTTTGAAGCAGGGCTTACTTGGCTTCAGCGCTGGTCCCAGCCAGCAGCGGCAGCCTCTTGTTGTCCGGTGTACAGATCTGGGGGGCCTATGCTCCCTGGAAGGAGTCTGGCACAGCCCCACAGCCCTCCTTCTTAGAAGAAAATAAAGACAGTAATCTGATTTTGCACCTTCTAAAGTGAGGATGATAGAATACAAGGTGGTAGTTGACTGAGGAAGCACAGGGATATATTTGTGTGAATTCAGGGTATCTGCTCTTTTGGGGGTTAAAAACCTGATATCTCATTGACAGGAACTCAGAACTAAGAGTGGGATTGCATCAAACTGGAAAGGGTCAAACCTGTGTCCTTTCCTTTCCCTACAGACAGGAGTCTGCTTTCTCTTTGAGGGTAGATTTTGGAAATTAATGAAGACACCACCTCAAACGTTTGCTAGAGCATGTTTTGGGTTATGCAATGTGCTTGGTTTGTTCCAATGTATTAATAATAATTTAAGGGAGTGAAACAACCCTGTGTTATTCCAGTTCTACATCATTGTCGGAACCCTGAGTTTAAGGGCATTACACTGGGGTAAAAAATAATTTGATGGAAAATGAGGGTCTCAGAATGGAGGTCCTAGACACAGAATGTGTGTCACATCAAATAGAGCTTCAATGCATTTTGTGTATCTGTGGGCTTCCTGTCCTCGAAAAATCATACAAGGAAGAACAGGATTTTTGTTAACAATAACTCAAACTTCCTAAAATTATATGGATAAAGCAGAACAGTGAAACAGGAACAGGAGATAATGCAATTTGGGCAGTGCCCTCTGCTGATAGAGTGCAGAACATATAGACACTCAGTACTCACTATTGAGTATAGAAAGGAGCTAGCTAACTCAGCGACAGTCCATCCTGCTTAGCTCAGAAGCTACGTGAACAGTTGGCGCATCTACACATTCATTAATGTGCATTAATTACTGCACATTTAGTTTAGTACTTGCTTAATGAAGTACTGACTAAATGCACAGTAACTACAATTATTGTGCAGTACTGCTGACACATGTTTTTTTAGTGACACTATGCAGTAGCCTAATACTACTGCACAGTAGCATATTAACACAGTTTTTGCCTGGCATGATACTGTGCAGTATAATTAGGCTACTGCACATTAAGTGTGTTGTGTAGATGTGCCCACTGAATAGTAACCAAAGAGCCAGAACAATATAAACATTCCTAGGTGAATTTTGTCAAACTCATGAGTTCAAAGAGAAAAACACCTATAGTACATTAGTTAAAATTTGTACAGTCCTATAGTGCAGGTATAGCATTATCTGTGAGTGCAGGACAAATGCATTGAAAAGCATGCAGTAAAGAAAAGAAAACTGTTTATAACATTTTTGCAAAGAGCTGCATATGATAAACTGAAGAGAGACTTGTGGCTTCTGAAGCATGGTCTGAGTCCCACTGAACTAAATTTTTAGACATTAGTGGAACTATTCCAATTTTATTCTAGTCATAAATGTCTGTGGACAACACCAAGCACCAGATTCTTTTATATGTATTAAGCATTTAAATGGATTTGGGCACCTAAGTGTGACTCTATTGCACATTGTTCAAGTCCTGAAAATCTGTTAATGGATCTACTTTTGTAATAGACCATTATCTGACCCTTAAGATTGAGTCACAAAAAACAGCAAAGAGGAGGAGGAGAACCTACCAACCTTTTGTATTAATAGATTTTCAGGGATTCAAGCAGGGTGGAATAGAATTATACTTAGGTACCTGAATCCACTTACGTGTGTAATAGGTGGAATAGAATCTGGCCTCAATTTTCCAAAGCTATTTTCATATGGGGTCTTTCAGATAATGTCACACCTATGCAGCAGTTCAGTAGTGCACAGCTTGAGCTTCACCACTGGAAAAAAACAACTGTGTAAGCGTGACATTTTTGTGATCTCCGTCTGAGGATGTCTCAATGAATTTTACAGAGTTAGCATTAAAGTAAAATAGTTTTTGACAGCAGTATTGGCACATGGCAGTGAAAATTGCCTTTTCTCATTAACCTATTAAAAAACAAGATTTTCAAATGCGGGTACCTAATGTTAGGTACCTAAATCAATATTAAATAGGAGGCCCAATTTGCAGGGGTACTGAATGTTAACTCCCATTGTTTATTGACTTTGTGGTTGTTTTCCTTCTCCCTGCTGACTGCAACTCAGCTGAGTTTCATACTAACTGCAGCTTGTGTCCTTTTTTATACTGGATACAGAGTGCATGGTTTGGTTCCTTAGCAAGCTTCTTTTTTATTTTTTTACAGGAACATATGATGAATCTAAAAAAATAAAAGACTTGTAATTTTGCATCGGTCTTCTCAATTTTTATGCAATTCCCATATAGTTAATTTCTACCGCAGTTCTGGTTCAACAGATTAGAAAGGGGCTGAAGGAATGACCTCGATACAATACTTGAAAGATGGTTATTGGACATTTAAATGGAAAAGAGATGGCAACCATTTGCTAGGAGCATTTCTCTGAAGCAGGTAAAGTAGAATTGCTGCAAACTGCTTATGCCAATTCAGAAGCTGTGGAGAAGGATGAATGAGTCAATCAAAACTGGTCTTGGGCAGATGATACCAGGGTCATTAAAGGTGAATCTTTGGACAGAATAAAGAATTAATTTTTTTAATAGTTCAGTTTTTTTCCAGAACAGAAAATGAGAGAGACACTGGATTTGTGACATTTATCTTTGAAATGAAAAATTTGCCCAGAGACTGAACAGCATTCGTGCTATGAGAGAGGTGCACAGGATTTTGTAGTAGTGCTGTAGACTGTATTTTACAGCCTGTAACATGAAGTTCTTGCCTCCCTAGCGATATCTTCAAGATTGAAACTGTCCTTCTTATTGATATTTTGTTTTCTATTCTACTCTAATAAAGCTGCTTTTAATTAAAACTAATCTGAATTGGATTCGTAGGCACATTTAGTAGAGAAAAAATACAGCTGGATTTTCCCAAGTGAAAGAAACCTCTTTCACCTGTGACCTCAGAGTAGGCCACATGAGCATGTAATCGAATAACTTGAGCTCTTTGTCAAAAGAAAGGGAAGTGCTAGTCCCCTCTCCAAAACTTAGTGTATAAACAGACACTACCAAACGAAGAAGATCAGCTTGTTCTAGGTTGTACCTTGGTACAGATGATCTGCTTCATGGGGCAGAAAAATGTCATACATTGTCCCACCAGTTGAATCTGCAGGACAACAGGTGATGTCTTCTTTGCTCACAGAGGCATGCCCAGAGATTCCTTGGGGTGAATCTCTGCAAGTGGGGAACCCTGGTTTTCCCCACTTACAATGACATGACCCCGAGGAGGTTTCTGTAAAAAACAAACAAACAAAAAACCAAAAAAACCCAAAAAAGCTGGGCAGGTGCTTCTAGGGCTTGAAGGGCATGATTGTGTGCAAGAATTCTGGGATGTGCAGGATTGGCACCCTCAGGCTAGGTACAGACATTACATATAAACCAGTTAAAGTGATAAGAAACTGGTTTAAACCTGTAACAGAACAGATGTTCAGTGCACATAAACCAGTTTGAAAATGGCTGAAACTGGTTTGAGATAATCCTGGTTCAATGCAGTATCAGACTTAACTGATTTGACTCAAACTGGTTTATGTAATATCTGTCCCACACCCCTTGTTGGTTTAAAACCAGTCTCCCCCAGCATCCTGACATGCTCTCTGGGCTGGGTGGGGCTCTCTGCTCCACAGTAGGGCTGGCCTCTCCCCTCCGCTCCCTGGCTGCAGCCTGGCTTCTGCTCCCCCCACTCCCCTCTCCACTCTCTGCTAAGCAGGCATGACCCCATCCCTCACAGAAACCTATTAGCATTAGCTAGCAGACCATGTGCTGGCTACCTCTGAGCTGTGGTACATGGGACAAAGGCAGAATCAACAGGTAGCTGGTAATGTCCCTCCGTTGTTTTCTTAATGGGCTGATAAACATTGAGTTGGGGGTGATAAACATTCCCTGCTGGGCTGCTCAGGAGGTGGGGAACCCCTCCATAATCAGAGCATCCTGCCGGGGCCTGGCCATACCACCCTCAGCTCAGCTCTGTGGAAGAGTAGGGAGGGCTATTCTAGTGCCTCCTGGCTTCTAGCCTGAGCCACTGCAGTCATGTGCCTGAATTTCCTTAGTCCAGAAAGAATGTCTGTCCAGTTACAAACTGGTTCAACCTAGCCAGGTTAGACTAACCTGCAAAGATTGATTCTATTAATGCTTAAGCTTTTTGAATGTCTGCCCCTAGCCCTAAACACTGGGAGATACTGTCTGTGGTCTCCCACCATAAAGCTAAAAGATGCCTGCCACAATAAAATGGCAGAAGCTATTACTACGTTTTGTCAGGGCCACAAATTTGGGCAATTGTGGCACAACAAATTGTGTAGGAATCTGTTTAATTTCCCTTTGTACTGCCATAAAATTGTTATGGTGGCACAAAGGCAATGTCTGTTTTTACCCTTAGTCTGAAGACATAGATGTAAGCTCAACTTGAGGGCACTAAGTGCTGGTGATGAGGTATGATAGAGTAAGGGAAAAATTGAGGTGTAACAGTTCATATTGGAAAACAGAGGAAATACGGTGTTTGATTAGTAATTCGCTGATTTCAAAGACATTAAAGATTTATTGAAATTTGAAAGTAAAAGTCTTTTGAGTTCAATAAGTAATTTCTAAATAGGTATGAAATAAAGGAATGACATTTTAGAAACAAATACATTATGCATTTTTAAAGAGCTGATTTTTAAATCGGTTCAATAGTTTTTATATGATTAATTATTTTAGATTTGAAAATCTAATTTCTATTTGTTTTTCCTTTTTGTATGTCAAAGAGAAATATATTATGAACAATGCAGGAAATAGCAAGACAGACTGTAATCTTCTAATGATTTCCCGGGTCATTTATAATTTACTAATGCTGTCACAAACTCTCTCCAATTCTGTTAGATGTACAGGGATTAATGTTGTAAAATGGAATTCTAATTTGGGGCTAGACAAATTGTTTCCATGAAAATAGCAATACTGTCAATGTCCTTTGACTTGTAAGAAAGCTGAAGTAAACATGATCTATCAATTTTTCATCATTCCACAAAAAGGCTAGAAATACTTACTGGTGATCTTTGCAGTTTATACCCAGGGTGGAGGGGAGCTCTTATACTTTGCTTTTCTGTATTCTAAGCAGCCATTGACATTTTAAAAAGAATGTGGATCCTCTCTAAGTCTGAAATTTAATGTCTGAAGCCCAGTTCTGCAAATATAATATTGCTCACGTAATATTGCTCAACTTGCCTTGAAATCAGTAGTAGCATGCAAGCATGTGCATTGATTTACTTATACAGGCCACATTGTTGACTTCAGTGGGATTCCTCTTGTGAGCAAAATCATAGAGATGTTTCTGTCTTTAAGGTCAAAGCTTGCCCACATTTAACACATCTCCAGAAACTGAGAAATTGCTCTTTCTCTTCATTTTGTATGCACTTATATATGCTCCAATTTAAGGTTTAAAGTGGTAATGGTGAGGCTGGTTTTCTCAAATTTAGATCTTAAACTAAGCTAGTAGTTGGCATTCTTCTTTCTGATTTTTAAAAGCACTTCAAAATGACTTTACAAAATTTCTGATAGGGCTGTGCGAAGCTTTGGTCCCTGATTTGATTTGGCGGAGATTCGGCCCGATTTGGTGGTTGAATCTTCGAATCCAAATCGAATCAGAGGACCCTTTAATCTCTCCGAATTGAATCACAATGCTCCAAATCAATTTGGAGAGATTCAGAGATTCAGATATAGAGATGGCTTTAAATGTTTTTTCCACATACCTCTAGGTAGCAGGAGCTTGTGAATGTTGCAATGATGGGGAGAAGCACAGGGGGCTCCCCAGTGCGCTCGGCAGCAGACCCAAAAGCGGACCCAGAAGCACTTTTGGTCCACTTCTGGGTCTGCTGGGGAGTGCACAGGGTGCCCCCCCCCTGCACCCTACCCTGGCTCAGTGACTGGTGCCATCTGGGTCTAGGGGGGTGCACCCGGGGCCCCCCAGCATGCTCAGTGGCGGACCCAGAAATGGACCAGAAGTACTTCCAGTCCACTTCCAGGTTCACTGCTGAGAATGTGGAGGCCCCCCCCCCCCACATTCCTGTGGGATGCTCCATGCACCCCAGCATCACAGTGATCATGAGCCGCGCCTGCTAATTCAAGGTATGTAGAAAAAACTTTTAAAGCTGTGTCTATGTTCGAATTGCTGATTCTCTGAATCAGCATCGAAACTCCAGATTCGGATTCAGCTGAATTGAATCAGGGACAGTGACCTGAATCAACAACTCAAATCACTGTCCCTGATTCAGGCCAAATCTGAATTGAATAGGGCCTGCTTCGCACACCCCTAATTTCTAACTGTAGTGATATTTGGAATGGATGAGAATAGAACCACATGACTTACGTTGTCCTTCATGTTTATTTATTCAGATGTTTTAATAATATACATTTTCAAAATACTGCTTAAAGTCTCCTTTGCAAGCTTTCAGGCACAAACACCCTTCTTCAGGGATTGGAAGATTCTGTTCGTATTTTGTGTGCTTTCCTGAGTGGATGAGAAGCCAAAATGCATTTTTCTACTCGGGAGAGCAGCAGCCTCTCCCTATGCCTGAAGAAGGGTGTTTCTGCCAGAAAGCTTGCAAGAAACAATTTTTCCAACTATTTAGTTGGTCTAATAAAAGATATCACATCTACCCAAAGAACCTTGCCTGCCTGTGTTCTTAGACCAACATGGCTGCAACCAACAACCCTGCTTAAAGTCTTGCCACTCTTCCACATTCTCTGCCCCCTGTTGTGGTGTGTTTGGGAAATCTCTTCTCCCTTACTTTGTTTCCTTTTTTTTTAAGGCACAGGAAGGAGTTGAGACATTTCTCTAAATATCAGTATTTATGAAATAACATTAACAAAATCTTTATAAATTATCATTGTCCTTGGTACTGACGAGGCATGCTTGCATTGCTGCTCAGTTTATTTACTCAGGAGACCAATTTATTTCACTGTCTCTGTACTAACTGTTTGCATTGACATCCAGGTCTGCTTTAAGCAAGCAACTGTGACAAGTTGTTTATTGAACTGTAAACGGGTATTGTTTGATTCTAAACAATGGCTTTATCTAATTGTGAGACCCTGTGCATCATTTTAGCCCCATGTGGTTGGTTATACAAATGAGCACTAGCTCGTTCTACAGATTTTCATCCTCTTCAGAAAAGTCTTCTAAGTCTGAATAGTCCATCATACAGTGAAGAATGCTATGCATTATAACTTTGTTGCTGGTGTGTTGTATAAAAAGAGAATGGACTGTATCAGGCTAGTCCATACTCTGAACTGCTGTCAGGAGGTAGGAAAATGAGTATTGTTAAAAAAAATGTGGGGCATGGGAATAAAAGAATAAGGTCCACTCTTCATTCTTTAAAGGAGCTTATAGAAATGTATAAGCACTTTTCAAAAAAGCTCTTTAACATGGAGTTGATAGGAGTTTTTAGACAGAAATACAGGTATAGTTACGGAAAGCAAAATTGAAGAGAAGTTAATTTTATGGCCCAAAAATGGTTTAAAAAAAGACCTGCTTGAAAAACTCTAACCATTTTCTCTGTTGTTTTGTGTCACAAGATAACTGAGTGCAATCAATGCTTTTTGTCTTGAGCTGTCAGCAAGTCAACTTTTCTATGAGGGCTTCATAGAATAATCATGGAAGGAACTCAAAGAGGTTTTACTTTTTATTATGGTATTGATTTTTTTTCAAGAGAAAACTGACGGAAAATTAATGAAGAATTTTGTTAACATGAAGTATTCAAATAAGAGGCAAAATAGTGGTTTTTTTTAAAGATAATTGGCACTGACTAGTACATTTATTGTTTATTAACATACATTTAGACTAGATTAAACCTTTGAAAATGAGAGTAAATATAGTTTGCAGTGAGAGTTTATATAGACAATATTGTTTTGTAAGCAAAACGCACTTAATTCATTTTTATTCCTGAAAACTTTTCTGATTGCTTTTCTATGCATTGCATTAATGATCTTGTATAATTGGTTTCACATACTAAATCCCTATTGGTAGGTTCATTTTGAATCTCTTATGGAATATGAAACTATTTAAAATTTAATGTTGAATTAATATTAATTTAATCAAATATTTTAATATTAAGCTATTAATATTTTATATTTTACATGGATATGCAGATTTTGAAAGTCACTCTAATGTTTTCTGACAAACTGTCCAGTTCCACAAAGACTATTTTGAAATCTTTTTGCTTGCATAGTTTTTGTTCAGTAGCTAGAGATGCCCAGGTCAATGGTTATGTTTATTCAAAATTTAGAATAAATGCAAATGAAATGGAAGATACCGAGAAACAAATGAAAGTTTACCTAGTGTAATGGAGTTTGTAGTTTTCCTGGTCTCTGACTAGAATACACTTAAAAAGGGCCCAGCACAGTTTTATAGGTTAATCCTTGTTCACACTAGGGTTTGACTCATATCAAACCTGGCATGCTTAGGTACCTGAAGGCTGTCACTGACAAGGGGTTGTAAAGAGATGGACTGCCACTGATCTGGTCTAAATGAGCCAGTTGCACATACCTGATAAAACCAGAGATTTACTGAAGTAGACAGGCCTGAGCTAAAACAAGCTTCTCTCTCTATTGAAACACTGTCTGTCACTTTAATCAGTCATCTCCTCTGTCAAGCATAGTCAGCTAAAACAATGGAGCAGTGTCAGAGCTTTGCTGAAAAAGGGGCAGATGTCAGATAATGGATAGTGATGTGTTTCCCCGATCTGTAGGGCTGGGCCTGTATAGTTTTTCCTTTCTTGGGTCTGATATGGTTTTTAAATGAAGCCATTAAGACTTTAGGGACAAGGTAATGAATTTTGGTGAGGGCACAGGAAAAGTGTTTACAATCCTAGGTTAATCTAAGTAGTAGTAGATAATAGCTAAAATAATATTGTTTCTCCGGCTGAATTTTACGTTTCTATTCGTCTTTCCAATATGCCTGTTGTATTATTTCAATATTCTGTCTATGCTTCTTGGGAGGAGGAAATGGTCTATTGAACAAGATGATATGAATTAAATGCATTCAAATTGTGCCATTCTTGTTGGTCATTAAAACATGATCTCTAAATTATGTCATAGAGTACCTTAGTGTATTCTTTTTCTTAAAAAAAAGTAAGTTTAAAAATGCAATAAGGCAGTAGGAGATTTCAGGATGAAATGCTGTATCTAGAATGTTGTTTAATGTTATTAGATTGGGGCACCAGGTTTGTGGATGCAAACTCTTCAACATCTTACATGGTTAGTGTGTCCGCTGTCTCCCTTTCTGGATATCAATCCCAAATTACTTACAGAAGGAAGTAATTTTTACACAATGCATAATTAATCTGTGGAGTTCATTGCCAAAGCCAAGCTATTAGGAATTAACCCCCCCCCCCCCAAACCAACCAAACAAACAACCTCCCTCTTCTCTCCCCAAAACCCACCTCCAGATAATGTCTTGATGACACTTGAAGGATACAGCAAGATTGTCACGCTGGTACTACCAGATTTTTTTAACCAGTTTGGATATTATTAGGGCTGTGTGAAGCTTTGGTCTCTGATTGGATTTGGAGATCTGGCCCAATTCAGCAGTCAAATCTCTGAATCTGAATCAAATCAGAAGTCCCATTAATCTCTCCAAATCAAATTGGAAGCCTCCGATTTGATTCAGAGAGAGTCGATGATTCAGCCATAGACACAGTTTATATGTTTTTTTCTACATACCTCAAGGTACCAGGCATGGCTCGTGAATTCTGAGATGGTGGGGTGGATGGAGCATCCCACGGGAGTGCGGGGTGGGTCCCCTGTGTACTTGGTGGCAGACCCAGAAGTGGACCAGAAGAAATTCTTGTCCACTTCCGAGTCCACCACGGAGAATGCGGGGGACCCCCCCCCCGGCTTGGTGACTGGTGCCTCCTAGGTCTGGGGGGGCACCTGGGGTCCTCCCATGGCTAATCGCTGAGCTGGGGAGGTGTGGGGGGATCCCCTGCATGCCCAGTGGTGGACTCAGAAGTGGACCGGAAGTACTTCTGGTTCACTTCTGGGTCTGACGCCAAGCACGTGGGGGGCCCCCCATGCTCCTGTGGGACGCTCCATCTGCCCCACCATCTCAGCATTCACAAGCCATGCCTGGTACCTCGAGGTACGTAGAAAAGACATATAAAGCTGTGTTTATGGCTGAATCAGTCCAAATCAGAATCGAATCTTCAGATTCAGATTTGGCTGAATCAAATCGGGACAGTGATCCAAATCAGCGAATCAAACCACTGTCCCCCAAATTGGGCTGAATCTGAATCAAATACTGCCAGCTTTGCACACCCCTAGATACTATATATCTAAGCACTGCAAAGTGCTATTAAACTGCATATATGACCGCTCCAAATTGATACACAATGCTGCAATGACTCCCATCAGTCCTTTTCAGCAGAACTCAAAGACCCAAACCTGTGGGATCATACAGAGCTCCATGCTTTTGCCTCAACATTTCCATGAAGATACCTGAATAAACAGAGAAATGCCTTTGACTGTTGAATCTGTTGATGACACTCACTCTCCATGATGCAAGCACTACCAGCAATAATAGATATGTAATGCCGATAAGATGTCACTCTTTGGATGTATAGCAGTGGGTTCAGACTCAGCCCAGACAAAATCAAAATGTTACTTGGAAGCAGGAATCCTATGAAAAACACTACTCTCTCTCCTCTCCTGGAAAGCACAGAGACCCCCATATATCAAAGTGGTGCAGAGCTCTGATGTCCTGTTTGATTCACAACAAAGCCTAGATCATCTGGTAGCATAAGAGCGTATAAAATGCCTCTTTAACCTCCAGCTCATTAGGGAACCTCTTTCCATCTGCCTAGGCAACATTTCCTTGGATAAAGGCCTGCCCCTAATGATCCCATGATTTTTTTCTTCACATTAGATTCCTGTAACATGCTGTGTCTGAATCTGAATGTGAAGGCTTCCAATGACACAGCTCCAGAATTGGTTTAGATCTGGGCATTAAACTGCAATAATGGAAATTTTCTGACTGATTCTGTAATAGTATCTGTGGAGTACATGGGAAGAGTGGGCATAGTCTCAAAAATAATATTTATAGGATCATATTAAAACAGGGCTGGAAAGAACCTCAAGAGGTCATCTAGTCCAACCCCCTGCTCAGGGCAGGATCATCCTCATCTAAACCAAGTCATCCTAGTGCTTGTCTAACCTGCTCTTTAAAAAATCAAAAGGAGAGATTCCACAACTTCCCTAGGTAAATTATTGGATTAAGACTTGCTAAAAAACAAAGGAATAAAGGACCCAAAACTGAATCACAACTGGACTCACATGGAGACAGTGATTGGCAAATGAGTATTTGTCCAAAACTAGACTTGAAGATTGGACCTCTATAATTTGAGCTAGAAGCCTGGATAGCCTAAGTAGATTTGATTATGGTTAATAGCTGTGTAATACATTTCAGGAAAGAAGTTTTACAAGTTCAGTTTGCGAATTTTTTTTAAAGACATGTCCTAGGAGAAGGAAATGATTTAGAGGGAAATTTTGGTTTTCAGTGTTCAGCTTTCAGCACAGAGACCTTTACAGTGACAGAATGCTGTAGTAGCTTTCCAGCAAAGATGTGGGACTGGCTGAACATGTTTTGAAGCCATGAGTCTTAAGGAAACTTTTGTGGATCTGAATAAACTGATCATGTTCTGGATATTTCTGACAAATAGCACATTTCAAAAAGGGGAATCAGAGTTGTAAAATAAAAAATCAGAATAAAAATCTAGTTATGTCCATGCTCAAAGCAGGATCATATATGCCTAAACCATACCAAACATTTGTCAGACCTGGACTTAAGTTTCCAATGATGGAGGTTCCACAATTTCTTGAGTTAATTGTTTAATTGTCCTTAGAGTTTAAACTGCAGACAAAGTTTTTGGTTTTTTTTAACACACAACTTCCTGTCTTATCCTTTGTGTACACAGGGAACAGTCTCCAAATACAAAAAGACCCATTTTATAAAGAACGGTTATCAAATCCCCCTTCACTTTCTTTTTAGACAAAATAATCCCAGTTATTTTAGTCTTACTTCATATGTTATGCTTTCTAGAACACTAATCATTTTTGTTGCTCTGCTCTCTAGTCAACCAATTTGAACTCTTTCTTGAAATGTGGTGCCTCAAATTGGGCACAGTACTCTTAAGTGAGGCCCTATTTGTTTTGAAGAGTATGGAAGAACCACATCATATGCCTTGTGTAAGATGCTATTGTTAGGCCATCCCAGTACTCTATTAGGTATTTTTTGCAACAATATAACAGTGTTGAGTCAGGTGTAGCTTGTGATTCCCTACACAACCCTTGCTCCCGAATCCTTATCTTCACTACTTCACCTAGGCAATTTTCTTCACTGCATTTTTGAGTATACTGTGTGCCATTCTTTAAGTATTGTACTTTTACACTTATCCTTATTACTTAATCCTGTTTATTTCAGATAATTTCCCCAATTTATCAAGGTTATTTTCCATCCTGATATTGTCTTTTAAAGTGCCTGTTACCCCATCCACTTTGAAGTCATCTTCAAATTTACTGAGCGTACACTCAATTCTGTATTGTAAGCCACTAAGGAAAATATTGAAGTTTGTAAACTAGTGGATTGACAGAATGCTAGAATATAGGAAACTTTTAATGGAGAAAGTGGGTAAAGTGAACTCCTAGAGTTTCTGTCACACTCATTCTAGTGTAGTAGCATATCTTTAAATAAGGAGTAACAGAATTATTCAGGAAGTTTTTGGCTACAAATCAGGCATTGTTCTCCTAAGTCTATAAAGATGTAAAGGCTATACTACACTGGTCCAGCACAAGACTGGTACTGATGGATAATAGCCCTTCTCACAAACCAGCTCTGCAATGGCCTTTTATATTCAGCAACCCTAAGGGGCAATTTGCCAAGCAGTTGTGGAAAAATGGCAATACTACCATTTCATGGCCCCACACATGACTGAGCAAAAGCATGGTAATATTGATGACTTATCCTACTGGCTTAGTTGGGAGCCTAACTGCAAACATTGCTCCAAGCAACAGATAAAGTGAGTTAGTTGCTTAAGAGAATGTTTGTGCTGAGGAAGAAACAGCTACTTCCTTTCTATCCATAGTTTGCAGAAGTGAAAATGTTCATGGTTCATCCATTAGGACAGTAGACGTCTGTTTGGAGGAATGGACTTCAGAGCAGTTACAAAAGTCGAATCCAAATATTCTAATATGTGGATATTGTGCAACGGAAACATCTGGCCAGGACAGGAATGTCTTGCTACTTACAGCTCTGTACCAGTGAGGTTATCATGTGCAAGGTCTTACCTTTCTTCCTTCCTTCTTCACCCTCTATAACTCATATACCATAGGTTGCATGGCTAACTGCATGTCTTTAGTTAGTGTATGTTAATGCAATGTATGTATGCATGTAACTGCCATGTGTAGGGTCCTATATTATCTTACTTTTCTACAATGCCATATTAATACCCATGATTTTTACCTTTGTGCAATAAAGTTTAAAATCTTTCCCCTTAGAAAGCTATAGCACATGCTATTGGAACAGAGTGAAACCTTGAGATTTACGGATAAAATATTATATAGGAAAATGGGTAAAGCCAACAGATGGTGGTTAACGGTTTTCACTGCTTGTATGGGTAACTTGAACAAGGAGGTTCTGAAGTTGTCATGATTTTAAAAGTACTGGCTATGTTGTTGTGGCTAAACCTTTACCAAATTGCGAGAGTTTTCATTGGGGAAAATACTGACATAGTGTAGAAAATTGGGCTGAAATGCTAATGCATTGTTAGGTAGGAGGAGTAACTGTGTGAATCCATGTATTAGCTTGTGATTAGATGGTTATATGTATGGGTGGATCCACATAATGGGTGGATCCAGGGGGGGTGCAGTGGCATGGACCCTGCTCCTGCCCCCTTTTAGTCAATGCCACCTGGGGTGGCGGCACCCAGGGACATTTTTAAAATCCCTGAATTGGGTAAGAATTCTTCCCCCAGATCCCCTCTGTCCTCAGAGACACATTTCCTCTTGTTTCTTGCCCCGCGGCCCATTGCTGCCACTGTCTCTTGTGCCTTGGAGGTGGGGGGAAGGTCCAGAGTCACTCTTGCCTGCTCCAGCTGGGCTTTGCGGGGAGCTAGGCTTAGTGGAAGTGGTGGGTGGGTTCTTCCACCCCGCTCATTCCCTCCAGATATTGTGTGATAGCTGAGGAGTTATGCATGGGGGAAGGGAACCAGTTCACTGCTACAGCCATTGCTGTCTTTGGCAAGCCTGGCTCCACAGGCAGCTCAACTGGAGTGGGACAGGAGAGGCTCTGGAGCTCCTCTGCTCCTGGGACATGTAGGTACAGTGGTGGTGGTGCACCAGGGAGGTGGGGTATGGGAAGGGTAGGGAGGGGAGGGGACATGCTGCCATGGATGGAAGGGAAGGGAGTGGGAAGGAAAGATTGTTTACTGTTTGAGGGACTTATAAAAAGACCCCGGCTGCTGCTTCCAGGGCATGATCTGTTTGCACTCTGGGGGGGGGGGGGGGGGCTGGGAGAGAGAGGGTGCAGCACCCTGTATGCCAGTCCCTGTTCCTGCACCCCCTTCACAAAATTCTGGATCTGCCCTTTGTAACAAAGTATGTTTTTTGGAGAGCTTTGGATTTGTGTGCACCTTGGTATATTTTCTTTGGCAGCTGGTTTTTTGTGGTTTTTTTTGGTTTCTTTTACTCCAGTGTGGCTGGAGAAGTGTCCCTGGAGGCTGCAACAGGGTTAGGGAATCAAAAACATATGGAAGTGATGCTATTCTGTCTCTATTTTGTAGACAGAGATAGTTGGCCCTGTTAATCTGAAGACAGGCAGAAGGAAGATATACATCTTAGGGAGTTGTTACCTGTTAACTTAAATATGTGTTAAGTTGCCTTAAACCAGGAGTGTCCACATGTTAAGGCAGGAAAGCACGTGCTAAGGGCCCTCTGAATGACTTAGTCACTGTGAGCAGTATGTGTGACTGCTCCATAGGCCCAAAACCAGTTGGGAGTGGTTGTCCAGCATCCCAGGAGGTACTGCTCCTATCCACTCTGTCTTCCCCCACTGTGACAGTGTCAGCATTGCCAGGTGTCTGATAATTTTTGTATTGGTACAATACTTTCAACCCTTGTATGATGTATGATAGATAATACTAAAAGCATTCAAAATGTATGATAATTTTTTGTGTCATTAGATTTGGGAAAAAACAAACATGTAAGTCACTCCACTGATAACCAGAGCTGAACTAGCTTACTTGATCATGTGATCTCACCAGTTCTCACTCGCATTAAATTGGAATTTGACAGGGACTAAAGCGAGGGTGAGTAATATTTGCCATTTATCTTTAACTGGAGACTTACAGTGAGCAATATTAAGTAACTGCATAACGATCACATAACTAAATCTCATTGTGTAATACTTAGAGCTTTATTTTACATGCTATATATCGTCTCAAATCAATAGAAAGTCAAAAGGGTTTTGTGCTTTCCTCATTTGTAAATTCCAGGCATGTATCTAATACAGTAAGTTGCAAAATAAAGTGCAGAAGACTTGCAAAACACAGACCTGAACTGCAAAACAAAGATAAAAGAATAATCAAAGTAATAAATTCAGTTTAACCAGTCGGCGAAAGAGTTAAACAAAACGTCATAGTGGGCAGTGTCAAGTAGAGTGGCGCAGGATGTGATGATAACAGTACAAGGCAACATGATGTTACTTAAAAAAGAAGATGGCTTATTTGCATACTTATTTGCATACTCCTTTTTCCCTGTGTATGATAGTTTTTCATAAAATATGATAATTTGAGCTTCCAATACAATAATTGCATATTTAAGATCTGGCAACGCTGGACAGCACCTGAAGGTAAGAATGCCCCCTCCCCTCCTATTCCAAGCTCTTATTAGCTTCTGGGGCTCCTCCCCTGTGCCCTTTGCCCCTTGGCACTCCCCCACCCCCCTGGCCCTTGTAGTTTACCCTCACCCCACCATGTCCCTCAGCTCACCTGTAGTTTCCAGTGCTGTCCAAGGGGAGCGGGCAGGGAAGGGGAGCCTTCTTGGTTGCTTATTGTAGCTGCTGCTGCCAGGCCACTACTTCTCTCCAGGCTGAGCCCAGCCCAGAGAGCAGTGGTGGTGGCTGCAGGTGGGTTCCCTTCCCTGCTTGCTCCACTGAGACAGGGCTGGGAGCTGCAGTTAAGCTAGGAACTGCCAGGGGGCAGTGAGCAGGGACCTGGGGGGTAGGGAGATCCGGAGGTGTGTTGGGAGACCCAATTTAGGACGGTAGGAGGGGCAGTAGACCTGATCTAGGCCAGTGAGGGTGGGGGGAAAGGGCCAGCACGCCTTCTCCAGGTGTATGGGGGGTGGGACTGGCCCTATCTTGGCCAGTGGGGGGTGGGGCAGGCAGTACCTCATCCAGCGGGGTGCCTTCTCTCTACCCCTTTCCCTGGAATTGGGCTCCCCCCCAGCACCCTTGTTCCCTGCTCACTGCTTCCCTGGCAGCTCCCAGCTCACCTGAATCTCCTGGCACTGTCTTGGTAGAGCAAGCAGGGAAGGGGAAGGTAGTCACTGCTACCACTCTCTGGGCTGGGCTTAGCTCAGAAAGCAGTAGTGGCCTGGCAATGGAGGCAGCAGTGCAGGTGAGTTGCGGGAGACAAGGGGAAGTTGTGCTTGGGCAGATCAGAGCAGTGCATATTACAGCAGGGATTAGCTTTTAACATGTCACTGTTCTAAGCACAGGCAACTTGTGCGGGGAAGGGGAGCACAGGGAGGCACAGGTCCCCAAACTTTTGTGCCAGTGGTGGGGCATGGAGCTGCAGCCCAGCTGAAGCCAGGGCCTGGCAGCAGTCAGGATGGTGGTGTGTAGTTGTGCCCCTCCACTGTCAACCCTTATGGGTTGCCTATGGCTCCAAGCACATGGTGAGTGTAATGTGTAACAAGGTCCTTATAGACTAACCAAGCTATATATAGAGAGAGGTCATAAGCTTTCATGAGTTTGATTGTCTAAGAAACCAGATTGCCTTAACCATTCTAACTCAGTGAACTGTTAGTCTCGGATGGACCTTGCTTCCTAGCAGAGGTACTGATGCATAAATTGTTCACCAGACTGGGTTGCTGAGTGAATTATATACAGATCAGGAGAGAACCCTTTAATCAAAAGTGTTCCAGCATGTTGATGTGATTCTAGAGAATCATGAAATTCACATTTTGTGTGCAACCAAAACAGCCTGATTGTAGAAATCGGACAGTGGGGGTTCCATTGGCTACCTTTGTAGAAATGTAGCAAAGGCATTATCCATTCCTCTTAGTGGATGCTAGATTTAACAGTCTCATCTCAGATGGCCTCATATGTGGAGTTTTTGTAAAGGATTTGGATAATTTAGAAACTAAAGAATTTCTACATCTTGGATCCAATGAGGAAACCTTATTGAACCTGGTAGGCAGTGTTAAGTGACAGGCATTCAGGTTAAATACAGAAAGGTATGAAGCGCTTTTCAGGTAGCTGAAACAGTAGGAGTCTAGCTATGAAATACTGGCTGTTTGCAAGGTTGGTTGATTTATGTTAATGAAGAGGTTTCTCTGTGGGCTTAATGTAAATACAAGAGGCTCAGTATTGTTTTGGATGTGTGCGTGTTGAAGAATTAGAGAAGACAGCAAGGAAACCTCTGAGACAGGCATGACAGAAAAGCTGAGAGGGCTTTTAGTTAGAATGCTGAAAACAAATTTGTAACTGAAAGCAAAGAAACTGCCCACTATACATTTGCATTTTGTATAAGTAAACAGGATTACATTAAAAAGTGAGTTACCATTTTTTTCCTTCTCATAGAAACAACCTGCTCCTTAGGACCCCGATATTGGCTAACTGTTTTGACTCTAATGTTGGGCCAAAGTGTTGGCTACTTGCTTGGATCAAAAAGGATAACAGTACTGTGTCTTAGTCTTCAGTCAGTTAAACTCTTCTATCTAGAGTATTTCTTTTCCTTTGCATGGGCTGTAGCAGCTCATCCTTGTCTCGGGAAACTGCTGCCAATTAAGTGGTTGTGTATCATCTGAATATGAACTGTCCCATTCTACTGTACTGTAGTATTTAGGAATATTTTTGAATAGGTTTTGTCTTGTGTGAATTTTATATATTTAGTTTATTACCATCTTTACTGTATATTGAACAGCCGAGTGCCATAAATATATGTAGAAGGAGAAAGAAGAAAGGTAAAAATATATACAGAATCGCTTTGACCCAGAAAGCCACAAATAGATATATTTGCCACAGCTAAAAGTATTCTATGGGGTTGTTCAAGCAATATATAGTTAACTAAAGCACTAATTAAGTATATTCTTCTTAAAAGAAGAATTCATGCTTGATCTTGTCTTGGCAAGACGCCCATAACGAAAAGAAAGATCTGTCAGTCTTTACAGAATACAGTAATTAAGGTCTGAAATACTTCCCAATCAAAAAAAAAAAAAGAGATCATACAGAGTTAACTGTTTAAACAGCATCCCTTGTGAACTGGTATTTCCATTATATTTCAAACTTTTTTAAAACTTACATCTCTCAGTACTGAACTCTGTAAAAATAATATAGAATAAAAATTAAGAAACTGGTATTGTACTGTTTTAAGAGCTGATTACCCAGGGACTAGGGAACAATATTCTAGACTGGCCATATAAAGACTGTGCAGAAATATGCATGCAAGATAGGAAATTAAAACTCAAACCTTGTAGCTAGGAGAAAAATATATGAATTGTTTGGAAGTTTTGTTTTTTTTCCTTTGATATACATGTATAACTTAAATTGATGATAATAGGAGAAAGGATCAAACCAAAATCTTGGATGTTAATACACTGATAGGCAGAGGAATCAAACTACAGATTTAAAACTTATATCCCTATTTTTGCACCTCAACTTATTTTTAGAGCTTGCAAGTTTGACATTTGTGTGGAAAAAAGAGGGATCTCTTTTCTGTCTCAGTCAAATTACATTTTTGTGTTCTTGTGGTTACTAAGTCAGAATAAAAAGAAAAGCCAAGGTTATTTTATCTGATAATGAATTAAACTATAATGACAAACAACACTTGTGTGAGTGTGTATATATATATATATATATATATATATATATATATATATATATGGTTTCCTATGTATAACTTTAGGTGATGTGCTACTTTTTATATTTACTTATTCAATCTAGTTTTCTTTCAGAGGTCAGCCCAGTTTAAAGGGCATTAGGCATCCAGAAGCCCAAGACCATGAACCTTTTTGTACCACTCTATTATTTTATATTTCTGGTGTTATCCAATACTTTTCTCAGAGAAAAGTCTGCCCTCTGGCACAGTAGTTCCACTGTCATAAGAGTTTAGTTTTCTGTGATCTCAGTGGTATTTAACAATAAGCTCTGAACTACATGTTTAGCAGAAGCTGTGGGAACATGGATGTCAAGTCCATTAATCATGGATGAAAAAAAATCTCTAGGCTGGAATGTCAACCAGGGATTAGCTGTGCCCTGCACTACAGAATCTATTCAAATGACCCACCGATTAGGTCAGCTTGTCCTTCTACCCTGAGACCTTTTTTTGTAACTGAAACTGGCAGTTATAGCTATAATCCTTACAGTACTCTAGGCTGTGTATAGCTATGTGATTGGAGGACCATCAGCAACTCCTGTATAGTGTTTAGTTCAATGGTGTCAGCTTGACACGATCACATAAAAATCAATATAAAATTGCATGCTCTGAAAAAAGGGCCCATTAGATGGGAAGTGTTTCAAGAGCAGTTTAAAGTCATCTTAGATACCTGTGTCCATAACTGAACATGCAAGATTTTTTGCTTGTTTTATGAAAAATAATTATTTACCATGTTTACTCAAATCTAGGAAGAGGTTTTCTTCCCCATCAGCATAGAGGGCAAAAGGCCCTCGACTTAAATTCATGTACAAAGTGGAGGGGGGGAGCAGAGTCAGACTCACAGCAGCCTCCTGAACTCTCCTTTTTTCCCTTTTCCCTTTCCCCTTCCTTACTGTCAGGTGCAGCTTGGCTCCAGCTTGGTTTCTTTTGGGACAGGGAGTACAAGGAAACTCCATCCCCTGCCCAGCCAGTCAGCAGTGCTGCCATTGCTGCATGGCTTGGCAAGGCTAAGCTTCCATGTGCTGTGCTTCAGGAAGGAATAGAACAAGAGCACTATCGGAAAGTAAGGGGGAGGGGAGAGGCAGAGACTGGGGAGTAGTGGGAAGGGACAGACATTGTGGGAGTAGGTGGGAATGGGCTGAGGCTGTGGGGAGCTGGGATTGGGGGGTGCTAGTGATGGAGGGGAGGAGCAGCAAGGCTGCAGGGGAAAGAAGTGGGAGGGCAGTGGGCAAGAAACCACCTGTCCTCTCTACCCCCAACCACTATTTTTGCTGCTGTAGCAGTGGGAGGGGGATGTATTTAAGACAAACCTCTGATAATTTGATTCTATACCTGGAAAATTTTATAAAAATGTTTTTTCCATATATAGCATCTAATTATTGGGGAGTTGTCTTAAATTCAGGGTTAACTTAGATTTGAGTAAATATGGTATGTGCACTGGTCTGCAAAGGGCAGAGTGAAAAAATATGGAATTGCACTGAACAAAAAGCAGTCTTCTTGTATGTAATGGAGTAACTTTTTTTATGATTCTAATATTAGAGATATTCTGAACAAACATTTGGAAATCATGTATATTCATTTATAAAATTCCTAGTGCAAATGTGTATGGGAGAGACAGTTTTGCAGGTAGGGAGATCTCAGGCTATATGAAGGTTTCATAGGTCATAACCAATACCATACACTCCTCGTGGACACAACTTCTCAACCAGTGCAGGTACTAAAACAATAAATTACCACTGTGAATTGCTATAGGCTTGTGAAACAGCATTCTCTTCCTGAAATACATTTGTTCGTGTTCTTCACGTCTCAGGATGGGTTTTAAAGAAAAGTGATACCATCTAGGATGAAAGAATAATTTAAAGCATGTCTAAATTTCTGTGACTTTTGAATAGAAAAAAGCTTTAAAAATTATTTGGCTTTAAATTCTGGTGTTATCAGCTCTTCAGATCTTGGCTAAGTAGCTTGAGCTAATTATAGGAAGAAAGAGCAATGGCAGAACATTAGGAATGTCTGAGATGTGGCTCCCCCCCCATTTTGATTTAAATAAAAAAGAAAGATGTCTTTATGAACGTTCTGGGTGCCCTGACAAATATTACAAGAAATCTCAGCAGCCTTAACATGCAAACGTTCAGGTAGGGAGAAATAAGGAAAGTTTGGAGCCACAAATGCTCCTTTCTATTTTGCAGCCTACTTCACACAATAATTTCCAAAATTCTCTCATACAGCCTTTGCAGCATTCTGGGAACAATCACCTAATGTAGATAATACTTTGGCCCAAAAAGGGTGCAAGTCCCAGAGTTATAGAATCATAGAAAATAGGGTCAGAAAGGACCTCAAGAGGTCATCTAGTCCAACCCCTGCTCAAAGCAGGACCATCGCCAACTAGATCATCTCAGCCAGGGCTTTGTCTAGCTGGGTCTTAAAAATCTCAAGGGATGGAGATTTCACAACTTCTCTGGGTAGCTTCTTCCAGTGCTTTATTACACTCCTAGTGACAAAGTTTTCCTAATATCTAACCTAAGCTTCCCTTGCTTCAACTTGAGATCGTTGCTCCTTGTTTTGTCATCTGTCACCACTGAGAACAGTCTAGCCCCATCCTCTTTGTGACCACCCTTCAGGAAGGCTGTTTTAAATCCCCTCTCAGTCTTCTCTTCTGCAGACTGAATAAGCCCAGTTCCCTCAATCTCTCCCCAGAAGTCATGTGCCCCCAGCCACCTCATCATTTTCATTGCCCTCTGCTGGACTCTCTCCAATTTGTCCACATCTCTTTTCTAGTGAGGACCCAAAACTGGGCACAGTACTCCAGATGTGGCCTTACCAGTGCCAAATAGAGGGGAATAATCACTTCCTTTGATCTTCCGGCAAAAAGTCTTAAGACCTATATAGGGATTGACTAGCCAACAGCCCTCTCTTGCATAAAAAAGGGGTTCTGCTTGAGTATCTCCCGAGTACAGCAATAGCAAAAATGGCTCCCAGAGAGAAACGATGTTCTTGGTCAATAGCAGATCCAAAAATGGGACATGGGGCTTGTGTCATGCATGTGCAGTGAGCTCACTGCCTGGTCAGTGCGAGCTCCTGATAGAGCTATGCATGAGCAGTAAACTGAACTCACTAGCTGATTGGGACAGGGTCTTCCCAGAGCCCTTGCTTTTGGATGGTTCCAGAGCCCAGGGAGTGAATGCTGCTGTTCACTCTTTCCTTCCCTCTGTTTCCTTCTCCACGCTAGAGTCAGCAGCAGGGGAGAGGTGGGGATGAGCAGTGGTGGTGGTAGCCACCCCCCAACCTCTGGGTTCTGGGGTTGTGTGAAAGCTCTGGCCAGACCTTGAGTCAGGATCTCGCAGCCCTGCTGCACCCCCTCTGGATCTGCCCTAGGTATGCAAATGTCTGACCATATGTCATAAGCAATACCATAGACACCATATAAGCACCATTACACAGTCAGTGTGGATCCCAGAGCACTTGATCTTCTGCTCCCAACAAGATGTTTCCTTACTGAGCAGAACAACTGGTTTCTACACCAGGTTCAGTCTGTTGTTTTGATTTGTATCCAAATGTAGAACTTCTTGCAATAGTGTAATAATGGGGAACAAAGTCACAGAGATCAGTGATAAGGGCCACAGGTAAAAGAACGAATGCAGCCTCCTCAACAGTTGTGGATGGTAAACAACTGATGAGTTCCTGTTACAATATGATTGCCTATCAGCAGGTGAGAATCTAAAATTATCCTTAAATTGTACACCCTGGTAACAAATGGTGGGCACACTCCCTCGGCAAGCTGGCTTTACCACCTTGGTTTTGTCTGTGATAGTGGACTTAATAGAATTTATCAGTTGTCTTCCTTATAGCATAAATAATAGGGTTCTGCTGCAGAAAGCTGCATATATATAAATATGAGAATCCCACCTGACCAGGTTACTTAGATGCTCAAAGTCAGGCGTGTTACTTTAGTCACTTCCTGAATGGAGCCTAGCAATGCCAGGATGCCAGTAATGGAAGAATTCACATTCTCTGTATTAACTGTGAACACTCATGGCGTATGCAGATATCAGAAAGTGCCTACAGAGGGTGACTTTCATACCTTCCCAACAGTACACACATCCCTCCTTCCTTCCACAAACATGCACTTTGGGTAAAAGTTCTGTGAAATCTCTGAATAATTTGTGGCCTTAAAGAGATCAGAGAACTTCTTTGGTCAATGGTGATATGTCAGTGTACAGAGCCAAAAGAAACCCAAACCATTTGTGGTGAAGGATATCTGATATAAATCTGCAGAAGAGAGGAAATCTAGCATATACTCTAAGAGGTTAGAAATGTTTTGTCTTGGGGGATCTGCGAGTTGCATTCTGGCTCCATTTGACTAGTAAAATCAAATGGCAACATGCTGCTTGGGAAGTAATCCCAAGTATCCATGGTTTAAGTTAAGCCTTCTATTAGGAGCGTAATGTCTTACTCTTTCTTTAACAGGGGAGTTTTGATGGCTTGTAGTGGATGGAAGAAAGGTTTCTATAAAACTGCTGACATAAATGTTATTTTCAGTCTGGCTAATTATAGCATAAAGACTCTCTCTGATCTTATGCTGCGGATGTGTAGGAAATCGTATCTTCTTGCATTGTAGGTTCTGACTAGCATAACTGTTGTTTGAGGGTTAACAACTGCATTAATCTGTGTCACTTGTGTCTGATGGCAGGTCTAGTGTCTCTGATGTGAAGAAATTTCCAGTTACTCTGTAAATAGAATCACTCAGATTCAGGTGAATTTTTAATGTTTTTTGTTCATATCTTGAGTTTGTAGAATTGGTTGGTGTCCATCAGTTTAGCCTTGGCTATAATATGAGAATTAGGGTTGGTTACTTCCGTATTCTCAGATAGCATTAGGGGCCCAAACTGCTTATTTTATATTGATGTCAGGTTAAGAATTTATGATAAAGGCCTCAGATGCAGACGTCGCCACTTGGATCAATGCCTCTCAGACCTCTGGCTTGGGTTATTGCAGAGTACAGGCAGTCCTCGACTTATGTTTTAAGTTAGTGTTTTGCACTTACAACGTATATAACTTGACAGCCTGTTTCAACTTTCTGACGTCAGGTTTGACTTTACAATGCTTGATCTGATGCAACGCTATGCCAGCAAACAAGTTCTCTGCGTTGCTCATCTCTCTGGAGAACATCTGTCCAAACTTCCTTGGACACTTTCTTTAAGAAAGCAGCCAAGACTCCAGAAAAACCTGCAGCCAAGACTCCTGAGAAGACTCCAGCCAAGAACCCTTTAAAAAGTCCAACCAAGAGCCCTTCAAAAAGTCCAGCAAAGTCGCCTCCAAGAAATTCTTCCAAATCGATATGATTACTATTTACAATATAAATACATTAATTTAGCTATTTCACTCATCTATAATTGACTGAGTACAAAATTCTGGGGTAAATTTGGTGAAAATAGGGTATCAGGCCTTGATTCAGGAACCAATCCCCCATTTATAACATTGTTTTTTATGAGAAAATTGGTTCTGAGTTACAATGTTTCAACTTAAGATGCAGTTTTCAGGAACCAGTTGTGTTATAAGTCCGAGGACTGCCTGTATGTCATTTGGGGCTATTTTGGTTGATCATTCAGAAACTTGAACCAGAAACGAATATTTTGCCCCCTTTGAAATGTTAACACCAGCTCTTATTTCTTCTTGGTCTTCCAGGTGTATTTACAGGCTTTTATTTTGATTTAGATATCCTTAGTTACTGTGGACTTGGCTCTGACAGAAACTCTCTCTCTGCAAAAGCTGCCATAGTAGTTGAGGTCAGCTCTAGCTAGCTACACTTAGATTTAATCCTGGGGTGTCTGGTGGTAAAGCAGAGCATTGGCTCTGGAAATAATTTTTCCAACCAATCTGATGAATGCAGAATTTAAAGCCAATAGTGCAGGGTCCATTTCTCTCCTAAAACTTTTAGATAGTGACTTGCCTTCAGTTTTGTCCTCTTCATATAAAATATTTTTAAAAATGTGCTCTTGGGTGTATGATTTGGCACATTAAAATTATATTTAAAATTTAATTATACATTTAATAAAAGGTTGAAGCAGAGTCATAAAATATAAAATGAGAATTAAAATTAAATGTCAAATTGGGGTATTAGGGCTTCAGAGTTTGCAAAATTTGGTGTACCTAAAATATTGGGGAAAAAAATCATACTTTAAAATATATAGAAGACTTAATGAGTTCTCAGTGTACCTGTCTCTCTCAAACTCTCACAAAAGGAAATCATTTTTCATTTTTGTTAGATAATGAATAATAGGCCAAGCAGGGCAAACTCTGAAATGTTAGATATTTTTCAGAGAACCATATATATAGTTAAATGATTACAATAGAACTTGTTTATTAAAATAATGTAGTGATTTTATCACTTCATTCTTGGTATTTTAGTACCTGATATTATACTAGTACAGTTTCCATGGAAACTGAACATACTGTTCCTTTCATTTGACCTTAAGTTCAAGCCCTGCTGTTGCAGTAGAAATGCCAAGAAACACCTCCACTTTTATTAAAAACAAAACTAACAAATATATGGAAAAATAAAAAAACCCTCTAAATTATACTGTGGAATAGGGAAGGGAAGATAATATCTGCAACAAGGACTAAGACATAACTGATGGTGTGGGATATTTATACTAGATATCACATTTGTCCCTAAAATTAATTATATTTGGATTGATTCACATGTTCATTTTCTTCACATTTGCATCTTTATTTTCAAATTTGGAATATCCTACCTTTGTAAAAGTATGATATTATTTAATCTGCTTTGCCTTTTTAAGAATGTGCTATACTTATTCTTGAAAGGAATATACTGATCCGTTCAAAACCAAATATTGCCCAGATAGGTTGCATCCCCGTGAGTGGGAATGTGTGTTTCCCTGAGGACAAATAGCAACGGCTCAATATGTGCCACTGGTGCTTGTCCCTGGGAACTGCCCGTGCACGCGTGTTCTGGTGCATGGCATGTCACTGTGGGTGGCGTAGGGGAGGCTGGGGCCAGCACCTGGGCTGACCCCACCAGCCTTTCCTGGGGTACTGAGGGCCTCTGGGGGCTGCAGCCACAGAAATCCAGCAGCATGGATGTTGGCTGTTAGCCAGACTGTGGCTCTGGCCAGCCAAGCTCTGGTTTCTGGTGGTGCATGTTACCATTACGTTTTTAGGGCTCAGGTTTTTTTGACACTGGGATCTCCTGGGATCCCTGCCCCCCCCCCCCCACCGCAAAGGGAATGCCTGCCTGTGTGGTGCAGCAGATGGGTCTGCAACATCACATACTGCACATCTGCACTTGTCTGGATGTGCCCATAAAGGTTGAAAATGCTGGCTGAGATCTAAGTTAGGGTTTGGTCAGGTTGATGAATATTTGAGGGTAGTTATACATGCTGTTCATGCTAATCTTTGTGGCCATTTTGAGCAATGAACATTTCAAAAGTAAAGTTGTTTTTGTGGAATTCTGACCTTCATCCAAAGAGACCATGAGAAAAGTCCTTCTGGTTTTGGATTCAGCCCAAAAACCAAATAAGTGTGGGTTCAGATCCAGTGATTCAGATCCAAAATGTGGGTCTAGTGATCCCTTAAAAGCAAAGGGATCATTTTTTCAGATTGGGTCATTTTATTTTAAAGCATCTGTCAGTCTGCTCAGAAGTTTTTTGTGGAATGAAAATCCACATCTTGCATGTATGAAATTAATCATCATTTTGATGTGCTGCAGTGAAAGACAGTGGGTGAGTTCCCAAGCTGTTTGGTTTCAGCTTTCCCTGCTTTTCTTGTGTGATATGGTGGTGATAAAGAAGCAAAAGAAGGAAAACCATATTTCATGCTGCTTCACTGTAAATACAGGAAAAAACTAATTTGTTAAATGGATGGTAACGTTTTAGGAGAACAAATAGGCATTAATAGTCCTTAACGTTCATTTTTCTGCTTTTAAATTATAGCTTTTTGCCATGGTTGTGCATCAACCCAAATTCCTGAATAATACACAATTTCTGGTGGAATTTTGAACTATGATTGCCTGTGAGTTTCTTCTGTTGGTGGACTGATAAAGACAGGAGGACACAGACACCACCAGTGACCAAGGTAGGTGAGTGTTGATCTCAGTCTCTTCTCACTTGTTCCTAAGTTCAGAATTTTTTAATCTGTACTCAAGTATGTATAGTGTCATTCTGGTACAGTGGTATGTGCCTACAACACCTGTTTGAAATCAAAGGAAACTGAAGGTAAGTGCTCAGAATCCTAGAGGAGACACTTCATACTTTTCAGGATTTGGTCCATAGCTTGACTCCTTTAAGAAGGTATTGGATCATTGGAACATGCATGCCATTTAAAATACCCAATGGGTTTTGTCAAAAGTGGATACACCCAAATTTTGTGTTGAATTCCACAGGACCTGTGGTATGTTAGTGCGTTTGAAAAATCAGGCCTTACATGTTTTCCTAGTATCTCAATGCCCGATTAGGAGTGACACAATTATAGAAACTGCAATGTCTCCTATACTAATTTCCCATGGGAAGTTATGTAAAAAGCCCCATCAGATTGTACCAGAAGGAATTTAAAGACCTACAAATTAAAAAAGGGGGATCATTCACACACATCATTTAAAAGAGGAAGGATTACTAGAATACTAGTAGAACAAGGACATATAGAGGCAAAATAAAGAATTGCACATACAAAGAAATATACTACTAGGAGAAGACTTGAAATGAAACAAGATAAAGTTATATGAGTGCATAAGAAGCAAGAGGATGACAGAGGAAAATGCAGGTCTGCTACTTAACAGGAAAGAGAACAAATAATAGCTGACAAGGAGAATGATGAAATGCTTAATAGCTACTGTGCTTCAGTCTTTACTAAAAAGATAATAGTTGCAGCCTGTTTAATGCAGTAAGTAAGTCGATGAGTAAAATGAAAGATCATAAGGCAGGAAGGAACAAGTAATAATACCTAGAAAATAATACCTAGAAAACTTGGAAGTGCTCAGATCAGCATGGCTTGCTAAAGGAAGCTACTGCTAAAGCAGGAGCCAGTAATACTGGAAACGGCAGCATGCTTTGGTCAGGATGACCCCAGGCACACAGTACCTACATGCTTTCTTTTATGCATTCCAACCCAGGAACTGAACAAAGGAAGAAACTCCTGGTGTCCGGTATGGTTGACTGCAGCCATGGGGCTGACTCTGAAGCATCTTCGTCAGCCTATTTCTAGATTTGGAGCAAACCAGCAAGACAGGGTGGGCAGGGTGTCCTCTGGGATGTACTAGCTGGGTTGTGCTGCCACCACAGTGGGGTGCCCATTGATATTGGCATTGATATGCCCATTGCTGAGACTTCATGGAGGATAACTGAAATGATAGATCACTGGAAAAAGTCAAACTATTTATATTAAGAGATGGTAAGGAAGGTGTGCTTAGTATTACAGACCAATAAACTTAACTTTAATACTTAGTAAATGGTGTGTTTGTAAACTAGAAATATGAAGACAGCAAAACAAGTGCTGGATTCATGAAAATAAATAATTTAAAAGATGTTGAGAAACTAGGTATGCAACACCCTGTAAATACAAATTAAATTTAAGTTATTTAACTCTAAGAAGATGTAAGAGGTTATCCAACTTGCCTAAGATCGTGCACACACAAACCATGGCAGGAAGAAAGCCAATTGCCATTCTCATTTCTCATGCCCAACCATATTTTCTTCCCTTTCACTCTGAACTCCAAGGCATTTAGCACATACAAATGAGATCACTTCAAAGCAAAAGCACTTCATAATTTCTCAATGCTCTGAAGTATTTGTTGTTTGCGACAATATAAACCCTCCTGAAATTTCAGTTTTTCAACTTTAAACCTTCCTAATTTTAAAAGTGTGAAACTGATTTTTTTCCCCCAGGTACATAGAACTGATTCAGACTTTAAAATTACCTCAAGTCGGAATACTATATGCAGTTAATGTAAGATTGTGTTAGAAAGTATAGTTCTTGAATTTTAATTATAGTAAATATTTCAGGGCAGAAGGAGGGAAGATTTAAGATTGTATGTATGATCTTAACTGACGGTGCTGGTGGTGCCTGCAGGTGGTTGCTGCTTGCCACCCCCCTTTCCCCTGCTGCTGACACTGCAGCAGCCGCCTGCGGGTGGTCCCCGCTCGGCCTGCCCTTGCCACTTATGTCAGCGCAGCTGCCTGTGGGGCTCCCCGCTTGCCACTGCCACACCCCTGCCGCCACCACCACTGCCACCTGTGGGCAGTTGCTGTGCCCCCCAGCCTCAGGAGGCACGCTACCAAAAATCATATGAAAGTTTTTTTTCTTGGGCTTGGTTTCTTCTAAACTTCTTCCTTTTAGGACTACTCAGCTTGTACCTAAGAGCCTCTTACTCTAGAAATGTCACCTGTCTCCATCAGTTAGCAGAATCCAGTTTATTTTTCCAGCAGACGCAACACTTGTTAACAGGATGGAGTGTTTGATACTGTTGGTTCAACATCTAGGTTGGTGCCTGTTGATCCTAAATTCTTAGGACTTATACATCACTGAAGACTCAATACTAGCTATCATATAGAATGGGTTCAGGGGTCCTATCCCTGCTCTCATGCAATGTAAACCTTAAAAATACTCAGGTTCATTAGAAAAATCAAACTGCATGCATGATCTCAGCCCAGCTCAGCTGGTTTCCAAACAGATCTTAAGAAGGATTACTGTTGTGATACTTAGATTTCTTCTGTACAGGTGCTAATTCGTGAGGTCTCCCAACTGTGCCACATCAAAAACAATTTAACAGAAAATGTTCTTTTTCTATTTGCTTTATATTATATCACTTACAATGACAACTGTAAAATCATAATTGAACTAACTTCTTCATTAATGATCCCATCAAAAGCTGAACATTATTTTATGGCATGTTCTTTAAAGATGCATAAGTAGTAGTTACTTTTAGGAAAACGTAGTAAAACCTAATAAGTAGTAGCTTCTCCTTCATCTTGTTCCCAAATATCAAGTATATATTTTACCTTTTTGTAAAAAGCTCATAATGAGTTTAAAATATTCTCTTCAAAGGTTCTTTTCTGCTAGTGATTTAGAGATAATTTCTTTTCCTCTTTACAATTTTGGTTTATAGCTAATGACCTTTTTGATTTTGTGTCAAGATATTAACTTTGAAAATAGGTAATGAAATTATAACTGACCTTGAACAAATGGTTAAGCTATTTTATTGTTTTAAAATCCATAGATGGTTTTCTTGGTTAATCTAAATAAGGTATAGTGTAGTGTTTTTTAAAACTACATAACTTTGGCCTATTATTTAAGTGAGATTGTTTCCTTATATTTATTTTCTTAAGAAGAGGTTTTTGCTGTGAATGGGGTGGGAAGGGGTCTGAAAGGGATTACCAAAGGTTCCCTCAGTCTATCCATCATCTTGTAGCAGCCCTAGATGGAGTAGAACTGGATGGAAAAATCTTTGTTGAAAAAGTTTTTATTCCTCGCTCCCCCCACCAACTGTATTGCTGCTGAGAAATTGTCTAAGGACTGTCTTACTAAAGAAAAAAATAGAATTTCATGTAGAATATAATTTTGTTTTTCTCTTTTAATGTTATTTTCTTTATTTGTACATTATTTCATGGCAAGTCGGTAGTAATTAGTAGTGCAGATCTTGCTACTCTTTCCAATATTTTAATTTGTAATGCCATCAAGGGCAGCTACTTGTATAGTATTGATTCTTATCTTGCTTTAAAATATCTCGCACTTGTGTGTAATGAAACAATTCAACATTATTTTCAAATGTTTAAACAAACACAACCAGAAGATGCTTTGATCTAGAAGAGATAATTCAACCATCATTAAGTATACTATGTGCTACTACTACTGACTTTTTATCATGAACTGTTATAAAAACAAAGACAATAAAATACAATACATTCTAAAATGGAATGTCATGTGTCCAAAACTCAAATTTTTAAACTTCCAATTCATAAGGACTAAAAGAGAATGTTTTCTTCCAATGTAAAATGAAACAAATTGTAAATATGAACATTATTTTGCAATATGGAAATTCAGAATTTCAAATAGCTGTAGTCCAGTGTAACCTGAGATTACACATTGACTTCAGTGATTAGGTATTTAATTTGAAGTGTGAAGAATTTCTGAGGAATTTGCAACACCACAAAAAATAGTGTGAAATGTGTGTACAGCTGTTCAAGCTCCTGGTTGTCCAAAGTGCTGCACATCATTGCAAGTACCTACATTGCTGGTTCTCTGCAGCAGGGAGCCAGTGGGAAGAGATACCAGTGTGTTTTGTGTGGGCCTATGGAGGGTCTGGAGGACAGCTGAGCACCAAGGAAAGTGCTGATCGGCTGGCTGCACAGGGAACCAGGGATTCTCCCTTCCCTCTTTGTGCTGGGAGTGCATAACCATAGTGCACCTGTTCAGTTTCTCTTGCCAAAGGCTTGTCAGTGTCACCTCCAGCCCACAATGGATACCTGCCACCCATATGCCCTACAGCTCCCAATTCAGATGATTCTCTTTTGACTTGGTTTTGGAAAGTTATGAGATTATAGAAAATAACCTTAGTCATGAGTTGACTACCTTTCAGATAAACAGAGGAACAAAGTAGGCCTATAGTTGAGGGTTTTTTATATTATTACTATTATTATTATTTCTAAAGGAAAAATATTGACACACTAAGGGAACTGGTTACTAAATTTATGTGGAAAGAGGAGTTTAGTGAAATGAAAGCAGAAAATACCTGGAGTTCCTTTAAGTCCAGTGTGGCAGGTCCAGCATGTATGATACCTCTGCCAGCACAGAGTCAAAAGCCTGCTACTGCTTCTTGAGAGAGCTTGTTTAGCTCTTGTAAGGACTGGTGCACAGTATCATATATGGCCACGTAGACACTGATAGAGTTCTATTCACGGGTCTCTGATTCACCGAGCAATTCAGCATAAGAAAATCTAAGAAAGTGGGAGAGGCAATGGAAGTGACCCTGACTATTCAGCAGGTGCTGGCACTGTAATTTACCTGCCTTGTCAACCTATGGGAGGTCAGCAGTGAGGAGAGGAGGGGGCCTCTAAGACCAGCTCCACTTCAAAGGAGGGTGGGAGGAGGGGAGGTTTCAGGGATCCCTCTTCACTCCAGCTGTGTTCTATAGAAATTATAGGAGGCAGTCTTTGCACCAAGCATATGTGCCCCTCTTCCCAGTTGCGCTACCACCCTGGAAGGCCCCAACATTGCTTCTGTGTCATGAAAGGAGCTGCAGAGTCTCCTCTTCACTTCTGCAATGGCATTTGCTACTTGCACAAGTGGATACATGACTTTTGAGCTTGTTTGAGTACGTCAGCTACCTAGAAGTTCCTGCCTGAAATGTCTCTCTATGTTGGGGGCTACAGGAGGATTGATGGAAATCAAAAGAAACCTGTGGCTTTAAACCAACTTCATCTTAAAAGGTTTGGCTCATATGAACACAGTTCATTTTATAATGCTGCAGTTTATTGTTGTAGAAAAACTTGATATCTTGCTAATAATCCATACTACATTTGCAGCAGATTTCATTCTGTATAAAAATTGGGCAGCTATGCAAACAGTTTTGTCCAGGGAATGATAGGTCCCCTTCTCTGGTAGAGGACTTCTACCAGTCAAAGAGTCAGAGCTCCCTTGCTGGTGCTCAGGAGGTAGAGATATATATAGGCTGAATAGCAATCCTCCTTCCAATCTATCCTGGCTAATTTAGGAGCGTCTCTCATGCTGCAAATCCTCTTCAAATTCAAGGGATGATGTTTCTGAGCTCTACAATGCAGTGGCTCAGACTCTGTGAGATGATAGGAAATCTTCTTTAGTCCCAAAGGGATTGAGAAGACAGTGTGATCACATACAGAGACAGATACACCTATCTTCACTCTCCTTCACTATTTCATGGAGGGAGAAGGTTGTAGTGGAAATCACCAACTCCTTCCTTCCAAGAGTGCATTCCAGATTGCTGCACTGTACTGCACTTAGAGCTAGACATTTCAGGTAGCTTGCTCTTCCCTTCCTGGACTATACAGAAAAGGCTAGAAAGCACCTGCTGTGTCAGCCCATCCCTGCTGGTTACACTCGGGGAGAAGATATCTGACAGGAAACCTCATCTTAAACAGAAAAACAGGGGATTTAATTGGTGAAACTTCTCCCAATGAATTCCTGATTACCAGCCACCATTGCACTGCTGTAATAAAATAATTAGCAATGGAGTGTAATTGTAGAAGAGGTAAGTTATGTAAGCTATCATATGATATATTATTAGACAGAACTTTCTGTAAGGTACTTAATAACTCTAGGATTGAAGCATCATTTGTTCTGAGTTTGAAATGTGCTTCATTAGAGGATACATTACAGTTTTGAAGAGCAATAAGGTTCCTCTTAAATTCTAGAGAACCCACTATCACTTGTGCTGGGAACTTTAGTATAGCTGTTAAAGTCAGTAGCAGCTGTCAACTTCACAAATTTGGGAACTTTTTTGACGGAGCACAAAACTTTAAAGCTTCCTACATTGTGTGCACAGCTCAAAATATTAACTCCAGTTGAAGAGAAGTGTAGATAAGGACAGTTGCCAACTGTCACTTTATCTCAGTATTTGTTTTGTGGGTGTTTTTAAAGTTACCTTATTGTCATCGTGCAAGTTGGATGGTGGGTGGAATGGTGGTTCATTTTTAGCTGTTGATTGGTGTCAGGTCTACATCTGGAATTTTAAAATAGTCTTTTCAGTATTGACAGAAAGATTTTGCCCATCACAACAATCTGACACCCATTTAAACATGGCTTATATTTTCTGTCATGTCATATCTAAGTGAACAAATTCCATGTTCCTGTACAACAATGAGAAATATGGCTTGTAAACTGTGGTCATGAAATGATCTTTGGGAGCCACTGAGTGCATCACCTAGCATCATATGTTAGCCTTCAGAACAAGAGGAAAACTGGATATTTATATAATTACCAATGGTATTTGCATTTTTTGTGTCCCAAAACACCTTTACAAAAAGAATGTTATGTTAAAATTGAAATTTTGTGGATTGAGGTTAACAGCATAATGCTGCAACATTGTAACCCAGGGAAATAGGGTGTGTGAAGGAATGCGGAAGGTGAAAACTAACAGGCAACTCAGGACCAGTGCACCGAGCTCCAGCTCCTTTAAAACTGTTACAGGGTATGGGTGGATGTGGTTCTCTAGGTCTACCCCAAATGCAGCCTTTCAAATCAACTTGTGCAGGGTTGGCATAATGACTCTGCATATGTTTGTATGGTTAAATGCAATGCTGTTTAGAGATGATCAATGAGATGGAGTGAAGCAACAGGCTACTGTGGATGTGCTTTTTTCCAAAATGCATTAGCTTGGCTGTCTTTAGAGAACACTGCATTGCACAGTATTGGCACACCTGAATTCTGTAATGTCAAGGGATTGTATAGGAACTGCTGCATATGGTACTCTCACACAGTGCTTATTCAGGGTTTAAATGTTGCAAGAAATTATGCTGGCCTTCCACACCTAAGTGAATTTCTCCCTTTAGTGATACTACCTGGAACTGCCAAGCTCAGCACAAACTGGGTAGGCTGATAGTGAAAGTTAGGAACCTTGAACATAAACTGTCACTTCACTCTTTAGAAACATATCACATACAACTCATTCTTAAATTTTAAAAAATAGGACATAATGAAATGTATGAAGTGCATTGTGGCATAAGTCTTGCCCACTTAATAGGTCCCCATATAATTTTACATGTGATATGCTGTCTTTTGGCTTTGCCAACTATAGAGCAACATCTGCAGTATTCACTGTGGCAGTTTTTGTAGAGACTCTGCTTCATACAATGGCCCATTAGGGGTCTTCAAATATTTCTGTACCTTTTGAGGCTTCCCAGCTACCACCCGGAATGATTTATTGTACTTCTGGTCTTTCTTAGTCTCCTCAAAGGTTTTTCTTTTATTAGGTCTCTTTCCTCAAGGACAGACTCCTGTGGAAAATGCACTCCACCAGGCTTGTTACAATTTTAGTAGTCTGTCCTGTCACCAAGTCTTGTAAATGGGCCTTGGAACTATAGGCATCTTTGAGACTTAATGTTATTTAAAAGTGCCTCCTGCCTCTTCTCTAATTAATTGCAATCAGGAAGGCTAGTTGGTGGACACATGGTGTCGCAGCTCTGTGAAATGCTGCCTGATGGCTATAAACATTGCCATATGTTCTCTGTGAAATATTGCCATAATCACTGGCAACAGGAACAGCTGATATAAGATGAAGGATGGTGTCTTCTCTTCTTTCTCCTTTACTCTCAAAATCTGTGAGATGCTTGCTGATCAATTTAATATTTTCTTTTAGTTGCTGCTACTTGTAGTTGATTTGTCTGCTTTAAAAAATACTTCAGTAACTTTCAGACTTTAATAGTAATGTTTCAAAATATAGCTGCCAGTGGATAAGGCTGTGTACCTTGCCAGTTTGCTAAAACTACATTTTAATTAAGCTAGGTCCTTAGTTCAAAGTGACTTTATGCCCTGAAGAAGACAGCTAGATTGTTAGAAAATTAGGAAACTTAACAGTGAATGAGCAGAAATTTCTCATTTAACTAGAAAAGTTTGAGTGTTCCATTGAAGTGTAGGTGGCAGGACAGCTTCTGAGCTTAATTGCTAACTTCTTCTTTTGACTGTTGAAAAATAAGACATGCTGGATGGATGGTAAGAAAGCATGACTTTAGTATTAGATTAGTGTTTTAGGGCCTATTTGCTCATCATCTATTCAAGCCAAAGGAAAACGTGTCATTAACTTTTAGCAATCTAGGAACAGTCTGTTAATGCTATCCAACACCAAAAACCAACAATGTTATTTCCTTGTCAGAGGAATCTTGCCATAGCAGGACTGGTACAATAACAGTAGTGAGGTAAGGAATGGTAAATGTTGGTTGGAGCGGGCTGTGTTAAGGAACACCAACATTTCCAAAAAGCCGTATTTTTAAGGTTTCCCCTTTGACATTAAGTTTTTTAACCCCTTTGGCCTCTGGTCCTTGAACCTTTCATTAAGAACAACAGTCCTACAATTATTACATCAGAGTTGTGGAAGCCAAATGGCTGGCTCCACAGCAAGTACAATTCAATAACAGAAAAGTAGTGTATTAAAGATGTAAAGTGTTTTTATGTCCCCAGGTAGAATCCCAGAGTCTTTATTGAAGCAACCAAATAGAATTAACTCTAGTCAATGTTTAAGACTTGGCTTCTTGTAAACCTTGATTTTCTGTTCAGTGATGCCTAATATAACTAATTTTAATAGGAGGGTTGTGAGCTCCAAGCAGGATTTTATTTTTTTTTATTGAAGAAACAGCTGATTTTTATACACTCCTCAATGCTTTGGGAGTTCTGGGCTGCTGAAGCAGGTTTCTGTCTTACATGCCCAGCTGAGGGTATTAAACTGCATGTAGGTGATTGATCTCTTTAATAAAACACAGTTCTTTAGTAAGAAAAGAGTGATAAAGATAAACAAAAGTACTTATTTGTCCAGTGCTTTGGAGATTATGGTAACATGATGACATCAAGAATGCCATTTTAACCAATAAGTTAGATGAAACGCATCAATTTGGACTTCATTTCAGCAAGTGTAGAAACCAATATGCTTTAAGTTAATTTTGTTCTTGCTTTCCATTCATTTGTAATACTATGTGTATTTTAACAGAAAATATTTCATACTTCAGCAACGAAAGGACGTGGTTAGGTTAAAAAAAAGATTCTGTCAGTTTCTGCACCATTATTAAACACATGCATTGAATGATCGTTTTGTCTGACTATGCTCCCCTGCTGCTCATCATAATTCCCCTTTCTGCATTGTTTCAGTGGGCAGCTGTCAGAAACACACCTGAGAGGAGTGTAACTGAAGAACAGTGCATCCCTAATGCTAGCATGGTAGCATTTAAAAAAAAAATGAGGATATCTGAATTATGACAATTCTGGGAACAAATATGTTCTGTTTATATACATGTGGACCTGATTTTCTGTCATTTACACACATGTTGTGGAGTAACTTCATTGTTGTCAGTAGTTATACTAGTGTAATAATAAAAAAAGAGTAAGCAAGAAGAAATTCAACCCTTATTTCTTTATCTACTCACTAAGAAGCATTCTTTCCATGGCAACCTCTGTTTCCATGGCATATACTGTATTGTCCTTCAGAGCAGCTTTATTAAGAGACCCACACGCCATGTCATGTGAATATGGTCACATTTTATAGCATTCTAAAGGAAACCTACAGTAAATTGTCATTATTTTTCTTCAAGTTTTCATTATTGAATGTGATGAAAGATTATTGCTGCCACTACTTGGCAGTGTCATGGGAATGCAGCAAAAATGGTTCTTTCTATTATGATTATATAGACATTCTTTGTGCTGCTGTATTTACTAGGATGTTAAGATCACTCACTCTTTCTGAATTCTCTGTGGGGTGAAAGTTGGCGTGCACAGTAATCATCACAGGAGTATACCTTTTAAAAAAATGTGTTTTTTTCTATTTTTAGGTTTAGACCTGAAAATAAGAAATCTGCAATTTCACATGCATTATATTCTATAAACAATGGGAAATGTTATTCAAATATCCTGGAAAAAATTAAAGTAGCCACAATTAGACTTCTTTTGTATACAAGTGCGGATTTACAGGTTTAGTTTGACCACAAAGATTATAGTTGCAGAGGTTTTATCGAAGTTTATGGTAGTTACTTCCCTATTCTTTTATTTGAGCAGTCAGTATAACAGCATTTTTAGGGTATTCAACAGCACTGTCATGATAAACCAGAACGATTTCAAATGTGAGGTACAATATTGGTCATTGTTCTAAATGTGTTATCGGATTTTGGCAGAGTAAGAAAGGGTAGTATGTCATTCTTTCAGTTTTTGATAGCTGTTTCACATACCAAGGCACTGTTCAGATGCAGTGTGACCAACCTTTGTGAGCTTCACCATGGAGTAAACTTTGTTTATGTAGTCATTGGTGTGCGGGCCGGGAGCGGTCCGAGGCCCTTGGGGGTTTTTTCGCATGGCGGGCTGTGGCCAGCAGCCCGGACACGCCGGGTCGGGGAGGACAGGCGGCACGCTAGAATTAGGCACGGAAGCTTAATGGTTGATTAAAGATTATTTTACTTACACCGAAGATGGTCGCGGTGCAGGCAGGAAAACTTGCTTGAGTTGCAGTTACAAAACAAAACAAAACAAAACTCGAACCTGCAGGGCACGAGAGTACGTCGCAGGGGGTTTTTGGCGACGGGAAGATGCAAAACTCGAGAGTACATCGCAGTGGGTTTTCGGCGATGGGAAGATAAACCTGCAGGACTTGAACCCGGACAGAGCTCTGGATACACTCACACGAAGTTTGCTAGGCTCCGTGGAACTTGCGCGCAGGGAAGGGTACATCGAGGGATCAGGCGGCGACAGGGAGAGGCGAGAGGCTGATCAGACCCCTATAGCCAGCTCTAAGGTGCATGCGCTGGGTCCGATAGGCTCTGCAGCGCACCTAGAGTTCTCCTCAAGATGTTTACAGAGTCCCCCCTTGCAGGGTTCTCCTCTGGAGATCTCCAACTTGGGCGGAAACCGCTCAAGCCTCTTATACGGCTAGCAGGCCAATCGCTAGCCGCCATGTGGGAATAATTTAGAACTGGCCAATATTGGGACACAAATTTGTATACGAATGGCGGGAACTCCTTGCACTGTGCATTTCTCTTTTGCAACCTAGAAATGCACCCTGCAAAGAAAGCTACGAGTGGCGGGAAATAATTTAGCAGTGCTGAAGCACACACAAACAAAAATCACACCCTTAGGTTGTGACAATTGGAAGTTTTTTAAATCTTGCTCCCACTGTGATCCAGAGTGCATTGGATAAAAGATCCACAGATAGTGCTAGAAAGCAAATCTGTTTTCTCATGTCAAAAGCTGATTTTCCCCCCTCCATTCCTCAAATCTTCAGGATTCCCTATAGGGGTGATAAATATAAATATTCTTTCCTTAATCACAGAAGGAGATAGGAAAATTCAAGTGATGTTATGAAATGTGTTATGAGCCTTTTTTGAAGTATTACATGTTGCTTTTTAAAGTGCTGACCATTGGTATGTGGACTTGGGAGAAAAGCCCAAAATAAAAATTTTTTTTTGTCTATTCTGTTTTTGGTTTTGACCACTATCCTTTTATTTGGAACAGAGCCCAGTAGTTGTCTTATGAAAAATTGTTAAGGATTTTGGTTTTCGGCTAATTGAAACATGATTTTACACAGTGAGAAGTGCCATAGCTGTTATGAATTCCCTTTTTAATACATTTATGTAATACTGTGTGAACTCACACGCGTGCGTGTGTGCATGAATGCATACTTGTGTGCATGCGTGCTTGTATATGCTTGTGTGTGCACATGTGTGCACATGTGTGCATGCTTCGTGTGCATGTGTGCTTGTGTGTGTGCATATGTGCGTGTGCATGCTTGTGTATGTCAGAACCAAGAAGCTGTATGCCTATGGCACAGTGGAAAATTCCATTGTTTTGATACACGTGAAGTCCCCTGCTGTCAATCATTCTGAATAAGTAGGTCACAGTAGGAAAATTCCGCTATGTAACTAAATGCCACAGTGATGGAAAGTTACAGCTTAGAAAAAGTTCCCGCCAAAACTTATGCAAACACGCACACCACCTTTGGCCAGTTCTAAATTATTCATTTTAGTGACTAGCGATTGGCTTGCTAGCCATATAAAAGTTAGATCAGTTTCCGCCCACGTAGGAGAACTCCGCATATCTCTCCAACTTAGCACGTTGAAGCACTCCGCATACACCTTGGAGAAGGAGGACTCAGAGAGCGAGCCCAGAGAGCTCGAAACTCTGCGCATATATCTCTGAGAATACCTGGTGGACTGATCACCTACCAGGGGCTCCCCGTCAACGACCTACCCGACGTACCCCCTTCGTCTGGCTAGCCTGTTCAGCCGTTCACGGACGTCTCATCTCTTAGAAAGCTTTCATTTGTTCGGTTTGCATCTGTAACCTAAGTCAGTTTCTTCTTCCCACGCTGTGTACACCGACAGCGTAAGTAAATAATTTCTTTGTTTAACCAATACGCTTCAGTGCCTAATTCCGCTCTATCGGTCAAAAAGTACCCACCTGCCGTTTCGGGCTACTGGCCATAGCCCCGGCCTACCACTCGACCGCCACAGTGTATGCGGTGGTAAGGACAAGGAAGGATTGGGAGAAGTCTTATTTCCACTTTGACTCTATCTGTAGGCATGTACAATTTGGTAAAGCACCAGCATACGGAGAGATGATCATGGTTTTAATTATACAGCTTTTCTAGTCATATTTCTAGGTTCAGTTAAGGTCTAGTCATCTATCTTGACTGATCAGGGGAAATTAGATAACACTAGTAATCACAATTACAGTGAGTTTTGAAAATAGATGCACAATAAACAGTTCTGGTATTCTTTCAAAACAGAGCAGAAAAGAAGAATGATTGTCTTTTAAAAAAAATTATTATTTCATATGCTCTAATATGTATCCTTAACTTGTGTAAATGGAGACCTTGCTTTGTCTTCAGCTGAGTTATTCCATGATGGTACAGAGCAGAAAAGTATTAGTAGTAGAAGCTGGTAGCCATGACAACCATAAGCTTAATGTAGGCATGATGCAGGGACCTGATCAGATGATCATGGGTTGGAAGACTGCACTATAGATCTCTCTTAAGGATCTCCCAATAACAGATATTCAAATAATTTCAGAAAAGCAACCAGGCACTGGATTTATTCCAGTCCAGTTCAGACAACACAGGAGTCCATGTCCTGTGTGGCTTACAGTCCATTCCTTTTAGCCTTTTTCAGTAAAGAACAAGTCATTTGGCTAATATACACTATTAACAAGGTTAACAGCAAACACGAGGGTCACGCTGTACTATTTCTGCTGTGTTTAGGGGTGGATTTAGGGGGAGTGCAGTGGGGCATTTGTACTCCCTTCAATTCCTGGCTCACCTGAACTTTAAAGCCAATTGCCTGGGAAGGTCAGTGACATTTCTATACAGGCAGCATTGAGAGAGTCATTTGACTTCATGGCTCATTATCATCTTCCTGATTTCTCCTAAACTCTTTGCACGTCACAGGCATTAACAACTTCTTTAATGGTCTTGACTTTCCACTATTCAAACTATTCTTTCTTCTGCAATGTTGCCATGTGTTGACCATTCCTGATAACGTCTCTTTTCTATTTCATAGCCCTGTAGACTGTTTTTAATTCTAGCTAAACACTTTAACTCAGGTGTGGTAATATTAACTCAGGTGTAGAAATGACTGACAGTGAGGTACTGGAGGCACTGTCAAGAACTTGGGAAAGCTAAATTTTGTTTTATGAATCTGACTAGGAGATGTACATTTATTTATAATGACTACAGTACTAATGACTATTTTTACCTAGTTTATTGTGGTTTTAAAAAAATATTATATATAATCTAGCAAATCAGTGCACATTCCAATACTTAAATTTGTGTTTTGCTTTCATCTTAAACTGAATAATATAATGTTAGTAAAACCTCTATTTTCTTTTTAAGTGGAGAAAAAATATGTTGTGTTATATGTGATGATGTGTCAGACCATCAGCATTCCCCTTTTCATAATCCTAGATCTGCCCATTAGGACTCTGCAACATTTTGAGGGCAGTTTCGTTTCAATGCTGTTTTGACTCATTTTGAACTCGAAACAGTAAAATCAAAACGAAACAGAGAGCTTCAAAACAGCCTCGAAATGAAATGGGGCAAGTAGAAACGTTTCAAAGCTCAAGCTAGGCTTGCCTGCAGGGAAACAGAAACTAAAGTAAGGAGAGGGAGGGGGAAGAGGCAGGGGGAAGGACTGCTCTCATTATTGACATTATAGCTGGCCAGTGACTGTTATCCTTTCCTGAGGTCCCTTCCAATCCCAGTGCTCTGGGGGAGGGATGGAAAAACTGCATAAAAGGCAGCATTGTTTGAACTGCCCTGCTTTCTGCCTTGGTGTCAGTTGAATTAGGGCGTACCTTAACACACACACACACACAAACACACACACACACACAGCGTCACCCACCCATGTCATGAGTTTTACCTGTCAGCAGCCAGAGGTGCAGGGCCCCTGAACCCAGATTCCCCCTGCACCTATCTCCTTGAAAGCTGGCAGGCTTCATGGCTGCAGCAGGGCCTAGCAGGCCTGCAGTTTTCACCCTCCTGTACCCCAAGACAGACACAGTCCCACAAGCATCCATGTCACGAGTTTTGTCTGTCAGCAGCCAGAGATGCAGGGCCCCAGAAGCCCTGCACTGATCTTCTTGACAGCTGGCAGGCTTCGTGGCCTCAGCAGGGGCTAGTAAGCCTGCAGTTTTGACCCTGCTGTGGCTTAACACATACACGTGACATGAAACGAAATGGAACAGCAGTTTCAAATCAAAATGAAATTTTAAATGAAACGCTGTTCCACTGAAATGTCAAAACGCAAGTCGAAACAGAACGGTGCCGTTTCGCACAGCTCTACTGCCCATGGCTTTGTTGATTTGTGTTCTTCCCTTATGTTTTACAAAGACACTAATACTGAGAATGCCCAGCTCTCATGCAGTGGTTTCCACAGTAGACCTCAAATTTACAAATTAGATCCATATCACTTGACTTACTTTACAGATAGAGACATTGCAACATGGAGAGGTGAAATTACTTACCCAAGATCACCCAGTTGGTCAGTGACATGGCTGAAATATATATTTAGATGGAAAAATGTTATACCAGCCTTGACATTTGGTCACAAAATGATGATATTTTATGTTAGACCCATCACAGACCTGATTTTTAATTTAAGATCACGTTTTAAGTCCTCAGAAAGAAAGCTCTATAAACACCTTTTGCTGTCCCAGAAATCCTCTACAAAATAAATATCGCAAGCAGGTTACATGGTTCAAAGGCTGTCTCAATCTGCTGACCTGCTAGAGCATTCTTTCAGTCCTGGAAGAACTGCAAGAGAAGTATTCCTCTTAATTTTTGTGTTGTGATCTTAAAAGCCCCCTAACTATGTGATGCTATTTAGCATGTCTAGCCAAACATGAATATATCTCATGTAGTTGTGAAATTTGGGGAAAGAGAGCTCAAAAAGCTCATTTCCACTTTCAACCCCAGGAATTCCTTTAGTGAAATTTGCATCTTGAACTACAAGAAGCAATTTTGCCCTTATTTTCAGAATCTCAGAAAGATAAATAAGCTGTGTCATACCAGCTTATTTATTTCCACTTCAAAATAAAACTTTCACAGTGTAGACACAGTACTCTTCAAGTATTTACCATAACTTCAGGTGGAACAATTAATTAATTTGCAGTAGCTCATTATATACAATAAAAAATGGATACATAAATGGGTTCTATTTAAGCCGGCAGACAGCAGGAGTCATCAAAAGACTCTTTGCACTTGTTCATTTAGAATTCTCTAACAACAAACCTACTCCTACTATCATAGTCTGCACAATATAGAAATCTGCAAAGGGAATTTCTTATGGAGGAAGCAGCCTCTGTTGCTTCAGTGACAGTCTGGTTCACAGTAGAAACACATTCAATTCCACATAGTAATAGTGCTTTAATAACAACTGAAAATGCTTTATGGTGGATGTTGATAACTAAATGCTTATCCTGTATATAGAAATTCAAATAATTGGAATTTCTTATAGCCTGGATCCAGTTGAGACCACTGGAGAATACCTTGATATAGAAGGTTAAAATCAATAGACTGTTTTGGTTATTTTTCAGATGTCTGTTGTATGTTTAATATAGTATATTTGTATCATGGGCTCTAGTTCCTGTAAATCTGAGGTCTCTCTTTCTTGAATGAATGAGGAGATAAGCAATTGAATTTGAAAGATACTTTATGCAACAGAAAAGCAATTTTGGTTCCTGGTTATCAAAGGGCAAGAAGCAAACTAGCAATTGAATGCAAAGTATTTATAACCCTTGTGTTCCCAGTTTGCCCTGCACCCATAATAAGCTATATTTGGTCAAGTTTGCAAGGCTTTACAGTTAGCTCAATGGCATTGCCCTTTTTGGTTGGTATGCAATAACTTATGAAAATTTTATTGGGTCAATTCCAAAATTTCAGGAAAGGTCCTAGGTATTAATAAACAGAATCCTATAGATTTCTACTAAACATCAATAGAACTAGAAGGAGGAACTGGGGATACATTATAGTCCTGTTAATCAGATACTAGGACACTGTTTCAATCCCCCAAGTAATTGTTGGCTGATAGCAGCCATTAACCCATTCCGATAAAACAATAACCCTTATCTTAACTCTGCTCATCTTTTCAATACAGTTTAAAAAGGTTGATACCATTAAAGACAAAACAAAGAAGAATAAAATTGCAGAGGGATGGAGAAAAAAGGGCACACACACAGAGCCTCTGATATGATAGAAGAATGGGAAATCCTGGAATGGGTTGAAGTGGGGAAATGGGGGCAAGGCAACAAACTGTCCGTAAATTTATGCAGAGTCTTAAAAAAAAAAAAGCCATTAAAAAAACCCCAAGCAAATGAGTTTGATTGAAGCTTTTTCATTGGAAAGAGTTTAGAGACAAGCATTAATATACAGCCAGACAGACAGATTAGTGCCATCTGTCTGAGCAGGAGTGCAGTACCCTGCAGGGAGCATTCTTGCAGGGCTCTATTGCCCACGGAGCCTATGTAACCCCCCTCACAGCCACTCATCTCCACCATGTGCTGCTGCTGCTATGTCCTATTGCCTACCTGTAGGACTGCTTGCCTCACAGGTAGACAGGCAGTAGTTCTTCCAGTAATCTTCCTTTGGGGGTCCATGCTGGGATGGGGGGAACAGGGCTGGCCAGCCTCCTATTGAGGATGAGCTGGGGGGGGGGGGAATGGGTTGCATTTGGGGGTATCAGGCTATGGGGATGAATAGGGGACCCTTGTAGCGGGGGCAGCATAGTTTAAAACTATTGCTAAAGTCAAGCAGGGTTGCCAATTTATTACTTTATATTTTTACTGATAATATGAAAAGTATTTACAGATAAGCTAGTTTTCTTTTACTAGGGAGGTCTCTAGTAATTTTTTCCCTTTTCTTTTAGTTTTTAACTGTGACCTCTGACAATTGCATATAATTTTTCATTTAAATGAAGTTTTAAAGAAAAGTGGTGCTAGCATCCATATATTAATATAAGTAAATAAAAAGTTGTGCAATCAGTGGCACTGCAAGAGGAACAAACTCTTTCCATGTTTTTAGCTAGGCATAAGAGTGGAGGCACTATGAAGTAGGGGTGTGCAAAATGGGCCATATTCAATTTGGATTCAGATTCGGCCCAAATCGGAGACAGAGACTCAATTCGTTGATTCGGATCACTGTCTCCAATTCAAGTTAGCTGAATCCAAATCTGAAGATTTGATGCCGATGCAGAGAATCAGTGATTTGGCCATAGACTAGGTCTGTGCAAAGCAGCTAATATTCGCTTTGGATTCGGATTTGGCCAATTCGGGGGACAGTGGTTCAATACAGTGATTTGAATCACTGTCCTGAATCGATTTGGCTGAATCACCCAGGCCAGGCCCGTCCTCCACCCACTCTCCCAGCCTGGCAATGGCTGCCCTGCCTGTCCCAGCTCTGCACTTGGAAAAAAAAGCCCTGACTCAATGGATCCAGCCAGGTGGGGGTGATCCCCAGTGCCTCCCACTGCCCCACACTGTGGGGGAGGGGCTCTGCATGAGCCCCCTGACCACCCCTGCTCCCCCAGTTCCCCCCATGGCTGCCCTGCCCACCATGGCTCCAGCCCTTTAAGAAAAAAAAAAAGAAAAAACCTCCGGGCTCACCATTTCTGCCAGCAGGGGGTGATTCCACTTTCCCCCACTGCCCCACCATGTTGGGGGCTCTGCACAAGCCCCCCAAAGCCCCAAGGTCACTGTAGGAGCCAGTGAGTCCTGAGGTTTTCCTCAGTTTTTTTTTCCCCTTAAAGGGCCTGAGCTGGGGTGGGTGGGCAGCCGTGGGAAGGCTGAGGGAGTCGGGGGGGATCAAGGGGCCCATGTAGAGCCCCCCATGAAGCATGGGGCAGCAGGGATTGCCATCCCCATGCAGCAGCACCCGGTGAGTGGGGCTTTTTTTGTTTTAAAGCACCAGGAGCTGGGGAGGGTAGAGCAGCCATGGGGGGAGTGGGCGGAGGTAGGGGGCATTGCGGGGGCATGCAGAGGATGAGGCCTGGCAGAGGTCCCCTCAATCCCCACCCCCTCTCCCTGGCCCCTACTTACCAGCTCTGAGTCTAGCTGCAGCTCCCTGGTGCAGCCACTGGGGACTGTCCAAAGCATTGAAGCTCTCCAAATCTTTTCCAAAGAACCTTCGCACACCCCTACCATAGACACAGCTTTAAATGTTTTTTCTATATGCCTCAAGGTACCAGGCATGGTTCATAAATGCTGTGATTGTGGGGTGGATGGAGCATCCAACAGAAGTGTGAGGGGGCCCTCTGCGTGCTTGGCGCTGAACCCAGAAGTGGACTGGAAGTACTTCCGGTCCACTTCTGGGTCTGCCGGGGCATGCACGGGGGCCCCAATGTATGCCCCCAGCTCAGTGATTGGCTGTGGGGGGACCCTGGGTACCCCCCCCAGACCCAGGAAGCACCAGCTGCTGAGCCGGGTGGGGTGCAGGGGGCCCCCCCAGCGCGCTCCCCAGCAGACCTGGGAGTGGACTGGAAGTGCTTCTGGTCTACTTCTGGGTCTTCTGTTGAGTGCACAGGGATTCCCCCCTCCCCCACTCCTGTGGGATGCTCCATCTGCCCCACCATCTCAGCATTCATGAGCTGCTTGGTACCTTGAGGTATGTAGAAAAAACATTTAAAGCTGTCTTTATGTCCAAATCGCTGAATCTTTCTGTATCTCTCCAAGTCAATTCAGAGGGTTCCGATTCAATTCAGCGAGATTAAAGGGTCTCCTGATTTGATTCAGATCTGGAGATTCAGCCACTGAATTGGGCTGAATCTCTGCTGAATCTAATCAGGCACCAAAGCTTTGCACAGCCCTACTACAAAGCTTACAAGCATGTATAGCACCATTACTTCTTATGATTTCTTCTAAAAACCATGTCTTGCCGTGCGGTGACCTAATAGTGAGGATAGAAATATACCAGTGAACAAAGGAAGGAGGGGGGGAGCCTTTTGAAATGGGTTGGATTTGAATTCTAGGGTATATTGGGGGGCTCTTTTGGGTTGCTGTTCAATTAACGCTGTAATTTCAATGGGTTTCTTGTTTTTATATTGCTTGAGCAGTTTTTCTTTAGTGGTGTTGGCCTACACGCTGGGGATTTGCCATTAGTGTAAATGCTCCTGGTGTGGCATTAGTCATTTTGGAGCTCCTGATCACTATAAAGTTCTCTCTTTGTAAGTCATGCCATGTGTTGACCAGAAGGAGTATAAGAAGAGCTAAATTTTTAGTTCCCCTACTGACAGATTTAGAGTTCCCTTATGTGAATTATGAAATCCTCTAAGATAAGCAGGATAGCTGTGATTGTTTAGGAATTTTCTTCATCATTTAAAAATCTCTAATCGATTACTACAGTGGATTTTTATTTGTATGACCTTCTTCTAGCTTGCTTTTTTGTATCTATGTACCATGTTAAATTATAAGCAGGACTGTATTGTCTGATTATAGCTCTGTCATTTACATACCATATCTCTTGAGTGGCAGTCATGAGTCATTATTACTATTATTTATATAGCACCATAAATGTGCATGAAAGGTCACTGGTAACAAGTGGAAATAAATGCATCCTGTCCTTTATTTTTTGGCTGTGGGATTCATAAACCATATTTACGAGACTAGAATATGACCCTGCATATAAGATGACCTCCCAATAATTAGACTCTACATATGGAAAAATTATAAATTTGTTACAATTTTCTAGGTATAGAATTTAATTATTGGAGGTTTGCCTTGAATTTGTTCTCTCCCATTGCTATGTCAGGAAAAAAGATCTGGGCGGGGAGGGGGGGATCAAGTAGCTCCCTTGTCCTCTGCCCTACCCCCAACTTCTCCCCCCTGCAGCTGCTTTCCCCAGTCCTCCTTACTATTAGACCTTGCTATCCCTGAGCACATGGAAGTGATGAGCAAATTTGAAAATGTTGACTTTGAAATAAATATATCTGTGGTAATTTGCATATAGTACCCATAGATTTAGTTAATCCGGAATTGATGCTTTTTATCTTTTTTGAAACAGCTTCAAGTTTTAGCACAGGTAGTCCATAAACACACTTTTAAGCAGCACTTTTGTACTTACTTATATACTACAAACTATGCATGATATTAGTCCAAAGCCAAAAGGCTCAAGAGTTACCATATAATTAATTGGATAGGCCCCAGCAGAGTCAACAGCATTTCAAGACATGGTGACTTGAAGCCACAACTCAGCACTGTTCAATATGTACATGTACTCCAGATTCCCCCCGAAAAAAGGATCCAAGTACTTATTAGCCCTCCCATGATTGGAACAAGGGAGTCTTGTCCTGAGTCCTGGGATCCTCTAAAAATTTATATGCAGATGAGGTGCAGGGCAACCTGGCCCAGTTTCACCTCAGGAGGGCAGGGCTAGAGTAATCATATGTGACAGATGACGAGGGGATGATGGAGGGATTCTCGGTGAACTGTTTGGGGCTCTGTTTGGTGATATTTGCCAGACATTTAAGGCTAGTGAAGAAACAGGAATCATTGGAAATGGGAAAGAATCTCAACTGTGGAAGTGAACAATGAAAAGCATTCAGTGTAGTGGCTCACCATGACTATGGCACTGGGGGGCACTAGCATATATCTTATTCAGATGGACTACTCTAACTTATCCTTGTCATAGATTCCCATCAGCATGTTTACCCAATATGGGGAATGTGTTCTATAGTCAAGCTTAGTTCTGGTTGCATTTAATGAAGTTCATATTTGGCTTCCATTACTGAGTGCATGCTACTTTTGGCAGCAGTTTAATGATAGGCAATGTATTTAATGAGGTTTTCTTGTATGTAAATGTAAGATGAGGGGCTTTTCCTCCCATGCTGATTGGGGAGGGGAATGTTGTGTATTCAAGTAAATATGGTCATTAATGACAACAGTTTAAAATGGCTTGTATGAGGTAGGCAGTGGTTGAGTGTCTCTCTTCCACACTGAGGGTGTGTGTGTATGTGTGTATGTTGAATACCTGTATTGTAATGCACCAACCATGGTTTTCAATAGTATTTTCCTTGCAAAAGGCTGTGGCTAACTATTATTAACTAACTGTGTTTTAAAATGTAATTATACGTGTTGTACATCTTCTGTGTTTAGCTTTTTTATTTAAAAAGTTGGTAGCCTGGAATAAGGGAAAGAATCAAAGTAGCAGCTAGATATGCATATATTGTGTTAGTTTAACATTTTGAACTGAATCTAATTAGGAAATTCAGGGTATGTTTGTTCTATAACCTAAAATGTCTATACCTGTATTTTTGCATGAACAGCAATAGCGATTTTTTTGGAGAGAGATGGTGATATATAAACACAGAGGTTCCCCCTCCATAAGTCTGACTAATGGGGAACACCTCAGTGGGACTGGGCAGAGAGGGGGGAACTCTTCCATTGTTGCTGCTGCCAGTGTCAGTGTCCTGAGGTGAACCCCGCTCCCTGTGCAGCCTGGCTGGAATGGGGCAGGAGTAATTCTGGAGCTTCCCCTGCCATAGGTAGGGTAGCCATGGGTAGTGGCAGTGGTGGGCAGGCAAGGGGAAAATAGGAGTGGAGGGAGGTGCCACTGAGCATGGAGAGGAAGAGGAGTGCTGAGGAGGGGAAAATTTCTTACCTGCTTTGGGCACTTAAAATGGTCCCACCTGCTGCTTCCATGCCATGGCCCAAAAGAGGGGTGTGGTCACACCACTGCACCCCTCTGGATCCACCCCTGGAGAGTGGAGGAAGTGCTGCTGAGTGCTGGAAGGGAAGGTGACAGAGTGGAATGGGTGAGGAGGGGGACGTTTTGTCTGTTCTGGGGACTGTTGGTACTGCTGCAGTATAATCTGCCTGCCCTAGCATGAGGCAGTGACAGCTGTTGCTGCTTCTGCTGCTGCTGTGGTGGGACTCTTTGGGGAGGGGTCCCTAAGTTGTTCTACTTGTTTCAATGTCCATTTGAACTACCAAAGGAACCCCTGCCCATTTTAGAAATCACACCTACATCTGGAAATACTTAATTTTTTTTTTTTTAATCTACTTCAGATGTCACTTGTTTAAAAAAAAAATAAATTCCCTCTTTTCAAAGTATTTATTTTAAGGTATACAATAGCACTCCCTACACAGTCTGTTTCACTACTCATGTACATATTGCCTCTATTTCTTTCACATGGCTACACAGATTGAAACTATTAAAAAAACTGTGGCTGTAATACACAAGTGACAGAAAAAGCAAGGATGTGCATACATGAAACAATTACTCTTTTCTAAAAGAGGAAGGGGAACTTTACTCTTTGTGAGCATGTATGACCTGATTGGTTTGAACTATTTTCTGTCTACTCCAATCGAGTAGCAAGTGAAGCTACATTGCACAATAATTTACTCCCAAATTGAGCGGGTGCTAAATTATTGCAGTTCATCTTCTGTTTACTAGAGCTACGGCAGATTCAGATTCCTGTATAAATTCAAAGGGATTCAGTTACACAAAATGGAAAGTGACCAGAAATGCTTTCAGAGATAAGTATAAAACCACAAAGCCATTCTTGTAGACGCATTTTCCAGATTAGTCTAAGGTTGCAGTATTTTAAGCAATTAAGTACTAAATCAGACAAAAATTCCACTGTTTTTTAGAAGGGATGTAATATTGGGCCTGAGTCTAATTTTTTATAGTAATTACTTGGGTTTATGTTATATATGATAAGGACATTTATACATGTGCTCTGGGTGGTGTGGGGTGAGGTGCTTTAATTAGAGAGGTCCTGAGAGCTGCTCTAATTAAAGCACCCACAGTGTCACATACATTCAGTGTCCTGCACTTCAAAATGGTGGTGGGGGTGCTTTAACTAAAGCTCATTTGATGAGCTTTAGTTAGAGCACCCCTGCTGCTATTTTGAAATGTGGGGATACTGAATAGTCATGATGCAGAGGCTGCTGGAGCATGCTAATTAGCACACTCCAGCAGACTCCCAGCAGACTCGATTAATCGGGTCTGCTCCAATGCATGCTAATTAGTACACATTGAACTGTGGGTGACTGGTGCCTCTGGAGGCTGGGGGGGCAGCAGCAGGGCATGATTGGAGGGCGGGGGGGTGGTCCATCAGTGGCCATTTGGTGACTGGCATGGTGGTGGCCATCTGGCCAGTGGCATGGCAGCAGTGAATGTGCCAGCACTTCCGCATGTGGCACAGCAGCACCAGAAGTGCTGGGACTTCTACCACCGGCACTTCCGGAACTGACGTCCAGCTGGTGGCGCTGATTTCAGGGGGGGCACAGCCAGCGTGCTTGCTGTTAGGGGGGGTACGCGTCCCCTTGTGTCCCTGTACACATTGCCTATGCGTCAAAGCAGAGCTCTGTCATGTTTATAGTTGCCCATACATTTGTTTCCTCGAAAACATAAAGTATTTTCAAAATAAATGAAGTAAAAATGAAGTATAGCAGATTTTTGTGTGTAATTACAAACATGAAACTATGAAAGAATTGAGATCAATGAGATCCCTATAATCAGGAAGTCTATGCAAACTACATACATACAAGATGAAATCCTTATAGACAGTGCATATAGAAGATTTTTTATTAAGCATTAATCTTAATGTTAGTTATGTATTTTTTTACATTATCAGAAAAAAGCAATAATTAATCTTATAAGTGAAAACTGGAAATTTATAGAATGCTGGTTTTACATTATGTCGAATGTACTGGCTGTTATGAAAATTGATTAGTTTTTAAATCTACTTTGAATAACAATTTATTTTTGGCAAATCTACTGACACTAAAGGTAGCCAACTTCAGAAGTATTTGCAATAAACTGTAACTATCAACTGTGGGAGAAAGATAGTTTTGTGTTTCATAATCAATATCTAATGGCATTTCATTCATTTCCTCAATTCACTGTGGCTGTGAACTAGTTAATATACATTCCCTGAGTGTTCTACAGATAAGATTTCAGGTATTTTCTAAAAAGGAAAACGAATGCACTTTGCTTATCCTTTGTCAATGGAAGTTACAAACAGAACTGCAATTTCACTTAATAGCTATAAACCATTACTCTAATGGTTTGACAAATGCCTATGAGGATAGACTGTAATATTTCATCCAAGAAAGGTCTGAATATTAAATAAATGTAACCTCCCATTGGGTCCTGCTTTAACCCTCTACTAGTTTTGGAACGTGAATTTAAGAGCTGAAAGCATTTTAGAATAAACATTAGGGGACAGATTCAGTAGGATCTGTGCAGCAGATTAGTACTTTATTCTAGTAATCACAAATCCTTTCCATCTTCCCATTATCACTTCAAATGCATCATTGCAAAGAGCAGAATTTAAGAGTTAGAAATGCAGTAGCTTTTATCTGTCATTGTGTAGTGGGTTACGGACAATTAACTGATTTTCCTTCTACTGGCTCATACTTTTTCATTTTTCTTTAGTTTTGATAGTCTGCTTGGCCTGATAATTGGGAAGGCCAAAGAGGTTTGCCATTTCGCTATTACTGCATTAAATCAAGCTCTTGGCTTTTTTTCTTTTTTAAGCCTAAAGTCTAAGAGAACAGACTCTCAAGTCTTTAGTTATTGAGAGCCAAATATACTAAACTTATTTAAAGTGAGCCAGGAGTAAGACTGACAGAATAAGGAATGGTTAATATGAACAGAGCTGGAGATACCACATAATTTTGAAGATTATTTCTTAGTCCAAAGCAAATGTTTCCTATAAATCCCTTTTATTTAAATATATTTCTGACAGTTGATTTCAGGGGGGAAAATGAGATAATGCCCAGGTAACAAATGTTCATACTGAGATCCGAAAGTAATAAAGGGATTATTTTTTATTGAACATATAACTAAAATTAAAAACTTACTATGATATGGTACTACTAGAAATGTGTATGTATGAAGACTTCAGGAGGAAACCTGATCTCTTTGGTAACAGTAACAGCAAAATAGCCACAGGAACAACAAACCCTTTAATTATATTCAGGGAAAAAGAAAACATCACAGGCTGCCTATAATGGCTGTTTTCATTCTATATTTTTATTTTTTGACGAGAGAAAAATGATGTTGAAGGCCTTTGATTACCCAATTGCAGTTGCTATCACAGGCAGCCAATCAACAGGCAATTTGCATTTCTAGAAAAATGAGTGTTATCAATTATACCCAGTACTGAATATATTTTTATATTTTTTAAAGTTGTTCAGATGCTTTTCTTATAGACAAAGTTTAGTAAGTAATGAACCAATAAGCCAAACCTAAGCAAATCTCCCACTGAAACAGAAATTGCTACTGTCAAAGCATCTATTCATTTACTAAGACCTCTCTCTGTTTCTAGATCCTCTTCTGATACATTGCTGCACCTGTATTGTACCCATGAACTGCTACATGAATACTCTTTTTTCAATGAGAAAATAACTGTGGTACAAAGCATAAAATTCTGATGGAAAAATAACATCCTTAGGAATCTTCTAAATTGCATAAAATTTCTCTTAAATTACATGAAATCTCTTACAAGTTAGCTGATTCTGAAATGCTTTGATAGGCACAAACACGCATAATGAGCTGATAACACACAAATTAGCCTCTTTCTTAGGATGGAGGATAAAAAAAATACCAAGAAACAAGGGACAATCCCCTTGTCAAACCACCGTAGATCAAGCAGCTAGCCAGCTTGTTCTGCAGATGGATCAGCAGTCATAGCAGCATGTATCTGGTGCACAGGTGTTTTTTGTGTGTTTTTGTTCTTGAGCCAGCCAGAAGTCAGTCTTTTATAAGAGGGGAAAGGAATAATGATTCACTCACAGATGTCTTAGACACAATAATAAAGCAAGCCATCTTTTTATTGTATCAACAACAACAGTAACAAAGGTGAGGGCCACGCACATTTCTGAATATAATTTTTTCCCCATGATATTGATTTTATTATGGCAACATCCGCAGTGGATTCACGTGATCTTGCCAGTAAAAATACCTACTCCCTGCATTGAGTGAACTATATGACAGGCAGGCAGATATATGGAAGTTGAGTAAGGGGTACAGCAGCTAAATAAAATGTTCAAGATTTGTGTTTCCTCAATTTTTCACATTGCCTTTTGAATTTAGTCTGGGACTACTTTATCTTCTTTTCCCTTCATCCCAGTTCACCACTTTCACTACTGAGTAATACAGCATCTTCACTTGTTACATGTGCTGACAGTCTGCTGTATGGGTGGCTCCCAAGGAATTCTTGTGAGTGAGGGAGCTGGGATTCTATGGTATCTTCTGCAGTTGGAGATAGTCATCTTTTGAGCATCCTAGGGTTCTGCCAGCTCTGTGTACTATGTTAGGCTTCTGCGTTGTAGTGCAATGTGATACCATATCCACCCAACCATGTGTCCAGTTTCTTAAAATAGTAACATTATGTGCATCAGAGCTTGGCCACAGCTAGAACTTTGACACTGGACAGGGCAGATAAGTGCTTTGAGTTAGCACAGAGCATCCTCTTTCCTGGCTTATGCTTGCTCTTATGCTTAAAATCAAATCGCCAGATTTAATTTATCCTCAAGGATTGCTAGGGACCTTGGCAGAATTTCTCCTTCCTCCATAATATAGGGCATGGATTGCCAGTTTGAATAATCTGGGAATGTGCCATTCAACAGTTCCCTGTCATCGCAGAAGCCTTGGTATTGGTGGCATTCTGTCTCTCCTGATTTCTGCCTGTTACACAGTAGTTTAACCCCCTGAAGACTGAAATGTTTTAGCATAACTAAAGTCCTTTACCCCAAGTTAGGGACATCTGGGTGAAGTATAATCGTCTGTATATATAGAAAATTGGATTAGAAGATCTAATAGTCCCTTCTCCTCACTGGCAATCCCTCATGGACAAGGATGATCACTCCCATGGGTAAAGTAAAGGGTTGTAAATGATGGCTGATTCTAGAGCTGCAGACTTTAAAGGGAGAGTCAGACCATGGATTTCTTGGTCTTGTTCCTTTCTTTCCTTTTCTGCCATTTTTCTGCCCCCAGGGCAAGACAGTTTTCTGCCAAGTAAGATATGCCTTCTCTCACAAGAAGTTGCCATGTAGCCCTGTCCTGGCTAATTTTTCCCCAATTTGTGCGGTCAATGCTACAATTCTTAATGTTTGCCTTGAGGGTGTCCTTGAAGTGTTTCCTTTGAGCCCATGTGTCCTTTGTCCTTGGCTGAGTTGGGAGCATAGCAGTTGTTTTGGTAAATGTACATCAGGCATGTGCACACAGTGGCCTGTCCACCATAACTAATGTTGAATAATCAATGCTTCCAAACTGGTAGTGTTAGCATCAGTGAGGACACTGGCATTTGTGTGATGATCCTCCCAATTTGCCCCAGAATCTTCTGGAGGTAGTGCTGGTGATGGCATTCCAGGCTTTTCAGGTGGGTCCCTGTAGGTCACCTGAGCTTTGCAGTCCTGATGTTGTGATCATTGAACACACAATGATGCAGTCTTCCAAAGGCAGAGCTAGCACATTGGATTCTGTACTAAATCTCCTCATCAGTGTTGACCTTTGAGAAATGACTGTTGAGGTATGCAAAGTGTTCAGCATTCTCCAGCTCCTGTCCATCAATGAGGATCTTTGCCACGGAAGTTGATTGGCTTGGAGCAGGCTGATGAAGCACCTTTGTTTTTCTGATGTTAAGGGTCAGGCCCAGGCACTAGTATATTTGACAGAAGCCATTAAAGGCTGTTTGTAGGTCCTCCTCCATATGTACAATGACAGCACAATCATCAGCATACTGAAGTTCCACAGTTCAGGTCATGGGTGACGGGTGCCTCCCAAGTCTTGGGGGGCACCAGCAGGGCACGACTAGGTGGGGGGAGGGGGCAGCAGCCAGCCTGCAACCAGGGAGGGGTCCCCTGCGGCTAGCCGGCAACATGTCACCAGCAGAGCCAATTTCACGGGGGCACCAGCACGCTCCTCCATTGCCCTTGCTATGCATCGCCTATGATTGAGGTCAAAATAAATTTAGTTTTGGCTTGGAGGTGGGAGAGATTGAAAAGGTTCCTGTCCATCCTGTACTTGATGCTGATACCATGTGGCAGATGGTCACAGATGAGCATCTTGATGACCTCAGCAAAGATGGAAAACAGAATTGGTGCAATCATGCAGCTCTGCTTGATGCCAGTTCAAATGGCAAAGGCTCTGTAGCGGAGCTAGTGCATAGGATGGAGGCAGTCGTCTAGTCATGAAGGAGTCTTAGAATGGTGAAAGTTTCCCTGGGCAGCCAAGCTTTGATAAGAAGGTCCATAGAGCCTCATGGTTAACAGAATAAAAGGCTTTTGTCAGATCAATAAAGGCCGTATACAGTTTCTAGCGGTGTTCTCGGCATTTTTCCTGAAACTTCCAGGACACAAAAATCATGTCCAAGGTGCCTATCTCTTAGTCCCTTCTAACCTTGAGCTGTATGAAAGACCAGTAGCTTCAGTTGGGGTGTGTGAGAGGAGTACTCACCCCAGACACCAAGTTAGTAGGGATTCTGGAATCGCCTGCCACCCCCACAGATTCTGCACTCTAGCAGTGAGAGCAGCCACCATGGCTTACCCATGCTGGGAACCCCAAAACAAAGCAGCAGCATTAGCTGTGTACTAAGAGCAACATCTGGCATGGGCAGAGGATTTGGTGGTGGCAGAAGCAGCTCAGCCAGGAACTGTTTAGCAGTTCCAGCAGGACTGGTATGCACCTCCTTCCTCTCCACTCCCGCTTCCCTCCATTCTTGGAACCTATGTGTGCGCCCCACTTGGAATCCACACGCACCCCCTGCTCTCCCACAGGGTTTAGCAAGGGGCCCAACTCTGTTATGTCTCTATGAAAGGCAGTGGCAAAATTACAGTTGCAAAACTGAGAGCAAAAATATGCAAGTCAGCTACAGAAATAATTGTCTACCTTAAGATATTTGAGTGAAATCATATTAACTAGTATCATCCCACATATGGAAGTTACAGTTATCTTATTCTATCTCTGGTAAGTGATTTGATTCACAGGGTATCTGATTCTCATCATCACCTCTGCATGCTGTGTTGCTTGTCTTGACTACACATTTTTACCTGTGACAGAAAGTACTTTGTTGTCGCTTTTTAATGTTAAAACCCACATTTCCCTTGAGTAGTGCTACTGTCAATTGGGAAGTTTGATGATAACTCACATAATCTTTCATATCTCTGCAAGGATATTTCTTCTTGGTATTCAGTCTTGTAGATGCTTAGGCTCTATGGGCATATGTAGATGAAACAGGGGCCCTAAATTGAAGCGGCGGGTTTTAAAAAACACCCCTTCAGTTTAGGGCTTATTAAACCCCTGTGTCATGCATACACCCTGTTGACTTACCTGCCTCTCTGGTGAGGAGGGGAGGGTGAGCTGCTGGTGGGCGGAGCGGTCCCTGGGCTGCAGGGGTGCTGGTGCTTCCCTCTGTGGCAGGGGCGGCCCACCCCAGGTGGCACCCACCCCCAGGCACCTGGCTCAGGTGGTCCCGAAGGGCACCACAGCTGCGGAGGGAAGCACCAGGCCCCTGTGCAGCTCAGGCAAGCAGGCAGGCTCTGGGGGAAAAAAAAAGAAAAGAAAAGATCGGGCTCGCTGCTTTTCTTGGTCGGAGCTTGTTTTCTCAGGCTGCTGCCAGGCTGCCTGCAGAGCTGCACGGAGCCCTGTGCTTCTCTCTATGGCTGGAGGGGCAGCAAACTAAAACTTCTTGAAGGAGTTTTAGTTTGCTGTGCCCCAAGTCATTTGAGGTGCGTTAACGCTGCCGAATTTCCTGCAGTGGCTGGAATTAATGTGCAATATGCCACCGAGGCGTGGAAACACCAACACCATTAAAGCAATGCAAAGCATTTGGCTCACTTTAAGGTGTCATACACGTATACCTCTCATTTCATCTACACATGTCTACAATTTATGTTTTCATAAATTTTCACTGTTTCTTTTCTAAATGTGGTTTTTACTATTGTCATTATTTTGCAATACCCACTTCTTTTAGCTAATGTTGGGGCAGGAAACAAACTCACTGTTAAACACAAAAGCTATATACTGTTGTTTTCTTTAGCTGTTTTATGTGATTTGACACCTATATACTTATTTATCAGAATATAATTAAGGCATTTTAACTTGTGGGGTTTGGGGGTTTTCTGGGCCAGCTCTTACTGTCCCAGATGTACAGGACTAATTCAAGTTGCAAGGGATTTGGCTTAATCAGACTACAACATATTAACTCCTCTCAGAATTATTAGATAGGTCATATCATGGTTGCTTTATCATTTATTTTCACTTATTTGAGTTGTCCCCATTATTTTCCCCATCTTGCCCCCACTGGCACATCCCTGCACATGCAATACCCAGTTCATTGTTAGGACCCCATCACCTTCCCTCATATGATGACTGGGGAGACTGGGAAATAGGGTGTTTTTCTTTACCAGACATTAGGCACTCCAACCCTATAGAGCTGCTTCTTCAAGGCATATCCTTCTATAAGTCAACTTTCAACACTGGTTTATTGGGCACCTGGATCCTTTATGGTATAGGCACCTGCACAGATTATGTGTAACTTGCCAAATTGCTACAGCAGTAGCCTAACTTCTAGATTTACTCCGCTGTGCCTTTGAGTGGCTGTGCAAAGGTGAAATATCTTGCTGTGCCATCTGGCAGTGAAGGAATAATTCTATCCTAGGTGATTTAAGTGCAATCACTACAATGGACCAGAAAACCTACTCCTGTTCTTACCCTGGGGTGGGAGTTTCTGATCCAAATGGGAAGAGAGGACTGTAGCCAGAGGGACAGGACATGCAGACAGAGATCACATGCCTTTGAGGTGGTTCCTGAGTGGAACTGCTTTCAAACTTCTTGTCTTCATTAATTCAGCCTTCATTATAACAGACCTGGTTATAGAGCCAGGTTCTAAAAGTTCAGTCCCTAAATCTTGGATCTTCTTCCACGTGCATGGTGGCGAAGAGGCAGCCTAGCATTCCGCAAGACTTTATTTTGATAGATGATGACACAAAGCAGTTTTAAGTACACTTTAGGCAGCTTAAAGTTATGCCACTCCAGCCTAGGTTTATCTCTGATCTGTGTTACCCAGCTTGTGCAAAACTAACATGTAGCCACTCTAAGCTCTAGTTAGTGTAAACACCCTACCCACCCCACCTCCCTCGCTGGCCTGGATCAGGTCCACTGCCTGCCTCCCCCCACCTTACCATCCTTAGCACCCCAGATCCTTGCTTACTGCTTCCCCACTCCTCCCTAGCAAACTTGTGGTGGCCGGTGCTGTTTGTCCCAGGGGAGCAGGCAAGGAAGGGTTAACCAGCCTGCCCACAGATAGTGACAGTGGCAGCAGCAGCGGCAACATCTGGACTGGGCTCCATCTGGACAAGAGCAGCAGCCCAGTGGCAGTAGGGATGGGGTAGGTGGGTCCCCCTTCTCTGACTGCCCCCCAGGACTGTGACAACAGTCTAAAGTTATGTAGGGGGATCCCGAGGAGTGGGGGGCAGGAACCCTGAGGGGCCAGGGGACAGCTTCCATTTTGGATCAGCTGGCTGCCCCACCTGCCTCCCCTCCACCCCCCCGATACTCACTCATCCCCCAACCTCCAGTCGAGGCTTATTTGGCATAATCCCAGAGGAGCAGGTAGGGAAGGAGAACCTGCCTGCCTGGTGGCTGCTGCTGCTGCTGCTCTCTGGGCTGGGCAGACAGCCACAAGTAAGTTGAGGGGCAATAGTGAGCTGCAAGAGCCAGCAGGAGTTCCCCAGGGGTGGGGGTGGGGAGCATGGGAGAACCATGAGAGACAGAAGGGGAGTCAACACTGAGGGTAGGGGAGAGCCCTGGGTATGGGGGGAGGTGGGGGAGGAGGAAGGCAGAGGGAGGTAACCTGGAATGGGAGAGTGGGGAAGGGGAGATTCTTACCTTTCAGTCCCCAAAGCCACTGCTGGCTTGAACATGTGTCTGCTCCAAACGCAAGCCAGCACTAACACCAATCAACATTTGAACAGTTCAAAGTGGAACATGTGGGAGGAGGCGGCTGAGTGGATCCGGGCCGGGTCTAGCCCCGCCCAGGCCCCTACTTGGCCCAGCCCCCCAGGGAGAGAGAGAGGTGGGGGGGTACTCACCTGTCCCCCTCCAGTAGGGCAGGGTCCCCCAAATCCCGGGCAGGGCCCCCTTTTGCCCAAGAGCAGCTTCCTCGACGGCAGGCCCACTGCGCATGCGCGCAGTTTAAAAGGGCCCGCCGACAGGGAAAAAGCCCCAGTTAGATGCGGGAGCAACAAGAGACGTGCGGGTGAAAGCTCGCTGCGCCCCCACTCCCCTGAAGCCCCCCAGAGACCCTCCAGCAGCTGCAGAGCCCCCCGCCGACCCCTAGCACAGCTGGAGGTAAGCAGGGCCCGTGGAGAGAGGGGGCTAACCCCTTAGTGTGTGTGTGGGAGGCGGCGGCTGAGTGGAGCCGGGCCGGGTCTAGCCCCGCCCAGGCCCCTACTTCGCCCAGCCCCCCAGGGAGCCACGCGACCGGAGCCGCGCGAACAGGCTGCGCAAACAGGCACGCTTCTCTGCCGGTGCGTGAGTTAGCGCGGAGTTCGTACCGGAGGGCACACAGGAGGGCCCAGGACCATGTCTGCGCACCCCCCAGGGTCGACAGTCCCAGCCGTAGCCAACCTACCAGAGGCATGCCATGGATGGGCATGCGCCGCACCCCGAGGGTCCCCTCAGGCTCCGCGACCTCCCCCTCCGGCACCTCAGAGACGGCCACCCAGACGGAGCCCTTGGTTCCGGGCTCCACACAGACGGAGCCCCTGGCTCTCAGCTGTGGGGGCTGCCTGTCCCTTTTTCAGGCTCTGGGGCCTGGGAGCATGGTGACCTCCCCTTGTGGGGTCTGCTCCCTTTTGGGGTCTCTGGTGCGCCAGCTGGAGGAGCTCCAGGCCACAGTCCAGAGACTGCGTGCCATCAGGGACTGCGAACAGGAGATAGACTCCTACCGCCAGGCCCTTCTCCTCCGGGAGGCAGAGGGTAGACCACAGTTTCCCTCCAGGCCAAAGGAGGACTCCGGGACCTCCCGCTTTGTCCAGCCAGGGGCATGGACCACGGTGGTCAAGGGCCCTAAGGCCCACCACACCAAGGCCCCTGCCCCGCCAGAGCTGAGCAACAGGTACGCACCTCTTGCCGCTCCAGAAGAGCCTGCTGAGTTGCCAGCTCCCACAGGCAACATGGGCCCAACTGCAGCTACTGCCCCTGCTCTCCCCAAGACAAAACATAAGGTGTTTGTTGTGGGAGACTCCCTCCTGAGGGGGACTGAGGGGGCAATCTGCCACCCCAACCCCTTAGCCTGGGAAGTCTGCTGCTTCCCGGGGGCCCGCATCTGGGACATTGCGGAGAGGATCCTAGAGCTCCTCAAACCCACAGACTACTATCCCATGCTCCTAATTCATGTGGGCACCAATGACACGGCTCGGAGCGCTCCCAGCCGGGTCATGAGGGGCTACAGGGATTTGGGAGCGGGGCTAAAGGGTCTGGGGGCACAGGTGGTGTTCTCGTCAATCCTCCCAGTTTTGGGCTATGGGCAGAGGAGGGAGAGGAGGATCCACGTGGTCAACCAAAGACTGCGGCGCTGGTGTCGTCGGGAAGGCTTTGGCTTTCATGACCACAGCCCGCTCTTTGGCGAGAGAGGCAGTGAGCCGCTGGGAAGAGATGGCCTCCACCTCTCTCCCCTAGGGAGGAGGCTCTTCTCAGCCAGACTGGCTGACCTGCTCCACCGGGCTATCCCAGGGAAGATCTTAGAAAAGTTTATTAAAGAGACCATCCTTAATGGACTGGCCGACACCAACATCTTAAGGGATAGCCAGCACGGGTTTGTTGCGGGTAGGTCTTGCTTGACCAATCTCATTTCCTTCTATGACCAGGTGACCTGTCACCTGGACAAGGGAGAAGAGATTGATGTCATATATCTTGACTTCAAAAAAGCCTTTGATCTGGTTTCCCATGATCACCTCTTGGAGAAACTGGCCAGTTGTCGCCTTGGGTCCTCCATGATCCACTGGCTGGAAAATTGGCTCCGTGGTTGGACCCAGAGGGTAGTAATTGATGGAAGTCACTCATCGTGGTGTCCTGTGACCAGTGGGGTCCCCCAAGGCTCTGTCCTTGGACTCATACTGTTCAACTTCTTCATTAATGATGTGGACACTGGAGTCAGAAGCGGACTGGCCAAGTTCGCAGATGACACCAAACTTTGGGGCAAAGCATCCACACCAGAAGACAGGCAGGTGATCCAGGCTGACCTGGACAGGCTCAGCAAGTGGGCGGACGAGAATCTGATGGTGTTCAACGCCGATAAATGCAAGGTTCTCCACCTTGGGAAGAAAAACCCGCAGCATCCTTATAGGCTCGGCACTGCTATGTTGGCTAGCACTATGCAAGAAAGAGACTTGGCGGTCATCATTGACCACAAGATGAACATGAGCCTGCAGTGCAATGCTGCGGCTAGCAAGGCGACCAAAACGCTGGCTTGCATCCGTAGATGCTTCTCAAGCAAATCCCAGGATGTCATTCTCCCCCTGTACTCGGCCTTAGTGAGGCTGCAGCTGGAGTACTGCGTCCAGTTTTGGGCTCCACAATTCAAAAAGGATGTGGAGAAGCTTGAGAGAGTCCAGAGAAGAGCCACGCGCATGATCAGAGGTCAGGGAAGCAGACCCTACGATGACAGGCTGAGAGCCATGGGGCTCTTTAGCCTGGAAAAGCGCAGGCTCAGGGGTGATCCGATGGCCACCTATAAGTTTATCAGGGGTGACCACCAGTATCTGGGGGAACGTTTGTTCACCAGAGCGCCCCAAGGGATGACGACTAGGTCGAATGGTCATAAACTACTACAAGACCGTTTCAGGCTGGACATAAGGAAGAATTTCTTTACTGTCCGAGCCCCCAAGGTCTGGAACAGCCTGCCACCGGAGGTGGTTCAAGCGCCTACATTGAACACCTTCAAGAGCAAACTGGATGCTTATCTTGCTGGGATCCTATGACCCCAGCTGACTTCCTGCCCTTTGGGCAGGGGGCTGGACTCGATGATCTTCCGAGGTCCCTTCCAGCCCTAATGTCTATGAAATCTATGAATGTAACAAGCCCTTATGAACCTTATGAGGGTAGTAATAACTATAGCCAGTACTCTTTTCTTTCTTGCATTGCTTGGGATTAAGACTGATCTTTTTCTAGACTAGGGGTCTGGGGCAGTAACCAAGTAACTTGAGGGAGCAGAATGTTGCTCACAGTTGCTGCAAATTGCTAAAGGTATTTGCTGTTTTCACAGAACTGGGCACACTGGCAACTTCAACTATGCACAGAAATAAACTGCAAAATACGCCCAAGTACTCAGAGAACCATTTTGTATACAACGAAGTCAAATGGAATTGAGAAGGAGAAAATGTTTTGAAACATCATTTCTGTATCTCTTTTCTTTCTAGCATCTTGCACATTGGTTCCCCAGGCATTTGGCTCGCATCTAATTTGGCAATGAGCCAAGGAGATAAGAGTTCACTCAGATATGGCAACAGAAGTTAACATATACTGCATATACACACAGCTGAAATGTCAAAGTACTTCTTTGTTAAGGTAAAGCATAGTACAGCAGGAGCATATGTGGTCCTGGTACAACATGTGTTAAAGAAGTAAAATGAAATCAGTGCCAAGTCTGTACACTGACATTTAAAGAAAACAGATTCTTATTTCTTTGTCCCTACACTACCTATATACAAGTTTGCTGTTGATAAGACAGTGGTGTAATTTAAAGGATAATTCATTTCCTGTCTGGTATGTGTAGCATTTTCAACGTTTTTCTAGTCTTCCTTGTGTTAAGGTTTGCACTAGCTTGTGGCTTTGGAATGCTAATATGCCAACTAAAAAAAAATCCCCGATCGTTCCACACTACAGAAAGATGGCATGAAACCATAGCGTGGAGCATAAAGACTGTACTGCTGTAGCTCAAGTTCTTTTTGAGGGACTTCTCAGAAACACATTATAGTTGCCCCATCAGTCTCAGAGATGACAGTGTGCATTTCCCTCAGCACATGGTCTTTGCAGTTGATTTTTGTTGAGGACCTTCAATGTACTCTCATACAAAGCATTAAAAACAAAATCTTTAAAGCGCATAAAAGGTTGAGAGTCCCTTTAAGGCATTCTGGAATTATTGGTAGACATCTCACTTTCCTGAGGAGGTCATTACACAGTGAGAATTACCTACAGCATAGTCAAAGAGAAATGAGAGCACAGAAAGATCATGGTCCAAGAGGTCATGGAAAGATTTCATAGAGAAGATTATTTCCCATCTTTTATTATGGAATTGAATAGCTGCTTTTTCATTTTTGGAAAAGGCAAGGATTTATTAGGGTGATATCTTTTATTGGACCAATTGCATAGTTGGGATAGAGTTAGACAAGTTTTCAAATGCAAGATATTCTTTATCAGGTTTGAGCAATGATATCTGTGTTGGCTCTTGCTGTTCAGACCTGATGAAGAATGTCTTGCATTCAAAAACTTGTCTAATTATATCCCAACCGTGCATGCAGTTGGTCCAATAAAAATATCACTCTAAGACATTCTTACTCTTGCATAATTCATAGACCATCATTGCTATACCATCACTCTAATCATACCATTCTCCTTTTTTGGGTTAGTTAATCTGTACATGTTTGTAATAACCCAAACCTTTTCCACTGTTATTCAGTTCACTACGTCTAATATTTTCCTCAACTTTTTCTTAATGTTACAGAAGAGGAGGATTATGACCATTGTGCTAGTGTATTTGGTATTATTTGTAAAGCCTCAACATTGTATTTAGACAACACACCCTTCCTCCCAAAAGCTGCTGCAGAAGCAGTGACTTCGTAAAAATTATTTCATGTTAATAGTATAATGCCATTTGTTTTTTGATACTCCCCAACCTGTTATATTGATACACTCTGACTGTGTGTAAAAGCAGTGAACAAATATCATTTAAATATACTCTTTCCCAATACAGTTTCTCTCTTCCAACTTTTTTACATTGATATTTGTTACGTTGTTATCTAAGTTTAGTGTAAGGACTCTAGGCCCAGTTGGGACTCCAGGCCCCAGCTGGAGGTATGCTGGCTGAGTCATCCCTAGGGCCTTCAGGAAGAGGGCCTGCTCACATAGGAACATACTTCATAAATTCAAGACAGACCGCAGGAGCCCGCCTGAGCAATAGAGTGCCTCCCTGCATCTCCTGATTGGAACTCTGCCTACCTGCTTGTCTGCTCACTGCTACTCAGATCCTACCTGAACCTTGCCCAGTGTGACCCTTGCCTTGATTATTGCCTACATTCCTGCTTACACTCATGCCTAGATTAAACCCATGCCTTGCCCCTACCAAGTTTTTAGCCTAAACCCATACCCCTGCCCAAATTCCTGCCCAGGACCTGCCAGTGTCAGGTCTCTCTATGCATGCCTGTGTATTCCATCCTGGATTGTCTTGCTCAGGCCCTGCCTGTCCCTGAGTGCTTCTGTCCCCAGTTTGGACTTGCTGGCATGACCTATGGCCTGCCTTGACCCTGACTAACTTGACCTAGGCATTCTTTACAATAATCTATCCTCTAACATACTCTCTCTGTATTGACTGCTCTAACACTTACTTGATTGCACCAGAGTTAGCATTAGTGGTCAGTATGAAAGTCATCACCTTATCGATTATTTTGTTTTGAAAACTGTTTGAACTGCAGCACTGATAGTATGGCACATGGGTATTAAGGCCCAAAAAAGTTTTAACTCCTTATACTGCACTGTTGATTCTAGTGGTTCACTGAAATTGTAAAGATTTTCTTAACTGCTTCTATCTATTTATACAATCATCATTCACAAACAAACGTTTGTGATGGAGCAGGTATTTTTTTTTTTTTTGAGTGTCTCTTTATTTTGAAGTTTGAATCAAAACTAGCTTGTCATATTGACTAAGAGATAAATTTGATGTTGCCTGGTCCATCTCCCTATACAGACACATTTTGACACAGTGTATTTGAGTGCTAATAATGACATTAGAAGATGTTGGAAAGAGATCTAATTCAGCATGCAGAAGTGACTTTGCTGTCATCTCCTATTTTCTGCACAATTGACAGCAGATACTTGGGGCTGAATTTTTATTTCAGGTCAAATTTCCATGGCATGCGGCTGTCTGTTAGAAACAGATAAGACCATAACCAATACCAAAGCACTTGTTGGAAGTGTCAGCAGTGCTGAGAATTTGAAAAGGATGCTTCAGTTTTCTGTTTAGGACATGACACAACAACATATGTTTTAGCAGAAAGAAAATCCAAGCAACAACCCCTGTCAGTTTTCCAAATTTCCTACTGGGAAGACTTCATAAGAGAAGTCTTATTTGAGAAGAGGAAACTATTTGTTTTCAACTAATGTAACTTTTTTGTTACTTTTTCTAGTCAACATGCTCTAAAATTCTTCAAAGAAATGAAAGGAGGCACAATACCTTTGTGACCCAAATTGATAAGCCATGTTTTTTAGCTTTCTTGTTAGATAAATATGATCTGGATCTCTATCTGGTTTTTAAGGTGTGAGAGACTCCAAAAAAGAGTAGAATAACCTCCTCTTAAAATTACTCTCCATACATTTTGTACACAATCAGATCTCAGACTAATTCATATCCGGTGTCTCTTTAAAAAGCATCTATGCTATTATTTCTAACTTTCCATTTGGTGCAGCCTGTTATTAAAACTTGGCATCATAAAAGCTCTACTTTTAGGGCAAAAAAGAAGTCTGACTTGAAACTAACATGCCCAAAGGGCTTATTTGCATATTGCAGACCAGTAATTATGATGTTAACACCCTGGTTTGATGATCTGGGGAGTCCATCTGTACGTCATTTAATTTCTGAATGGTGTCATGAACTCTCTGTATATATCTTTACCAAGCTGCCAACTTCATTTTGGGTGTACAAACCTTTACCTTCTCTGGGGGTTCAGAGGCATTCAAGGAAAGGGTAAACAAGACGGAGGAGCACTGAATTTTGGAAGTTTTTTGTTTGAATGGCCTTTAACCTAGTGTGTTTTATTCTTTAATTAAAAGCAATGGCTATATATATATATATGTATATATATATATATAGACACACACACATATACATATATAATCTATTAATTCAATTTCTTGTTTGCAAACTGTCTGTGGGCAGCTTCTCTCCATTTTGGGGTTAGGTTAATCCTTTGCTAGGGGACCAGACCATGGAGTAGAAGATAATCCCTTGTTCACTTACTTTTGAAGGGAGAAGAAAGGCATCCATAAAATTATTTGTGATTTACTTCCACATGAGATCAGAGTTGTGCCCATCTGTGACAAAATCTCACCAAGTGCCTCCTTTGGTCACTCACCAGACTAATTTCAGGAGATCACATCACTAAATTCCCAGATACTTTAAGCCTCTTGAATTTTATCAGGGTCCAGACACTGTGTTTCAGTCTTTAAGTCTCAAAACAGTACCAGAATACAGACCCTGTGTCTAGCTCGGTGCTTCCCAAACTTTTCCTCAGCATGGCCCCTCACTATAATATAAGTATAGAAGTATTATATTATATATAATTATAATAAATATATAATTATATACAATGTAATTAATTCTATAAATAATTTTATAATTATTTATCCCGCTCCATGTGTAGATTACTTTCTTGTACTCTTTTTTTGCCTTAACATTTACAATTATAGTGCTTGTGTTGGACACAGAACAACATGTATAAGATCAATACAACATGTAAACCCATATCAAAATAGAAAACTAAGCTACAGGAAATAAATATTTACCTTAAGAAAAAGAATGCTGCGGTGGAAAATGGGCTGTGGAAACACTAAAGCATTATTTACTTGGCCACTATTTTGAGCTGGTAAACTATTATCATCTACTCAAATGGCATCAATAGATCAAAGATAGATATAGCTGATGCTGTGCTGGGATAAAACTTTACAGCCCTATAAATTTCAGATATAATATTAAGGCAGGAAGCATAAGCATGTTGATTATTTGTCATGCCTAGTTAGTATGTTGCCTTTCTGGTGAGATTGCCAATAAGGGTACAAATTAGTGCCAGTTGTTGATGGGAGCTGTGACATGGACAATTTACTGCATGGAACTGAAAAGAAACCACTAACTCATTTCACACAGTCAAGCAATATGAATTGCATTTGTAGATCTTACCTTAGTAAATGAAAGGAAAGTGGTAGTCTATATTTGGAACAATGATATCTTATTTTCCAAATTAATTAAAATGGTGTGCGATAGGAATACTCTCATTTTTAAACAGGGGCAATTATAAACAGCATATATTGATTTTTAAGGACATCTTCAGTAAGGTGCAGCAGGGAACAGATTTACTTACATGTACATTAATTGGCATACCAGAGGGAGAAAACAATGTGTTAATTAAATGAACCTGATGCTAATTGGGAAGAATTGTAAACACCAGTGAGGATAAAAAAGTAATTATTTATCAAGTGCCCAAAGTATGTCTGGCAGTGTCAAGATGGTTCCTGCCTCAGAGATCTTATGGCTTCTGAGGATAGATGCAAAGTCAAGATGCCCTGGAAGACCCAGAAGAGAAAGTCACTTTAGGTTGCTTTAAGAAATAGTAAAGGTAAAGATAAAACAACTGAGAATCTGTTTAAAGAATATACTAATAACATTTTACTTTGAAAAAATGAATCTGAAAAATAAATACAGAGTGGGTGGGAGAAATCTGCAAATCCATATCACCAAAAGAAACTTAGGACTGATAGTAGACACCAAAATAGACATGAGTTTAAAAATTCATTATGGAACTAATGAAGAAAACAAAACAGTAATTAGTCCTTCCTGTAGTTGCATAGAACAAGACATCAGTGTTTAACTAGGACTCACTTGTATCTGGGAACTACATCCTATCCAACAACGACCCATCCCTCTATAATACTTCCTAGCTGGTGGAGAGTTGCCATTATTTCCCACTCCTATATTCTTCCTGGGGGGGAGTTGCTCTTAGTTCTCTAACCCAGCAGCTTTCAAGCTGTGTTCCGTGTAACCTCGGGGTACCATGAGAGGTCATCAGGGGTTTCACAAAGAGATTGTGGGTAATGGCAGGGTGGGCCAGGAGGAAATGTACTGCCATTGCTTGGCTCCACATCAGCTCACAAGATAGGGGCAAGTGTTCTATAGCAGCAGAAGTATTACAAAAGTGTTCTTTGACTTCAGGAAGTATGAAAACCACCTATTAAATTGGTCTCAGACCGTCTCCTTATGAGAGGCACAAGTTTTCGTAGGCTATGAAAGCATACGACTTAACAAATGAAGTGCTACCCTGCCCTTCCTATTGTCTGACTTCAGACTAACATGGCTAACTGCTTCTTTCTACTCATACAAGAGTTCAAAGCAGAGCAGAGAGGGTTGTTGCTCACTGTGTGGTGCCTTCCTCATCTTCTTTATAAGATGTCTTCTAATTTGCTGTAAATTCCAGTTCATCAGGGATTCATACTCAAATTAATGATAACCTAACTGGAGGTGCTGTTTCCATGCACAGTTATATAAATGAGGGACCTTTTCTTGAATACAGGCACAGAAGGTGACTCTAAGAGACTGCATTTTTTCTTCCTTTGTGTGTGCTGAGGTGGGCTGTTTAGAGGAGAATTTTCTTTAAAAGCTTTGTTGACAAAAAGCCTGTTTACTTCACCCTATCTTGTGGATCTCCATTCCTGTGAGCAGTCTAAACTAAGACAGTACACTGAATGTTACCATCTAGTCTATTCATGGATTGCTCTGCTGCTCAGAAAAAGGTGAAAAAGCCTACATTTCCTGTACCCATTTGGCAGTGAAGGAAAAGTTCCTTCAGTTCTTTCCTAGCTCCCCAAATATGACTGGCACATTGTCCATAAAAAGGGCTGGAAACTTGGTACTAGTCCATATCATATCATCCTGGGGCAGAATGCTGCCTTCATGCAGAAAGACCTATAAGCCTTACTTTTTGCATAAAAGCCAACAGGCTTATGCTGTGTCTTGCTGTCCAGTCAGTCAACTACAGAGCACCCCCTCTTCCTTCCTCAAGGTCACCAGGAGATGGCATTACCCACAAAGAGGAAAAAATGCTGGTAAAGTCCCTATAGGGGCCCAGTGTTTTCTTTCCTTTTTCAGGCAAATGCCTCCCAAACTCAGAGCTGGGGAGAGGGACAATTTTTGGGAGGTGTTGAGGTATGGATTTTCTGTAACTATATTGTTCTTCATCCCTGAGTTTGGTCAGAAGATCTTGAAAAAGCTGGTCTATATCTTTGAGTTGCATGCCACTTAGTTGCAGTGCTGATCAGAAGGGGAGGATCCAAAAGATCATATAAATGCAGTGAAATACAAGTAGTGTTGGTCAAGCCCTTGCTAGCTTGCTTTTGGCATTTTCTTTGGCATTTTCTACTTATAGCTGGCCTTTCCTAAATGTGCCTTCTGCAGACAGCCTAAGTATTCTGTCTATAATAAAACCAATTAATTACTCTGATATTTGAGTTTTCTATTTTTACAAGATTATTATGATTTGGGATGCTTTTCTCATGAGTCATGGGAAAGGCAATTGGTAACCCACTAATATTGCTACCCACAAGGGTTTGTAATTTTAGAAGTAATCACTTCTTGGCTGATGTAAATTTTGTAATGAGAAATACTAGATTTATGACCGCAGGATTTCTCACAGACTGTTTTATTGCTTAGAGGAATTGCTTTCTCTATTGGGAAAATCCATCATTAGACGTCTGCATCAAACATTTTGTGACCGTTTATGCTTGGAGAATGCTAATGTAATCATTGGAACAATAATGATGATTTGAGATAGTATAATTGTTCCCCTCTTTGCTTCCTTCCAGATGCTGAATGAGTTGTCAGTCAAGTAACTTAGGCCCAGATTCATAAAAGAGCTTAAGTGTCACAATGCTAAACATTGCAATGCCTAGCTTTTAGGGACATGGCTCCATAGCAGAATCTACAGCCTTGAATTAAACACTTATATTCCATATACAATGCATGGGAAAGAGGTTGATGCTTCAGAACATAATTCACAAAAGGCAGAAGATGGAGTAGGGAGTCAGATATGCTAGGCAGCAGGAAATGTTGAATACAGAAATATATGTTAAATGCTGTCTCTCCCCTGGAATTAACTGCCTTAGGACTGCAGAGGATGCTCCACTCTGGATTCACAATCCTGAATACTCTTTTGAAGGTAGGCAACTAAACCCTTTCATTCAAAAACTGAGTAGGAGTCACTGCCCTCCCCCCACAATGCAACCAGAATGTTAGGTGGTGGTAATGTCACTGCAAGGAGTTTGGTGATTAGAGCATTCTCCAAAGACATGGGGGAAATGTTTTTAAATGTATCCCATGCATGCAGGCATCCATCTGCCACTTGTAGTCATAATTCCAAGGTTGAAGGGGTGTGGATACTTTTGACTTGTTGAAGCCCTTCGAGGTAGCATGGATGAAAGATTCATTGGGCCAAAGAGGGGGAGAGACAGAGAAAGTGGGAATGATTGCTTGTCTTAATGGTTGGGGCATTTGCCCAGGATGTGGATTTAATTCCTTCTGGCTAGAGAAATATTTGAATCTGGTTTCCCATATCATGAGTGAGTGCTCTAATTACTGAGTTATTGTATAAAAGGGTGGAAGAATAGCAGCCCACAATCATTAGTGTCTTTGTCATTGGTTGGAAGAAGAAATCCTCCACTGTATTTTATGCCTACTAGTTTAGACTTTGCATATGTTGAACTCATCTACTAGATTAAGCTGGTCAGGTGAGATAGAAGAAGAAATGCTTAGTTTGTACATTCCAGCAGGGCTTTGGCAGGAGATAAAAAGTGAGCTGCTTTAATGAGTCAAGGCTTGGATGCTTAAGCACATGCCTAGAAGCAGAACTGTGGGTACCTGGTAAATGTAAATGCTGAAAACTTGTGTACCTCTAAGGTTAGGTGGCAGTTAAGTGAGGGGGGATGTAGGTTTGCAATTTTGAACTTTTGTAGATTTGGACCTTAATATATATTTCTTCCCTTTTTAAAAAAAGTTTAGAGCCAAGATGCTGTGAGAGTTATCATTTATCCTTGATCTGATGGTTGGTGGCATGATAAACTAGATCTCTCCATAGATAGCTATTCTTCATTAATCTTGTTGCCTTCCTTGATCTCCAATTCCATCTACTTCTCTGTGCCCTTTATCCATGCTCGTTGTCTTCTTCCTATCTTCCTTCTTTGTTTTACATACCCTTGAATGATTTTCTTCTCTAGGCCATCCCATTTGTTTCTAACCACATGCCCAAGAAGTTTCTAACTGGGTCAGAAAGGTTTTTGTGGCATGCTATTCTGCTCCAACATTACATTTTTTGCTGTCTATGGAAGTATCTAGATTTTTTGATAAGGCTGCATTTCAAATGCTTCTGATCTCTGAAATTCTTTCTCTTTCAAGGTCCAAATTTCACAGCCATATATGGCCATGATCCTGCAATTGCATTCAAATATCTATTTTTTGTTTTCAAGCAGACCGCTTTATTCTTTTACATCCTTGATAAGTCTACCAGCCTGTTTTTGCTATGCCTGCTTGCTTTTGAATACTGTCCACATAATATATCTTGATTAATGATTGAACCTAGATTTAAAAAAAACCCCCAAACCACATCATCCTATTCTAGCTCTTTCCCTTCTACCAAAACCCTTAGCTCTTGTTCTTCTTGTGTTGTAACTATTTATGTCTTTAAGACATTAATTGAGAGTCCACATTCTTTTCATACTTTATGCAATCTATTGACCAATCTATTGTCTGCACATCTCAAATTATTTATCAATCCACTACCTATCGGTGGCTGCTATTATGGCTAGGTCTTTTCTTAGATTAGTTGAGAAAAGTAGCTATTTTTTAAAATTGGGCATTCCTGTGTGAATTTTGTAAATTCTAGGGAGATTACAATGTAGATTTTTATACTCATACAATTACTAATGCTACAATATGGTCAGGTGAGTTGTTTTCATACAGTGTTTGTATTAAGGTAAACTGTTAACTTCTGTATTGGGATTTTGGCAATTTAGAAACAAATCATATTCCCATTAAAATAAACTGAAAGTCTGTGAAGATTATCATGTTCAAGAATTAACAACAAAGATTACTAAAAGGCCCAGGTCCTATGAATCTAAGAGACTGCCTCTTCCTTATGTTCCAATAAAATTTCTAAGGTCAGCCAAGAACAATTTCTGCATGTACCATCTGCTTCTATTTGCTTAGGAAAAGCACATGGGAGGTCATTCTCAGTAGTTGCTCCTCGGCTTTAGAGCTCCTTCCTCCTTGAGGCCTGCCAGAGCCTGAGTTTGGACATCTTTTGGATGTGGTGTAAGTGCTCATTTAGTCAGGGCTTTAGCAGGTGGGGTTAAGTTTTGGGGTATTCCCTGGGGAATTATTTTATATTTTATTTTATCTGTTTTTAAAACTTGTTAAGCCACTCTGGGCATGTCTACACATTGCCCTATGGTGATTCCAAAAGGAAGTACTAAAGCACAGCGCAGTAACCTCCCATACTGCACTGTACTCACAGCACACAGTTATTTATTTATACTTCACCATAGCAGCATGCTATAATAGGGGAGCGCACTGCTACGGTGAAGTTGCTGCTGGTCACGTGTAGACACCCGGTGATGTAGCGTAATGTGTAGATGCACTCTCTGAGTCTTTTCTGGGGAGAGTAGCATAGAAATCAGTCAATCAAATGTGAAACAATTTTTTAAATTCTACATCATTCTAGAATATTTTGTGCAGTTTTGGGCTTCACATTTTAAAAAGGATGTAAAGAATCTAGAGAGGGTTCAGAGCCAGGTGATAAAAATGATAAAGGGGTTGGAAGGCAAATCATACAAGAAGCAATTGAAGGAAATAGGCATGTTCAGCTTGTGGAAAAGGTGCCTTAGCAGGGGCATGTTAGCAGTCCTCAAATACCTGAAGGATTGTCATAAAGAAGAGGGAAAACAACTTTTCTCTTTTGCTGCAGAGAGTAGGGCATGGCCCAATAGCTTGAAGTTGCAGAAAAGGAAATTTAGATTGGATATCAGGAAAAAAACTTCACTGTTCAAACAGTGAAGTGGTGGAATAGGCCGCTTAGAACAACAGTTCATCACTGGAGGTGTTCAAGAAGAGGCTGGACAGGCATTGGTCATGGATGATCTAGGACTAGTTATGCCTATGTTCTACGATAGTCTTTCCCCATGGTTCTGGGTTTTGTGGGTCACCAGTCAGGGCCAGGAGGGAGTCTTTTCTCTTCCTGCTGCTACATGTGTCAAGGTGGGTTGGTTTTAAAGCTTTCCTCAGAAGCATTGAGTGTTGGTTGCTGGCAAGACTGGGAATTTTGACTGAGGTATAGCAATGCTGCTGCTGGGAATTAAACCCAGATGTTCCTGGCTAAAGGGTCTTTCCCCTCTGCTCACAGTAAGGAAGGAATTTTACCCCATGGTCAGATTGGTATGGGCAGTGGATTTTTTTCCGTGCCTTTATAGCAGGGGGCATGGATCTCTTCCTTGGATGTCTCGTGTACATTTTAATAACCTTTGCAGTAGCAGGATGTTGCTCACCATGGTGCCTCTGTTTTACTTGTGGCAGATTAGGGTGATTGTATCAGGGTTGACTGTGTCGTTTTGCCAATAGGTTAGACCAGTGGCATACCGATGTATAGAGGGGTGGGAAGGGACCATGGTTCCTGGGCACTGGCCTGGGGGGGAAGGGGTGCCAGCTGGAGAGGCTGCAGTGCTTCCCGCATTTGATGTGTGGCCCACCCACCCGCCCAGCGGGTTGTATGTTTCTTTACCAGTCCGGCTGCCACCTCTCCTCCAGCATCCAGTGTACCATGATGTTAATTTACCCGTGAAAGTGCTGTGGGGCAGGAGAGGGGGCTCCACGCCTTGCTCAGATCATTCCGGTGCAGAGGGGGGGGCACAAATGCAGGCATTCGCCCCTGGGTGCTGGAGACCTATGGTACGCCACTGGGTTAGACAATGGATTTGTGTAGGATGGTTTAGATAAGGGTGATCCTGCTTCAGGCAAGGGGTTGGACTAAATGACCTCTGGAGGTCCCTTTTAGCCCTGCTTCTCTACGATTCTATGATTTTCTCAGTAAATTTAGTTTACTTTTTGCATTGTTGTTAGTCTCTACAATGAAAATCAATGAAGTCTCTTTACCTTTTTTTTATAGTTTATTTATTTTAAAGTTCTTAGTGATGCAATACTAGCACGTCAAAAAATCCCACTGGAATATTTGTTTTCATAAAATGGCCATTTATATTGGATTTTTTTTTTAAGGGTGGAAAAATCCTGCTGATATAAAACTCTTATTTGATGAAATTTTAAATTTGGGGCCAAATTTGAGTTGGTAGTGTCAGAATTCCTGTAGGTGGTTATCTTTGAAAAACTACCATAATATCTCAGCTCTAGAGTATGAGCAAAGAAAGCTGCAGCAGTCAGGCATGTATTTGCTTCACAATCCTATATCTATAAGAAGAAAGCACATTAATTCATCTAAGGAGAAAGAAAGCATAAAGACATGCTATTTTGGAGTTCAGCATTATAACTTACTGAGCCTGGACTTTCCAGTCATTCTTCTTGTGTTATATTCTCTCCGTAGTCCAAGTAGCCTCTTACTACTATTCTACTTAGTATCTCCAATTGAAGGCCCTATACTGGAAATGAGTCACTTCTTTGTTTCTGGTGGACAAATTAGTGCAAGAGCACCCTGTTGCATCTGATTCTGATGGTGTCTGCATATGACTAGGGTCCTACTTGACTTCCAGTCTTGCAGACTTTGTGGCAACTGTGAAATCTGGGATTGTCCAGGAAATCTATGAAATCAACAACAACAAAAGTTAATAAAAATAAAATCTTCTGTGCTGGAAGGGGAAGGTACCAGCTAGCATGGTGGCACAAAGGACAACAAAGAAGGCCAATGCCCACTCACCCCTCCTCCCCCTGCTGAGGCCTCTCCACCAACCAATGCCAAGGGTCAGAGTGATATGAAGGGCAGCCAGCTATCATGGATGGATGCTAACCCCTGCACCCCTATCCTTCCTCCCTCCTAGCCTAGGGCCTCTCCACCAATCAGTGCCAAGGGGCAGGGTTACTGCAAACGATCTGCAAAATCAGCTCTGTGCACTGTAAGAAGAAAAACACCTGTTCTCACCATGATTTAAGTAGGTCCCTACATGTGACGCTTTGTACAAATATGCTACATGTCTTTTGGAGGGTTATGTTTGTTCACCTGACTAGTTTTTACATCAATTCACCACTCCCATGCTTCTCTTCATATTGCTGTGTGGATTAGCATTTCCATTTTCATTTCCTATTTTCTATATATAATAGGTTTACTCAGAGTCAGTGCACATGTCCAAAAGGATTATTTGCAGTTCAATAAAGTTTTAAATCTTTGTCTGATTTGGCAAATTTTGCCTTTTAATGTAGTCCATTTTTGTCGTGCTGATCTCATTCTTTATTGAAGCAGCACATTTGTGGATGATTCAAGTTCAATTCTAGAAGCCAGTTTCAGTAACTTTCATTAATTTAAACTATTAAAATAGTTTAAAATATAAAGAACAGTATCGCTTTCACTTTCTATTCATATTGCTGCTCTAACCATTGAAATAAAGTATCTTGGGCACTGCTTGACCTGATTCAATATGGGTGTTAAAAGGAGACTTACTAAAAAGATAAAGTCAGATGTATTCCATATTTGAACCCGAACTATTGAAATGGGAATGGTGAGTTTGCCACAGCTATTAATATGTTATTAATCCTGGATATATTGTATACTGCTTTGAAGTCTTATCTGAGGTCCTGCATATCCTATTCTTTTACTTTTTCTATACTCTGACATTCTGCAGATGAACCGTTGCTCAATATATAAAGTCTAAATGGCTCTCCTTATTCAATAAAGGACCATGTTATCCAATGAATTACAACGAGATTGTATCCTTTGAACATTAAGTTTAGTTCTGGTGCTTATTACAAAATTCTGACTTTTCATATGCTAAAAGTGTGTCATACCTTGTAAGCTAAAAACGGTAGTCATCTAATGTACATCTCTAGGACACGTTTAAATGATTCTGTTGCATCTATTCTTCCTGCCCTTTGTCTATAGATTGTCTTACTTATGTCCTGATTCTGTAAGGTGTTGCATATTCTTAATAAAACCTTGACCAGATGAAGCTAAGGCCTTAAGAATTATTTCTCAAATCAGGGACCTTGCTGTCTTGGCTTTTGTTTGTAAGATGGAATTTACATATTGATACTGTAGAAATAATAAATTTACTGGTAACATGGTGATGGTTTACTTTATTATTTCTTTGTATTTATCAAGTAAAAACTAACTTTTGAGTCATTAATACATATTTGGATAATTTGGGATTGTGTTGTATTATTTCTGCATTTGTTCTTATATAGTTGGCTTTTTTAACCCACTATGCATAACTGCCAGATAATCCACATAAACAAATAACTGGCATAGAGTTGTGATTTTTGAGTGAGGTGGAATAATTTTTATTAGAAAACCAGCCAAACAAAAAAAAGCCAACCAATCAACCAACACCTCTCCCTCCCAGTGTGCAAATAGGTAAAATTGACTCTTACCTGATCTTAAAGGTAATTACTGTTATTTTTTTGTTTTAATCTGAGTGCCTCCAAACCACTTGTTTTGGCCAAAAATGCAGAAAAAATATGCAAACTAGAAAAGTTGTTTTTGATAGTATTTCTGCTTTTGCAAAAAGCAGTCAAATTTTCTACTCCATTATAGACTGGAATAGCTTGGTTAAGTTGGAATATATGTCACAAGCTTAAGATAAAGATAACTAAAGCAGAGACACTTGGATGTTAATGATTTGTTAATAATTAAGTACTTGACTTTACAATTTACATGGTTGCCAAAGGAAAATCTATTCTGTGTCAAGTAGAATTAGTATGACCTAGGGTCTGGATGGCCAAGTTTTAGTCCAGATGTTTTCTGTCAAATCATAGCTTTTTTGTGAAGTGGAGAAAGTGGAAACATATTAGTCTCCTCACCTTTTCCCTGGCTTGATTCTCTTTCCCTTGTGTTCTTCCATGTTCTTTCTTTGTTTATTTTTAGCTTCTCAACTCCTACTCCCATTCCTTTTTATGAAGAATTAAAGAAAATATTCCCCTTTTTTATCTTAAAATTTGAAATTTAGCCATGATGTTTTGGAAATTTGTTTTTGTGAAGCTTGGAGTAGCTTTGGTGACTCTCTCTGTTTAGCTACAAGATGCCAACTTCTGGCCCTGTGAAGGCCAAGCTTCAAAAAGGAACAATTGTGAAATAATTAAAAAAAAAAACACTTTGGAAAACTCAGTTGTCCCCTGAAGACTTGTGACAAAACTGGAGATTAAATTTAAAATGTAAAATGGGAGATGTTATTTTTGCCTTAAATGTAAATCATGACTCAACCTTATCTATACAGTGGCTGCCAGGACTTCCACATGAACATATGGAACATCATGCAGTACATGGGTTAGAAGGTATAATAAGCTCCTGTACCAAAAGAATTGGCTTTCACACCCTCTGAAATAAAAAAGTATTTCTAGTATACAAGGCCTATGACATGCAGTTTCGTCAGTTTTCATTCTGTCCTGTACAAAGCTGTGGTACATAAATCAGTCAGATCATTACATTCTCAAATACATAAAGAATACAAGGATGGATGCTGATGCACCCATTTCCCCTCATCCATGTTTTCAGGTTAAGAAGGTTAAAGAGGAACATTTATCTTACCTTTTCCTTAAAATGTCCTTTATTTTGGTAGGAAAGTTTGCAGATTCATTACAATGAGATTTCCAATAACAGTGTGTCATCAACAAATGAAGCAAAGGATAAATGTATAAGGCACTTCCCTTTGCTCTCTCTGTCTTTACTGGGTAGATGTAATATGCAGATATTCCTGCAGAGGCCTGAATGTTTCATTTGTAAAATTCAGTGCAAGCATGAAACAGATGAGCATATGGCTACCCTTCTCCTATTCCCCTCTTTTCTCTCTGCATATTGTTGAGCCTTCTGGTCAGCACCATACCTAGACTCATGGTGGCCCTGGGCGACCTTTCAATATTGGGCCCCCTGCCAGAGATAATGAAAATAATAATTTTAAAATGACCATTTTTGGGTCCCTTTTCTGTCTGGGCCCCAGGTGACTGCTCAGTTTGCCCATGACTCTTTCCAGCCCTGCTTCTGTCCCAAAGGCTTCAGTGTATTTGCCAGGAGTGCATACCAGTGTTCAAGGAGGGAGAGGTCTTGTACTTTTGAGCATTGATGAAATTTAGTCATGCAGTAATTGAAACTGCATGCCATCATAATATAACTACTAACACACATTCTTTTTGGACAAATCCTGCTTTTAACTGCCTCAGCCCTATCCCAATCCTTACACAGACAGGTAAGTTGAATGTACATAACCGGGATATTTAAGAGTAACATAACTGTAAGGTATTATGAAAATATGTCTTTGTGAGAGGCAAGAATTTTTGTGGGTGATATCTTTTATTAGACCAAGTTCATAGTTGGAAGGGATATAGACAGTAGGAGTGTGCAAAATGGGCTATATTCAAATCAGATTCAGATTCGGCTTGAATTGGGGACAGTGATTCAATTCAATGACTCAGATCACTGTCCCTGATTAGATTCGGCCAAATCTGAATCTGAAGACTTGATGCTGATTTGGAGAATCAGCAATTTGGACATAGACCCAGCTTTAAATGTTTTTTCTACATACCTCAAAGTACCAGGTGTGGCTCATGAATGCTGCGATGGTGGGGTGGATGGAGCATCCCACAGGAGTGTGGGGGGTGAGGGGCTATGTGCTCAGCGGTGAACCCAGAAGTGGACCAGAAGTACTTCTGATCCACCTCCTGATTTGATTAGGATTTGGAGATTCGGCCACCAAATCAGGCCAAATCAAATCAGTGACTGGAGCTTCATACAGCCCTGGTCTCTGAGGAAGAAAAGCAGAGGAAGGATACTTTGTACCTGAGAGCTTGCCTGCATATGCTTTGCATGTACAGCATTCAAATTTAGATTGCCAATCTGAGATGGACTCTGGCACTCCCTAGTGCAATAGGCTGATCTGCTAGTATTGAGTTTAAATCCTGATTTAGAACTTATGTAGAAATGAATTTGCTGTAACCATACCTAGTATTTTGTGAGTGATTTATTTTTTCCCTATTCTCAGAGTGGGCTTTGCATCACTGCATTCCTATACAGGCATATTCTCAGGAACAAAGTATCCTTCCAGTAAAACACATGATCCACAAAAATTCTTGCCTCACATTTTTCCTGGACCATCACAGCTACAACATCACTCCAACATTAGTCTGACATTTTTAGATGACAGAATGCATGTACTAAGTTACATAAGCAACTTATAGATGAATTTGAACATTTGGCCTTAAAAACCACTTTGTTCCACATATTTGGGCTAATGATATATTCACATTTTTGTTTTTTATCTTTCCTCCTCTCATGCTCCCCTCACTGACTTTTCAGTACCCTCATGAAGGAGGCTGGACAGTGGCAATCCTTAGCTTCACAGGCACATTTCTCAAAGGCAGTAGTTGAAATGATCTGACATTGACTCTGTTTAAGGCTAAATTGTGCATATTTTTCCTCAGCTGAAAAGGATCATTAGATGATGCCCCATGCTCATATGAAATCGATAGTAACATGTTCAATGAGCCTATCCCTTCTTTTATGACATTATGGAACCAAGTCTTTTACACAGAAACAGGGCAGTATATGAGGCAGAGTGCATACTGTTTGAGCTGGGAGACATGCACCATAAATCAGGATGTGTGCGCATAATTACAAGATATCAGAACAAGTCTCAAGGGTATTTTTAGCATTGTAAAATGTCAGATAGATCTGCACTCCTGCAGAACATTATCCTTTGCATAGATTCCCTCTCCTTCCCTCTTAGGCTGCTGCTTCCCTTCTCTGAAGAGGATAGGAAGGATGTAGTCTTCATTCCCTTTTCCTTCCATACCATTGGTCAACAAAATTGAGCCTGAGTGAAGGGAAACAATGATTGTTTTACCTTGTTAAGAGCTGTGGCAACGTACTTCCCCCTTTTTAGGAGCAAACTTGAAAACCAGGGAAAAAGTAGAGCCAGTGAAGACACTGTATACTTGGACAAGTTGCTTTGGTTTTACCTGGATTTTTGTGGATGATATCTTTTCTTGGACCAACTGCATAGTTGGTAGGGGATATAAACAAGCTGTAGTCTCAGAGAGGAAAGCAGAGGAAGGGTGCTTTCTACCTGAAAACTTGTTTGTATGCCAACCAACTGCACAGCTGATCCAATAAAAGATGTCACTCACAAAGTTCCTTGCCTCTCATTTTTCCTGGACTTTCATGGCAGGAACATCACCCCAGATTTACCACAATGTTGTTTTATATCTGTTATTTACCAGTGGCAACATAATATACACCTGCTGATATAAGGCAAGGATATACTAATACATGATATTTGCATGTACTGTTGCATTAGTGCTACACCATGTCTAGGGACAGACATTACACATAAACTGGTTTAAGCAATCAGTAACTGGTTTAAACCTTTAACAGAATAGATGTTCAGTGCACATAAATCAGTTTGAAAATGGCTGACACTGGTTTGAGATAAACCTGGTTGAATGTAGTATTAGACTTAACTGACATGGTTCAAACCAGTTTATGCAATGTCTGTCCCAGATCCCTTTCTGCTTAAGATAAACCAGATTTCTCCAGCATCCTGGCATGCTCTCCGGGCTGGGTGGGGCTCTCTTCTCCACAGCAGAGCTGGCCCCTCCCCTCTGCTCCCTGGTTGCAGTTCTAGCTCAGACTGTGGGCTGTTCCCCATCTCCCCCTCACTGCTCCCTGCTAAGCAGGAATTCCCCCCTCCCCTCTGCCTTGCTGAGGAGGTGTCTGTGTATTAGCTAGCAGACCACATGCTGGCTGCGGTCCCTATTGAATCAACAGGTAGAATCAACAGACAGAATCAACAGGTAGCTGGTAATGTCCCTCTGTTGTTTTCTTCATTGGGTGATAAACACTGTTATCAATTCCCTGTTGGGCTAATCAGAGCATCAGGCTGGGGTTTGGCCATGCCCC